>NC_134716.1:46983863-47286893 GCF_049634645.1 Pelodiscus sinensis | reverse complement strand
AATCATAGCTTGTCTTGTACCTGAAAGCACCACAGGCTTGGAGGACTGTTTCGATTTCTCTGCATATTGCTTCTGCTCCAATACAGCCAGCATGCCTCCCAAATCCAACTGCATTGGAATCTGACTCTTCTTTCCACTGCCCTTAGTAGCCTCCTAAGGAAGACAGGAATAAAACTGGGATTATCCCATTTTAGATTTTAAGAGGCTGCATTTCTTGTGCTCTACAATCTACTATGGACACATTAATTCAGGAATACCTGTGTTTAAAGATCAGAACAAGTGGAAAAATATCTTCAAATCTTTTGAACAATGATTGTTTTGGTTTATTGATGTACATTTTTGACATCTACTAAAACCCAGCATCAAAGAAACCTCTTTATACTAGCATCAGCAGAAATTTCAGGACTGAACTGGCTTTTGCTTTAGGAAGTATGGGTATGTCTACACTTGCCCCCTAGTTTGGTCTAGGGAGGCAAATGAAGCATACCGAAGTTGCTAATGAAGCGCGGGATTTAAATATCCTGCACTTGATTAACATATTCGCGGCTGGTCGCCATTTTAAAATGCCGGTCGCCCGATTTAGCTTGCCGCATGTAGACGCGGTAGTCCGATCCAAAACCCTTCCCTTGAATTAACTGTTACTCCGCAGCAAGCTAAATCGGGCGAATGGCATTTTAAAATGGCGACCAGCCGCGAATATGCTAATCAAGCACGGGATATTTAAATCCCGCGCTTCATTAGCAACTTCGGTATGCTTCATTTGCCTCCCTAGACCGAACTAGGGGGCAAGTATAGACATACCCTCTATCAGGTACCTTTTACTAAGGCTTACTGGAGTTATTAATTTTACTTCAGAAATATATAGGATAAATATTCAATCCATTTTTATTTTAGAGAGATAAAATTAATTATAGATCTAAATGTATAGAAGAGTTATGGTCTTGATTTTATTATTGCAATTTAACAACAAACACTTCGCATATCAGCAGAAGGGTTCTTCCACTGATATACTCCAAGAAGTGGCAGTGAGGTTTTCGTGAATGGGAGCCGCAAGGGAGAGTCTGACTTACCTGGAGAATGAGGAAAGGGTTAAGCTAACTTGGAGCTGCACATGAGGGAGGGGGCTTTGGGCATTCAGTCAATGAAATGAAGATAAGGAATTACAAACGAGATTTTTTTCTCCTTTGTTTTGGAGTCAGCAGCAGTTTTTCCCAGGTACAGAGCAAGAGAGACTGACTCTCTCAGGAACAGACTCCTTAAATCCATTAACATGTGTAAGTAGGAAAAAGTTTAGATAGTCTGTCAGGTTTTATTGTTTTCCTTGTTTTGGGGTCTGGAAATCATATCAGGGCTGGTTAATTGCTTTTTCTCTTCTCTTTTGTAACTAAGAATTACAGCCTAGGGAGAATCCTTGGGTCTATTTCAATCCATGGCTTTTAACACCCAGTCGTTTACTATGCTTGCAACAGTAGTCTTGTTTTAATAATAAAAGTGTTTTCTTATTGTTTTGGTTAACCAGTATTGGTTGATTTTTGTGTCCTTAAACCTAATGCCTGAAGTGCCCAAGTGAAACCACATTAACAAAGAAGCAGACCCCATTGTTCTCTGCAGCTTATCTCTGTTTTCCCAACTCCAAGCAAAACGGAGGTTGCGAAATGGGGGACAGCTTTGCCTCAGGGAAGTGATTTCAATTGGTTTCTTCTCTGGAAAAGGTTTTATTTTATATTTTCAGGGAAACTAGGGAAACTGAGACTGGACAAGTTTGTCTCTGGGAGTTGAGAGACAGGTTCTTATAGAGTTGACTCTGCTAGCCAGCCCCCAATATCTACACTCGATGTGCCAGGTTGGGGAACTGAGCTGGGACAGAGGTCAATTCATCAATCTTGCTATTTCTACACCAGGGTCGAAGTCAACCTAACCACATATGTGGGGTGCAAAATTTGTCATAGCACTTTCTGCAACCTTAGGCCTGGCCTACACTTAAAAATTAAATTCTTATTCAGAATTATGACTCCCCTGTCATTTTATAGCTACCAAAATAAGACAAAAAGATTGCTGCTGGATCGTGGCCCTCCATGATTTCTGTAACAAACAATGCCAGAGTAAGCAATGCCCCATCTAAAATCACTTTCCTGAATCACTGTTACTTTTTTCCTTCAGAGCCCCAGCCATCGTTTTAATAAGGTACCAAACCAATAACAAGCCAAGCCAGGGAGCAGGACACTAGGGAATTCGGATTTACTTCTATTACCAGGCCATGCTACAGTCTAGCTCTGCATGGCTGGTTACAAGTTTGCCTTATCACCTGTTTGATAACAAGCTGAAAATAATTTTGAAGAGCCCACTGAACCACTGAAAGCATTTTTCAAAGTTTATAGAGAACAATACAGACCCGGTGACGTGCTAATGAATCCTGGAATGATCCAGGAAGATTTTGGGGGGGGGATAGGAGAATAAGTCAGCATACCTCACCTTCTCTTAGGGTATGTCTACACTATCACCCTAGCTCGAACTAGGGAGGTAATGTAGGCAACCGGAGTTGCAAATGAAGCCTGGGATTTGAATTTCCCGGGCTTCATTTGCATATTGCCGGGTGCTGCCATTTTTAAATGTCCGCTAGTGCGGACTCCGTGCCCCGTGGCTACACGCGGCACGGACTAGGTAGTTTGGATTAGACTTCCTATTCCCAACTACCGTTACTCCTCGTGGAATAGGAAGCCTAATCTGAACGACCTAGTTCGTGCCGCGTGTAGCCACGGGGCACGGAGTCCGCACTAGCGGACATTTAAAAATGGCGGCGCCCAGCAATATGCAAATGAAGCCCGGGAAATTCAAATCCTGGGCTTCATTTGCAACTCCGGTTGCCTACATTAGGGTGATAGTGTAGACATACCCTTATATCTTAAAAGGTAGCTTGGGGGCAGCACTGCTGCCCTAAACAAAAGTTGCTTTTCTTCCACAGCTTAAAAATGACATGCCTACAGCTGGATGTAGAAGAGAAGATACAACATCTGGACATGCAATATCCTTAAGGCTTCAGCTTCTGAATTTTTAAGACACTGGTTTAGGACAAGGCATGTCATGATCAAGTCAGATGAGCTAAGGGGATGATCATCAATACTTAAAACATATACACTATAAAAATAAGTGAAAAGATGCATTAGCCAATTTTTCCCCCACCTGAAAACCTAAAGTACCTTGATTTTCACAGGTGTCAAGTGCTTTCAACTAAAGAATCAGGCCATTTACTGCAGATTCAGAAATAGAAACAAATCTGCATGTAAGATCGAAGCTCTTGGTCCTTATTGCTAAATATGTTAGGGGTTTTTTTTGCAATTTCAGCCTGTGATCACTTAGTTGCATGGGTATTGGTTTACCTGGGTTTTTTTCCTTTCCAGTGTAGCAGATGAAGCCTGTTTCCCTGGTTTTTTCCCTGCTATTACAGGGACTCCAAAATTGGATGCATCACAGGACTCTCTGGTTAGAGGTACCTTTGAAATTTAAAGACAGAAAGACTTAAAACACCAAAGTGTAAGCAATGTGAATATATGCCAGGGGATAAAGGAATAGGCCAGTTTACCTACACTAATAGGAAATGAGACACTGAGCTGAAATAGCGAACAGTAAGTTTCCCTAAGAAAGTGAGCATTTATTGGCTGCTACACTGGTCAACTCAATCCAAGCTCTCTATCTTCCTTCAGTAGTTCTAGTTTTCCTACTATGATCATATCTAGGTTCTTCCAATTCAATGCGTCAATCTTTTCTGGTTGGTGATGAAAAATATTTTTGTGACTCCTCTACATTTGTTGCAACACAAAAAATGATAAGCCTATATGATGTGTGAGAATTTTAAGAGCATGTTTTAACCTCACAACCTTTGAAGGTTCGAGCTGCCTTGATGTTACTTTAGGAATTTTGTAGGTTTCACTTTGGAAGAAAAGTTTTAAATACTTTATCATATTCTTCACCCCTTCTTGCAGGTCACATACCAAAGGTTGAGAAACATTACTCCAGTGTAACAAAGAAATGGCTTCAGGATTGTCTAAACTCACAGTGCTACCGTGACACTTAGCTAAGACGATACCTATGCAGACAGGAGAACTAACCTCCTATCAACAAAGAGCTGTCTATACTGGGGGTAGGCTGGTATAGCTACATCACTTGTCCTCACCCCGAGTGATGTAATTGTGCAGACATAAGTTGAAAGTATAAACTGAGCCTTAGATTTGCTCCTTCTCTGCAGAATGATTTTGAAGTTGGAAAATAGTGAAAGGAATTCATATGCAGGTAGATTGCTTTTACCGAAAAGCAGCACAGCTCTTGCCCTTGCTGCAGACTGGCACTGGAATTTAGGATTCCAGTTGCCCTAGATATATATTGAGTGTATGTATCACTGATCAGGCTGCAAAGCCGGAAGCTGAAGATAGTCTCATGGGTATCTGTTGCTGAGTAAGTGGGTGAAGTAATTTATCTTTTATTAGACCAAGTTCAAATGGTGAGAAAGATAGGTTTTCTAGCTTACATATGGCATACAGAAGAGCTCTCTGAGTTTGAAAACTTGCTCTCTCGCCAACAGAAGTTGGCCCTATAAAAGATATCTCACTCACACTGTCTCTCTAATATCCTGTGACCAACATGGCTACAATACTGCAATAGACACCCAGTCCATTTTCTTTTACACATTCCAAGAGTAAGCTCGTCACCAAATAGAAGCACAACTAATAAGAAAATCCAACATTTTAAAGTTTCCATTTTTTTCCTGTTTGGTTTTTGGAGATACAAAGTAAGTATATGGGAGTCATCTAACAAGATTTCTTACTTCAGGCTGTATTCTGTTCACAGGAGGAGTGTAAGTGGATTTCTGAGTCCCCACTCTGTTTGTTCTGTCAGAAGCAGATGCCAGATCCGGAAATTCTTCAGCATCCTAAATAAAATACAAGCCATCATTTAAAAAAAAATCCATTCCAAATTCCAGCTACAAATTAAATATACATTCTCTTCTTCCCTTCCACATAAAGAAACATACATTATATATTTTGGAGTATAAAGGTACATGGAAAAATCTAAGTGTAGCTCCTTCAGCTATTAACAACTTAATACTTAAAAGCTGCAGAAGACTCCGATTGTGCATATGACTGCAAATACTTCAGAAATGAAGGATTATTTTTTTCAAAATGCTTGCATTAACAAATGCCAGATCTTGAAGCTTTCCTAGCACTGAGTGCAGTCAGTACTGCAGTCAACTAGTGTAGACAGTTAAAAGTACCACCACCTCTATTCAGGAATGAATGACTCCCCCTCTCCCTCAGACAACAAAACGACGTCATCGCGCTCTCCAGCTGCAAAAGCTGCCAGAGAGAGGGGGGTTGGCAAGTGTAGCTAGCATGGGGCGCAGCCTGCTAGTATCATTTAAAAGCATTTTGACTCCATAGCCCCAATTTCCCACTCTACCATCAAGTTATGTAGTCTTGCCTTAAATAAAGCGTGGGTGACAGAGAGAAGGGGAACAAGAGAGGGGAGTGCCATGAGTTTTGGACTATAGAATTGTGAACATTCAAAGAAATAAAAAGAAATAAGTATATGCGGCTTTTGATACAATTCGCTATGTATCTTTACAGAGAAACAGCAGCACAAAGAATGCATGTATATACATCAATATTCAACAAACTAGAAGGTCACACACTTGTTGCTTCTGCAGAAGTGGTGAACAACCTAGGCTAGTGAGTGGAATGTAGGACTGGCCCTCTTTCACCTCAGTGGGCTGAAAGATTTTCATAACCCTGACGGTCTCCCGGGATAGAGCAGTTTTGCTAACTGTACTTGCATATCTAGAATTTGCAGGGCATGCTAACTGAACCATAGCAGCACTTTGTAGGGGACATGAATGACTCTCTTGGTCAATTTTGTATGCAATCAGCACACACCTCACTTCATGTACCCTTGATTTATGTACATGTCACTTCAATAATACCAATTGGGGGAAAAAACGACATGGATGGAAACGAGCAAAATCTAGCAATCCTGTGCAGCTGTAAACAAAACGTCTCATGGGCCACACACAGAACCCCAATGGTACACAAGCTGCCCACCACTGTTTGATGAGAGCATAAAGAAGCACACCATAGGCTCTTTGACTCCCTTCATTCCTCTGACAAGCTCCCTGTATGCCATGCTTCCATCTTCCACAATTTCATGGACCTTCTGAAGCCATCCCCATTCTCCATCTCAGCCCCCCCCCCCCCGCCATTCTCTCCATGCTATGGGCTCTGTGTGCCTTCCTCATTTCCCCCTGCCACATGCGAGGACTTCTGTGGGCCTTCTATGTTTTATTTGTCCTCCTCCCCCATATCACTGTCTCACCTTCTTTCCCATTTCCCCTCCCCAGTCCAGGGGTTGTGCTCCTGGTCATTTCCCCACTCTGCCACCTGGTAGAGATCTGTCTCTCCCATGCTCCCTTCCCCACCATACCATTTTCCACGCTTTTCCCACCCACCACAAAACCTAAAGTCCCCAGTCTCTGTATGTGCCCACATTTGTAAGGGGGCCACTCACATATTCCCAGGATACCAGATGTTTTGGTACTTCCGGGAATGGCATAACTCCACTCCTGCTGGAGGATGCATAGCAATGTGCTGTCCAAAATGTGTCCCCTGCCCAATACCAACAAAGTCACATCCAAATCTGTCTCAGTTTTGGATAGGGACAAAGTGCCAAAAAGCAGGAATGTTCCATTTAAAGCCAAATGGACTGCTTACTCATTTTTCCCTAAGCCCTCTCTCCCAATTCCTATTTCCCCTCTCCCCATCTGGGAGGCAAGTGATTTAGAATGTCAACAATTTTACTAAACTTCTCTGGTATTAATGAGTAGAGCTGAGATGGGGGATATAGTTATACTGGAAAGCATTAATGCCTGCCATCAACTAGTTCTTCTATCTAAAAAGGTAGTTGAAGCTGCTGCAAGATTTAAGGAGCCTTATGGCTCTTCTATTTCCCCCTTCATGTTTTTTTCAATTTTCACCCACTGATGCCTAGAACATCAAGTATTGGAACTGACCAGATTTGGTTTTCAAATATCTGGTATGAACAGATTGACATCACGGAGTTGAATGAAAGACTTCTTTGCTCAGCCAATTAGCACCACAACGTATACATAGTGGAATTTTTGAATATGTTAAAAAAGTTTTCAATCACAATGTACTTTAAAATGCAACTTACACTAAGTAATGATAAACTGAATGTTAACTATGAAAATTCATCTCTCAGTTTTGTTGTGCAATGTAATGTCTACATGACAAAACAGATTACTCTAACTTCCTGTTCTGGATTAAAAATAATGCTGAGTAGAATTAATCATTTTCTGGAAACAGACAAACACAAGTTTACATTAATGAGCCCACAGTAACCTTAAATTGCTCAAATTACTCATATATTTGAAGTAGCTCTATTTGACGTATTTACTATTTATATAAAACAGGAGTACTTGTGCCTTCATACTGATCAATTTCAGCAGGAGTTACACAAATCTGAAGACCCCACTGAGTTATATCAGTGAGGGGCAACCTAGACCACTCCGTGGGCCACAAGACAGTCATAACCAAGATGGTCTCCCACAATAGGGTAGTTTTGCTAACTGCACTTGTATACCTAAAATTTGCAGGGTATGCCAACTGAATCGTAGCAGCACTTTGATTGTATACCGAGGGAGCACACTGCTCTCTCAGTGTTGTGCAATCAGCCTGCACCTGACATCACAGGCCCTTGCTTCAAGTGTGTCACTTCTGTAATAGTGGTAGGAAAAAAGTTGTGCAAACGAAAACCAGTAGAATCTGGCAACCCTGCATGTGGGCAATGATAAACAAAATGTGTCCTGGACCACCCAAAAATCTCAATGGGCTGCATGTGGCCCTTGGGCAGCAGGTTGCCCACCACTCGGTTATAAGTAGGATTAGTGAAGGAGTTAAAGTTAATAAGAAAAAGGGAAACCAATTTACAATCTAGACAATTTTTTAAAAAAACAGGATATTCTAAGGCCCTGCACATGTCCTCAAAATAATATTTAATCTGAAACACATGACAAACTTTGAGCTGTACAGTGTAACGCAGTAGTAAGGATGTTAAGGACCAGTCAATTATCCAATACCCAAATGCTTATTGTCGAGTCGACTAGTTGCTTACCCCACCCCCTTGTTGCCTCTATCAGATAGAGGCAGCAAAAAGGGGGGGGGGGCAAGGAAGAGGGGGTACTTCAAAGCGACAGCGCCATGTGGAGCCTGGGGTATGGGCTCCATGCTGCACTGCCTGTTTGAAATGCCACATGGAACCTGGGGTCAGCTGGGGAGTCCCCAGCTGACCCCGGCTCTGTATGGTGTTTCAAAGTGGCAGCACTGCATGGAGCCTGGGGTCAGCGCAAGACTCTGAGGGGCTCTTGTGCTTTTCAAAGCAGAAGCACCCGCGTGGAGCCTAAGTCAGAGGGCCATCCCACTGGCCCCAGGCTGCACATGGCATACCAGCTTTGAAACGTACAAAAATCCCCAGCAGGGGCTTCTGTGCATTTCAAAGGAGGAATGCGGAAGTGCCTATCGAGTAGTCGATGGAAATTCCATCGATTACTTAACTAGTAAATTAATCAATATTTAACATCCTTAGTAAGAAGCAGATTGCTTTCTTTTGCTTACTCCTTGAAAGTTTTTGTTTCTTCTAGTCACAATGCACATTACAAACGTGTATCCTAGGAACTTACTAGTACAAGCATGGAATTCAGTGGGACTGAATACGGTAGATACAAGTGTTGTTCTACCACATCCTGTTTTTTCCTCTAATCTTTGTGGTCTTACAGGGTCAATTTTCCTAAATACTTAAGTTAGGGTTTTGTAATATGCTCTATTTTGGGACTAGGAGTAAATTACCTTGTAAAATAAATGCATAGAATCAATCTACACCGCAAATCGAAATCCATGATTCTACAAATTAGCAATTCACATGCCAACCCCTGAACGTGCACACATTATCAAATTTTTTGACTGTACCTCAATCCTTGGTGGTTCCTGTACTAGAACGCTTTCATTCTGAGGTCTTTCCACGTCAGGATTTGATTTAGATTTTTTTTTCTTTTTTTTCTTCTTCTTTTCTGACGCTGCCTCAGCCTCAGTTTCACTAGCATCATTTCTTGTTTGTGACTATTGAAAGATCACAATGAGTGAGTAATCACCTTCTTACAGATGAACAGTACCAGAATACAAGTAAAAATATTTTTTTTAAATCAAAACGATGCAAATGATCAAATGTACAATAAAGTATACCCTAATCACTCAATATTGTGAACACATGGGCAGAGTTTGAGCATCATTTAAGACCCAGCAGCAGTGAAAGCATAGCAGATAATAGCTGTGCAGTGCATTTACTGCATTATAACGCAGCATGCCTGGGATACAGTGATTTGGACAGAAAAACTTTGCTAAGGGAGGTCATGTTTCAACTTTAACTTTTGAAGATAGCAAGATGAGAAAAAAATTGTAACTTAAAATTATTGTATTAAAATTAGCAACCAATAAAACATTCAGACGTAGATAAAAGGAAATTATCTAGATTCCTGTTTAATACTATTCTAATTTTTTTACTATGCTAGACAAAAAGGCACATTATGCATGACACTTCTGCCAGTGTAAAATTACACGTAAACTATCTTAGCAAAGAGACATTTGGTTTCCAGATAATATTTAAAAAGACACTGAAGTATCAATGGATGATGTTAGGAGTTCTCAAAACTTCCTTATACTACAACCCCCTTCCCACAACAAAAATTAAGAGGAACTGAAGCCTCAGCCTGCCAGAGCCCGGCTGTCCAGCCAAAGGCCAAACCTCACTGTCCCAGTTGGGGGCACGAAGTCAAAATGTAAAGGGCTTTGGCCCCAGTCAGCAGAGCCTGAGCTTTGAATTCAGCCCTGGGCCCCAGCAAATCTAATGCCAGCCTTGGCAATCCCAATAAAACAAGGCTGCAACTCACCCCAAGGTCCTGACCCACAATTTATAAACCAATCAATGAAGCATGTAACAGACAATTGGCTGAATACCTTACTACTGGTCTGAACATCTTGTTTTTCTTTCCTGTAAGAATGGTTACTGGAAAGAAGTTCACAGGCTGGCGAGGAAACAATTCTCTTTGGAACCTGTGATAGTATGGTGGCCAGAGATAAATGCGACTGAGTGGAATGAGATGCAGATGTTGGAGGAAGTTCTGCTGGAAAGAAAATAACATTCAGAGCTATCCAATGGCAAATTATTTCTCCAGCTGCATAACATTCAAAAGGTTTAGGAATGAATCAAATACCACTACCTCTACAGTTAGTGACAAAGTATTCTGAATGTTTTTAATTTAATTTATTTGCAGGGGTTGACAAATTATGGAAAATCCTACTCGCCAGACAAAAAAGGGACTCGCCACCATCCCCCACAAAAAGTATTTTTTAATGGCATAAATTCCTAATAAGAATAAGAACAGTAATTACTAATAAATTATTAATAAATATCATCCAGGTTATTAAAAAATCTCTTATAAACCTCTATCTTTTCTCTCTGCTGCCATGTCTCCTCCCTTGCTCCATTAGCTCCCCTGGTGCCTGCTTCCCCCCCAACCTCTCAACCTCTGCTGTCCTGACTCCTGCCCTTCTCACTGCCCTCAACCTTTCTGAGACCTGCCCCACTCCACCAGCCCTTCTCTCCACCCTGTGCCCACTCCTCCAGTAGCCCCACTCTGATCGTGTGAACTACCTCTCCTCATCCCCTCTCTTAAAACCTCCCTCTACACACCTGCCCTGCCTCTCTCCTCTGGTGATGGTTCCTCTCCTGCAGGTGTCTGCCCTTCACCCCCAGAATCCCTTGACACCTACACCCTCCTGGTGCCTCCCCTTTCCCTTACTGCCCCTGCCCCCTTTGCTCTCTTTTTCCGATACCCACCCCCTCATCACCCTCTGCCCCTGTTCCCCTCATGCCCCTGTGCCCTCACAGATGCCTTGCTCCTTCCTCATGCCCACCCCTTCTTTCAAGCCTTCTCCCAGCACCTCCCCCTCCCACCCCCACTGCCCTTACCCTCCCCCCTCCCACTGACACCTCCTCTCTTGCCCTTTTCCTCACCGTCTGCACTTGGCCCCCTGGCAGTTGTCTCTCCTGCACCCCGTCCCTTAGTGCCTTCCCCTTTCTTCTTCTTATTCTTCTCCTGACCTCCTCCCCTCAGAACAAGCCCCTTCCCCATATTTTTCCCCTCCTTTCCCCACAGCCCAGCCCAGCCCCTTCCCCTCCCCAGGGGCCAGCTCTAGGTTTTTTGCTGCCCCAAGCAAAACATTTTTTGCCCCCACCCTTTGTTGTTGTCTTTTACACGTTTGCATTTTGCAATGGGGTTTTTTTGTTTGTTTTCTTTTTTGTCCCGGCATTTTAGCCCTATAAATAACAAATAGCATTTTCATTCGTTTTTTTCCATAAAGGCAAAGGCGCTTCAAGTGAACTCCCCCTTTCACTCGCTGCTGGGTCACAGCAGCCTTTTCCCTGCCCTGTCCAGCCCCTCCCTATGGGCAAGCACCCTTCACTCCTGACCCACAGGGGGAGCAGGGTGCAGGGACAGCACAGAGCCAGAGGGGGTGCAGGGAACAGTGGGGGAGTACAGGGGTGGCGCAAGGAATGGGAGGCATAGAGCCAGAGGGATGCAGGGATCAGGGGTAGCAGGGTGCGGTGGAGGCACAGGGAATGGGACGCGGGGAATGGGAAGGGCAGAGGGATCGGGGTCTAGGGGCAGTGCAGGGAATGGGCAGCACAGAGCTGGGGGGGCAGGGATCAGGGGAACAGGGTGCAGGGTGTAAGGGCGGCGCAAAGCCAAAGGGTCGCAGGGAAGAGGGAGAGCAGGGGATCCGAGGTGCAGGGGAGGCGTGGGGAACGGGCGGCGCGGAGACAAAGGGGGGCTGGGGCCTTGGCAGGACTGGAGCCAGCGGGGCAGGCCCTGGCTGTGCCACGCGCCGCAGGCAGCTCCCAGGGACACGCGGCCAGAGCCGAGCTGCCGCAGCCCTTTAAAATCAACGGGGCCAGGTCATGCCAGCGTCCTGGCATCCCACCCCGCCTCCTCGCGCCAGAGCTGCACGCAGACAGCCCGGTGGGAAGAATCACCACACTTCCCCCTTCCCAGCAGCGCTCTGCTCCTCCGCTGGCCGGCGGATCGGATGGGGCCGCACCGCCCGTAGTGCGGGCTTCAGCCAGTCCGCCCCTGCACTCGCCAGCTGGAAAAATCTACTCGCCGTGGACGAGTGCATTTGTTGAGCCCTGTTTATTTGTGTAAATTGATTGCTTGGCAGCTAAAGACCAAGGTGTTTTCTTACTATATTTTACTTCCACTAGGCATGCACACTTGTTTGTTGTTTTGTAGATTCTAAGCTTTGACAGTGATTTTTATTTGCAAAAGAGAACTGAAAATGAAATTTTGGAAAAACTGCAGTTTCATTTAAGAGGAAACCCTCTCCCAATTATTCTACTTCTGTGATTTGAAAGCTGGTCTTTCAGAAGTTGGTCCACTAAACGTTACCATCTCATGTGCCTTGCCTCTCCTACTATCAACACATTTGTCAAAGATGTCTTGACAGCATTGGCTGGGTTGGGTGACATCAACTCAAACTTCAACAGCCTACCTAAGGTTCAACACTTACATATTAAATATAGGAGTGACAACATAGATGGTAAGAAGAAGGTTACCAAAGAGCAATTCCTACTACTACTGCTGGAGTTCAGACACAAGACATCAACACTTTAGATTTAAATACAGAGACAGAGCTAATATCAACACTGACATGCATCAAGGAGATCTAAAGCCATGTGTTCAGAGCTGTCTTGCCAAAATACTGTATGATATTGCTAGTAGTGGCTTTCAGCAGAAACCACCAGTCTATAATTCCTAAAGTAGGATCACGTGACCTCTGCCAATAAAATGAGCAAGTTCTTTCATCTTGGCTTTCAGCCAGCATATGACACAGGTCATGACAAAAATTGTTCGCAACACTGCTGCCACCTCAGAGAAAGAGAAACTGTCCCCCAAACTCAAGCAGTAAAGACCTTGCATTTATCTGCTGGAGAAACTGCTCTGCAGCAATAGAAATAGTGAAGTCTGAATTGGTTCCACTTTATCTGCAAAGCCCCAAGAAACATAACTGTAATGATGATCACTTAATTAGCTTCTGAAAGAAGACAGCGACTAACAACTAAGTAGTCAACTACTCAAAACAAGTTTGCTTACCAAGATTTACTAAATGCTGTTAAGGGTACTTGTAATTTGCCATTTTTTAAAATAAAAAGCTAAGTACAGTAAACATCCGATAATCTGGCACCTTTAGGACCCAGCGGGTGCCGGATTATCAGATATGCCGGACTATCGGAAGGGGGGGCCATGCGGGAGGTGGAGGGGATGCCACCCCAGACCCCTCATAGCCCCCCCTTCCGATAGTCCGGCTCTGCCGGGTTGGTCCCCGCAGCGCCGCACCTCGGGGCTGCGGGACCAACCCGGCAGCATCCCAGTTGCTTTGTCCCAGGTGCACCCAAGTCAGCTGCTGCTGAAACTGACCAGCGGCTGATTCCAGGAAGCCGGGGCACAGCAGCTCTGCCTCGGGCTTCCTGGAGTCAGCCACTGGTCAGTTTCAGCAGCGACTGAATCTGGAACAGCTGGGGTGCTGCCGGGTTGGTCCCGCAGCCCCAAGGGGCAGTGCTACGGGACCTACCCGGCGGCACTCCAGCTGCTCTGCCCCCGGCTTCCCCAATTTAGCCACTGGTCAGTTTTAGCAGTGGCTGAATCTGGGAAGCTGGGGGCAGAGCAGCTCCAATGGTCCGGCTGCCCAGAGCACTTCCGGGTTCCTGATGGTACCGGACCATCAGGAGTGCTGGACCATCAAATGCCGGACCATCGGAGTTTTACTGTATTCCTCTTAAGGAGTACCCTTAACATCAGAAGACAAAGATCACTAAACTTCAGGTTGCGAAGTATCTGATCATGTCTTAAACAAAAACAAAAAAAACCCAAACAAAAACAAAAACACAACCACACACACACACCACACATCTGCAAAAGAATCAGTACATCACCACTACTCTCTAGATGTCCACAAAACCATAGAATGGGATAATTAGCTTGTGAATTCTGTATACACCAGTTAAAACATTTGTGGTTACCTCAACTGACGGAGCACCTTTATCTGTTAGAATACAAATGGATATAGTTCTGAACCATATAAAAATGATCCATTAATATACAATATTGGTAACTCCTTGAGATAAGCTAACACATAAATCTGAGGAAACCTAAGACCTAAAATAATTAATATATTAAAAAGTGGTTTGCTTTGAACAATTTTCCTTATGCCATTTTTGCTTTTAACAAATAAATTTAAAAAATTAAAACTAGCAAGCTCTTACAAACTAAGAACTCCTCTGCATTAGAAATCCATGATTTACATATATTTTGGAAATAGTTTGTAGAAGTCAAAATATTTACATAGCAATTAAAACAACTATTTGTCCTCTAGAAGCACTCGAATATTGCAGTGAAGAAGGAATCTTTCACGTTTGCCTCATTCTCTCTCACTGGATAGTTTTCATACTGTAGGTTTTTATTTTTATATGTATACATTTATTTTATTCTCAAGAAGCACTCAGCAGCACTAACTTTTCTATTAAGGAGAACCAGAAACAAGTCAAACCCAATAGGTCAGAGGTGGGCAATAATTTTTGTAGAGGGGTCACTTCACCAATTTTGGTAGTGGTTCCTGGGCTGATCCTGCTCCCAAAAAGGGTGGGGCAGGCACCATCCATGCTCCCCCATAGGCTAGGGGAGCATGCGAAATCTCTCAGCCCCCACCTCTGCCATGCCAGGGGTATGGAGCGCCCAGAGGGAACCACCAGCCATTTTGAACAGCTCTGGTCCTGCACACCCCTGGCAGGGGGAGGAAACTTCATGTGCACCCCCACACCCAGGGGCCAAATGGATGCATGGCACCTAGAGGGACATGCAGTGGTTTGAATGTGTGCCCCTGGTGAGGGGAGGAGACTTTGCACCCTCCCCCACTTACGGCTGGCCTGGGAGGTGCAGCAGGGCATGCCTAATGAAATGGTTTGGCAGGCCAGATGTGGCTCCCCAACCATATCTTGCCCACTCCTGCAATAGGTGATTGATATTTTAGGGTTTCTCCAACACTTACCTCTAGTATCAAGTGAAGAGGATACTGAAACTACTTCTGCATAAATTTTTGATATTGCTTTGTCTTCCACTAACGCTTCATCCTGAAAAACACCACCGCATTATTTTGTATTCTTAAATACAGAAACAGAAAACTCCCAATGTACATAGCTTTTTAGAATCATCTGGAACAGAATCATTGTGCCCAATTATGCTATGCAATTATACCGAGATTCAAATCTTAAAAGGGGTTAAAAATGATACACTAAGAATGCCTCCTGTGCAGAAGACCTTCCCAACCAGCAGACATGACAGCTGTCTCAGATTCCAGCTAGTACGTGTACAAAATGCAAATCAGAACAGACTTACCTTAATTTAGCAATAAAGAATGAGGTGCTGAGGATTTCCTGGGAATTAATGATTGGCTGAACCAGATACATTTCAGTCATTAATTCACAGGCAACATTATGCAAAAAGGTAGTTTTTGATGACTTATTTCCCCATCTCTCCCCCACACACACATGAAAAATGGATGAAGGGAACACAGAGGGGATACATTAATGAAGCATGTAGGCTCACAGTTGAGAGATTCACATGATGTTTTGCTGCATGTGGGAAAAAATATCGGTCTACAAAAAATTCAACTTATTAGCAACTTTTTGCTAGTACCTGAGATGCAGTTATTCATTAGTGGCTAATAAGTCTAAGCAGTCTCACTCCAGGGCTCAGAGTTCCTCTCCCAGCTCTTCCTTTCTTATGCATAGTCCCCCAGCAGGGCACAGCCTGGAGAGCACAGAGATGTACTGTGCAGATTCAGGCTGTAGACATCTTTATCTGCTATTGCTCTGTCCACAGCCTCACCTCCTCTGTTCCCAGCCCACAGTCTCTTATGTCCTGTGTAGTTAGTCCCTGTTTGCAGGCAGGTTTGCCAGGCTGCTTCCTTCTGGGGCTGCAGCCTAGCAAGCCTCCTTTTGCCTTTATTCCAAAAAAGCTGCTAATAAGCAGGACATCACTGATAACAGCCAAATCCCATTAACACTAATGTTAATGACCTGAAATTGGTTCCCAGCAATGTGCTGCCATTATCCAGAAGTTGTTAATATCAGGATTTCTATTCAGCAGTAATCAACTGTACAGTAGGCTAGATACTAGCTGTTCTAGTATAGTCATGGGGGAATTCTGTGCCTTTATGGGCTGCTGGAACTGTAGAACTCTGCTCACTGTGAGTTGTGCAGTGGCCCAGCTGAAATAGAGGTTGCCAGGTTGATCTTCATTCTCCAGGGGATGGGAGAGAGCCCATGAGACCCAGCTCCAGAAAAGGGCGAGAAAGGGTAGGGCCACACTTCACCACGTCACATCTCCCAACAAGACAATGAAGAAACTAGGGAAAGTGAAGGCTCTGAAGGTGCAGATGTCTGGGCTGAAGGAGCCCTGTGGCTGGGGAAGGGGTATGCTGATCGTCTGGGCTCTGGAGGTGCCCCACTGCTGAGCGAAGGATGAGGGTGTCTGGGATCTGAGGGTGCCCCAGAGCTGGGGTTCAGAGTGGTGGTCATGGAGATGCCTGTTTTCCCCATCCACAGCTCATTCCTGTATCCGCCACTCCCCACTAGAACTGAATTGTTGTAGAGATTTCAGTAACTCTACTCCTTGGGAATATTTTCTTTTGTTTTGTGGGTATTGTTGATATACCTGTTAACATGTATTTTGAAATAAATTACCAAAATAATTTAAACTGGAATGATATTGTTATTTTGGCAGAATTTTAAAATAGTGTGCATAATCATTTAAATTCTTATTCTTGAGCAATTTTCTCCTATTTCAATAGAGTGACTATCTTTTCTCTTTTTCCTCTACAAACTATTTATTATATCATCATCCTACTAGTGATACAAGTTGTTTAGTGATTCATCAAACCAATCATTTTTTTGAAACACTCTACGAGGCTCCAAAATGTAAACATTAGCTAACCTCTGTAGTCACCAAAGCAGAAGTCTGCGTTCTCACTCGTTGTCTCAAGAATGCAGTACTGCCTTCAGCTGAGCATAACGGTCCCCGTTTATGTTTGTGTATGTCCAATATATCATTGTTTTCCAAACTCTGCAACTTAGGGAAATCCGAAAGGGTAACTTCAAAGGCAGGTTTTGGAAGAGACTCGTTTTTTGGAATCGGTTTTGATTTCCTGTTCACAGCGTTATTAGACCTGTCTAATTAAAACACATAAAGTCAAAGAAGCCAACTATCTTTTTATAATCGCTAAGTTATACCTAGAGTTTTATGTCACCCCAGCTGTCATGATATCTAAGCATACTGATTGTCATAAAAAAGTTTTAGGTCATTATAATAAAGATGCAGAAAGAGTAATTTAACAGTGAATCTAGGAGTAATTTTAAATTTAGTTGCTTTCCAAGGAATTTCTTCATATAAATCTACTTTATGCTGTGGAATCAGCAAATAAGGTTATTCATGGTCCTCTCTCAATAAGGGAGTCACCAAAGAAGTATTCTCCCCATACTTCTTGGCTTGGCATCTCTACATTCAGAAACGAAGTAACACTTGACTAGAAACTACTGAATAGTAAACAATTTCAATCTCTACTGCCTATGTTTTAAGTCAGTCACATGTTAGGACCTGTACCTGGTTTCAAAGTATCTCGGCCGTACACAGAGGTATGAAGTGAACTTCTACTTGTTCTTCTGTCTAATGAGTCACTTCCATCAAGTCTTTTATTGCCCAATTTCTGCTCATCACCTTTTGATCTCCTCTGTAGGAAACAATGAACTGAAAAGTTAAATCAAAGCCTTCCAGAAGATATTTTAGTTACACTTTGTCAGATCACCATATTTGCATTACCATAACTTAAGTTACATTTAAGTAAATAACCTTAAGATTTTTAACTTTAAATTAGTACACAATAACCAACTGATTTTGATGACCAATAAAAATCAGAGGAACATCAACTATTAAATCTGATTTACATTGTGTTATTTGTGCTTAAATAGTTTTTGCATGTCTCAGTTTGGAGAACAAAGCCAAGTTAGGCCACTTGTTTCTAATCAGTTGGACTGGTAATGCATACTGAAGTCTTTGTCTACATTGCCAATTGAAGGACACAATTTTTTCTCCACAGGTGCTTCATAAAGCTCCTCCTCCAGACAAAAGTTTTCCCTCAGCAAGTGGCAGTGTGAATGGCTCAGCTCCTTGTCAATCAGGAGTACTGTCCAGGCCACAATAGGAACCTGACTCCTATGGGGTGGAAATATTTGGTCAGCAAAAGTGCTAACAAAAGACTTTTTATGGACATGGTAATTTAATCTCCCACCTATGGCCCCAGGATCACAAGGCTCTTAAGTCTGCATCAAGAGAGCCTGGAAGCTGGTCAACTAAACAAAATCAAATAGGGAGTCACCTGAAGAATTCTCCCCATACCTGATGATTTGGCACTTGTAGGTTCAGAAACATAGTCACACTAGACTAGAAACTACTGAATAACAAACAAGTTTAATTTCTACTGCATGTGTTTTTAAGTAAGTCACATATTAGCACCTGTGCCTGGCTTCAAAAATATCTCTGCCATGACAGAAATATGAATTTCAAGCAATGCCTTGATGTAGGTATAAGACTAGCATGTTGTACTATGCTTTCATTTTTTAGAACTTTATTTCATTGTACTTTGCATTTGTCTCAGTTAAAATGTCTCATTTAAGTAACTGGTTTTTTTGCAATTAGATACAAGACTATATGGCTAAGTTTAGACCTACTGGAAACCATAAAGTCTAGGGTATGAAGAAAGGGCAGTTGGGCCAGAACAGAGGAGGCAGTGGCTGCCTTATTCACAAGGGGTCTGGTGAGGAGGCACAGGAGGGGTACAAACATAGCCCAGAACAAAGGGCTGCTGTGAAGTGAGAGAGGAGATCATGCAGACTGGGGTTCAGAAGGGCTAGTGTCAGGGCAGAGGCACAGGAGCTAGTGGGATGCCAACACACTGAATCAGAGGCTTAATGGGAGTGGGGATGCAGAACCTCATGAGAGCAGAGACAGATATACCTAACTAAATGGAAGAGCCATGGGTTAGCATCTCTAAGACTCTCCACCACCTCCCCAAAAAATCCCTTTGTTCCATACTTCTCCCATCCACACCCCAACAATCCTCCACATTCACTTCCAGGCTCCTTCCTTCTCCCTCAGCTTTTTCTTTACCCCAGATTCCCACAAGACTTTGCACTGTTTCTGGGGGGTGCAGGAAATCTGTTTCTGTGTATGAACTACTCAAACTTCTGTACTAGTATGTCTAATAGGATTTCTTAATATACACAAATAGATTCCTTACTCTCTAATGCTTGATTTTTTTTGGTAGTCTGTATTATTAGGCATACTTCCTGACAGGTATTTTGACATATATTACCAAAATAATTCAAACTGGTATGATTATATTACAGGCAGTCCCCGAGTTACGCGGATCCGACTTGTGTCGGATCCACAGTTACGAACGGGGCTTTTCTCGCCCTGGAGGACTGGAGCGGCGGGACGCCCAGATGTGCTGCAGTCCTGCTGCCCCCGTCCTCCGGGGCGAGAAAAGCTGCTCCACGTCTCCCTGGTCTGCTGGGGGGGGAAGCCCCCCCCAGCAGACCAGGGAGACGCGGAGCAAAGCCTTGGAGCACGCCCGCAGTGGGCGTGCTCCAAGGCTTTGCTCCCCGTCTCCCTGGTCAGCAGGCCAGGGAGACGGAGCAAAGCCGTGGAGGACACGGGCGGTCCCGCCACCCGCGTCTCCCTGGTCTGCTGGGGGTAGGAGGTGCAGCTAGTGCCTCCCCTTCCCCCCCCCCCCCCAGCAGACCAGGCTTTTCTTGCCTACGTCTGGGGTAAAGCAGCTGGGGCGCTGCCAGGTTGGTCCCGCAGAGCCGCTCCTCGGCGCTACTGGAGCAACCCAGCAGCACCCCAGCTGCTCTGCCCCAGGCGTCCCCAAGTCAGCCGCTGCTGAAACTGACCAGGGGCTGACTACAGGAAGCCCGAGGCAGAGTTGCTCTGCTCCGGGCTTCCTGGAATCAGCCGCTGATCAGTTTCAGCAGCAGCTGACTTGGGGACGCCTGGGTTTCTTAAGTTGAATCCGTATGTAAGTCAAACTGGCGTCCAGATTCAGCCGCTGTTGAAACTGATCAGTTTCAGCAGCGTCTGACGCCAGTTCCGACTTACATACAGATTCAACTTAAGAACAAACCTACAGTCCCTATCTTGTATGTAACCCGGGGACTGCCAGTATATTATTTTGACAAATAAAATATGCACCATTTTAAAATATTATGTATATTTGAATTATAAGAGTTTTTACTACTCTTCAATTTTATAAGAAAAAAAATCTTCTAGTTATAAAAAATATCTAAATCTACATTAGTGTTAACATGGTTCTCTTTAAATGCTGTTTGCTATTGCTACAAGTAGTGATTATTAATTTTAAAGCTTACAGAAGAAAGTATTCACTTACCTTAGGAGTCTTTATAGTTTCTTGTCTGATAGGGCAAGTGTGTTCACCACATTCACTAACTATCCTGGAATGACTGTATTGTTTAGAGTTGTTACAATTATACCGAGTTCTGGCTAGTGGGTATATTTTTGGTGCAGCATCAGATGAAAGCGAGCTAGAGCATTGCTCAAGTGGAGTATATCCCATAATGCTACCAGATATATATTGAGAAAGAGCTGAAGCGCCATCCCAGGACTCATCTTCCGCACATATCTGTTGCCTAAATAAATACACCATTCTTTAGCTGAAGATTTTGTTCAATATTAAAGAGGCATAATACGTTGTATGACAAGCATTCTCCATAATTTCAACTAAGTAGTTACTCGTTGCTTTCTAGATAACTGTTTTAAGCATAAACTTCAAGTTATTTCTTCCAACATGATTAAAATATTTTATTTAATGTTTCTCTCCTTTATATTTAAACTTTCATAATGTTTAATTTTTTTAAAACTGAATCTGCCTATAGTCTGTTTAAACTATTCTGCTTTACTTAAAGTTATACTTCCCCATTCAAACGTCACCTGCTAGCAAGTTCTTTATTATTTTGCTAGACTTCCTTGTGATAAAGTGGGAGCTTAAACACAGATAGAGGCTCGAAAGTATAATACAACTAAAAAGTATACGTGAATGCACTTGGCTACAAGGAAAGGAATATGAAGTACTGAAATTTTATTTTAAAATACAGTTTAGAAACCGGAGTATAATGCAGTAATCAATGGGACAGAATGCATCCTAATAATACCATACGAGGTTATTAGATGGCAGATATTGGGGTTGTGCTTAGTGGCTAAAGGAAGCCTTAAATATAGCTTCTGCAAATTTCACATGTCTGAAGGTTTCATAAGGAATATATTTTTCTACATTAATATCAGTAAGGTCCCAACCACTTTAACCGGCCCTCTGAAACTGAAGACCCACATTTTCCACAGAAATTACTTTTACAGATACAAAGTGAAACTCTCAATTTGAGCAAACAGATGTTAGCTTATGTATATCCAACTACAAGTTTTACCCAGCGTTGCTCAGGTCCTTAACTCAATTTTTGTTTTTTTGGAAAATAAAATATTCATTTAAATCATTGCTCTGTGGTGAGGCTGAGGATGAGGGGTTCAGTATGTAGGCTGCCCCGGGGAGAGAACCAGCCCCTTTCACCTGCCTTGTGATTGTTTCTCATCAAACCATGCAGAAAAGAGACAGAATCTCATTCTGGTACAGCCAAACTCTAACCTTGCTTTCAGTTATGATAAGAGGAAGCTGTACACCAAATTTGGTGGTCCTAGAACTTACAGGTGGTCCCCAAGTTACGAACGCATCAACTAACGACCATTCGTCCTTACGACCAACCTCCCATTAAGCCGGTCCCCAAGTTATGAACGCGATCCGCGCTTAGAAACAGTGCAGTCACATTTAAATGAATGGGGTCCGACTTACGAACAGATCGAGTTATGACCAAGTGTTTGATATGTAACTCGTTCGTAAGTTGGGGACTATCTGTACTCTTTAGGAGTCCTTGAACAGACAGACAGCTATTTATCTACTACATTTTAAAACTGGTTTACTTTGGCCAATGTCTATCAGCTTGATGTTTTCCTATTTTCATATATTTATTCAATTCTGAAATAAGCAAATACTTCAGATATGCAAACAAATAGTAGGAAATGCTCTCTCTCTCTGGTCATAAAAGTTGTTTTGACTTAAGCCTATCTTAATTCATATGGAGAAACAGGCAGAATAGTGCCTCAATCCTTAGCTCTGTTTTCTGATTTTAATCCCCAACAATGCAACCTTAATCACAATATTGGGGCTTCTCACTATTTCTTTAATGATGTCATATTCGGTCATAAATCAGACTGCATTCAGCTCATTAAATAGGTTACAACACAACAATGCAAAATACAAGCTGAATACAAAGACAATTTTGTAACAATTCTGAGATCACGTGTTGGAAAATTCTGTTAAGGTATTAAAAAAACCCACAATCTTTGGGGTGCAGGGAGTTCTTAAGGAGTAAATGAGTTACAGGACAATGCAGTTCTGCCTCAAATGAAGGAATTCTTACTAAGAAGCAAACAAAAAAGTTAGGACATCTACTGATTATCCAACAGAACCCGTGGAATTGTTAGTTATTTCCTATGCAAACATACAGAAGATGTAAACACATCATAGGTTTTTATTTCTGGTTTTAATAAAATCTAGATTAGAGATTTAAATCTGGTTTAATTGGTCAAACATATTGTTTAACCAGTTACCAAATCCCCCTTTTAATTGGCTAATTGGAGGGGAGGGTCACTGGACTGTGCCTGCTGTGGACATGGCAAGCTTTACTGCTTAACTTTTTAAACGTTCACATCCCTAATCTACAATGGGGAGTCTTGAAGAATGCTACATTAAGAATAGTTTGGTTGTTTTTTTGCAAATATATTTTTTTCTTACTAGCTTTATATTTTAAAATAAGATTGTTTGGGGCGGGGGGGGGGGAGGAAGGAGAAAGAGGAAGGAAGGATTCTGAAGATTCCTTATATTTAGAAAGAAGGCATTTAAAATAGGGAGTATCCTCAAGTTATGGAGGTTCCCTCTACCCCACGATCACGGGTTCTCCTTCCCCGTCAGTACATACCCACTGTTTCTCCCATCCACATCATAGTTTGTCATCCTTCTACCCCAGGTCTACTTCCAGAGACAAAGACCACTCTTGAATCTGCTACACTAGGCACTGCAGAGTGATATGGCTCCTCTTTGGCCTCCTCTACCATAATACCAGGTCTTTGGATTAACAACCTAAATACCAAATCTGTATCACTCAGAGAGATAGGCTAAACCAGTGTTTCTCAACCTCTTTTTTTTTTTTTTTAATAAAGTACCCCTTTAAAAAAAAAAACTATAAGCACCCCCCCATATCTACAGTTTTCAGACACACATTTTTTTTCCCCTACCATTGCAACACATTTGTTTAAACAACTTAATCGTAGCCGGGTGGGCGATGACATTTTTCAGTGTAAAAAGTACAAAAAGAATAAAGCACTGTAAAACTTAAAACAAAAATTCAGTTTTCTCCAAATTTCAATTGTGTTGATGTACCCCCCCAGATGTCTCTTGAGTACCCCTAAGGGTACTCGTACCACTAGTTGAGAAACACTGGGCTAAACTAGGGGTGGGCATGATGTCCTTTGTGGGCCGGATCAAGCCCACCAAGCCAGTTGATCTCATCTGGGGCCACCCTGCTGTTCCCTTGTCCCCAGGCCAATTGAGATTGGGGGACAGGGGAGCGTATGAAGTCTCCTCCCCCTATCAGAGGCATGTGGCACCAGAGGGAACTGCCAGCAGTTCAAAACTTCGCTTTCTGATCACTCCCAGAGTTGGTGGAGGCAGGACAGAGGCAGGGGGCAAGAGATTTCACAGGCTCCCACACCCTCAGGCCCTGCTTGGCCTGAGGGTAGTGTGCAAAGCCTCCTCCCACTGCCAGGGGCACATGGTGCCTAGAGGGAACCACAAGCTGTTCAAAACAGCTGGCAGTTCTCTCTAGGCACCTGGGGAGATGCAGGGGGGCCCAAGACTTTATGCACACCCCCACCCCCAGGCTAATCAGGATCTGTGGGAGGGAAGAGCACAGGAAGTTTCCTGGCCCTGGCCCTTCCACCCGAGACCTCAGCCCTTCTAGGGTGGCCTAGGGCCACTTAAATTATTGCCCACTCTTGGTCTAAATCATCCATCCATTCAACAAGGGCTACTAGAGTTAGAAGAATTAAAGTGCTTCTTCAATTCCTACTTCCATTTTGGAAGAGTAGTCAAAGAAAAGGCACTAGAAGATTACAATTATCCATATGAAATTCAGAAAAATACATACTTATCGACAGATGATTCCTGAACAAATGGATAGTATGTAGTTGGAAAGACACATGCTTCTGAGGGTTCTGACCATGGCACAGTTACTGTTGTGTATTTTGGGACAAACGGTTTGACATCTGCTGAGAACTTGAAGCCCTGAGAAACAAAACGTTTTTGGATACATGCACTTTGAGATTAAACCAAAAATAAGTGGAGGACAGGAGGAGAGGAATCAACCTCATCTATGAGAGCAAAATAGTCACAAAAAGAGTTATTTGTTCTAATAACATAGTTGTGAACAAAATTCTCAGAAGTGAAAAGGAAAACACAAAACAGCAAAGGTTTCATTGATTTGCAAAATTATTTCCCAATAAATGCCTACATTTAACAGAAAATACACAAAACCACACTCCATTACTAACATGCTGGGATCCTGCTTAACATGAGATGAATAATTAGAATATTCATTTTCAAATTTATCACTGAATCAGGATAATCATCTCAGCAGATAATTAGTATTATTGTAGAAGCCATCTCCAAAGATACAATTGTGACTATGGTGATAAGCATGTTTTTTGTTTTTTTTAAATGTGGATCAAACCCTAAATTCTATATGTTTTAATGAGATTGTCACCACACTAATATATTCATTCTGACATGCCCAATTTTAGAGGTTTTCTATATTACTAAAGATATGTAAAAAGTTAATTGGCTAAACTTAATGTTTAACCAGTTAACTGATAAAATGGGGCAGACAGTAGGGGAGGGCGTCCCCTGCTAGGTTGGAGCAGCACCCCCTTGTCCCACCCAGGGTACAGTCACCCCCTCCCCCCCCGCATCATGAGTAGGGGCTGATCCAGCCCAGCTGCTTCCGACCACACTCTGGACTACCAGTTCCCAGCCCACACAGGCTCAAAGGATAGGAGTCAGCAGCCTTGTGCTGGACTGGAAGTGGCAGCCAGCCAATCCCCTCCTACTGCCTTCCCACACAAGGCTGCTGACTCCCAGCCTATCCACACAGGCAGGGAGACAGCAGAGATCCCCCCATGCAGTTTACCATTACCCTGTAAGCATTACCCATTAAGAGTGATGCTTACCAGGTAACCGGTTAGCCATTCACATCCTTACTTTACCAGTCTACTGCTGTCTTTAATAGGCCTTCTGAATGTAAAGAAGGCTCCCAAGTTAGAACCAGAATTTATTTATTGATGTTACTTGTTGCTGGCATTTCACAATTTGTGCTTAGAGAAAGAAGTATGTCATAATTCTATGCATTGTAATACATGCAGTAAGCATTTTAGAACTGATTATATATTTCTTCATAACTAAGACTATGGGAAAACTTCCTTTATTAGTTTTCATTGTGCAAGCAATAACATAAACTCAACTTCATGAATTATTGTATCCATGCAAGGGCAGATGGTGTCTTGTTTATAAAAAATGTTTCAACAGTAATGTCAGTGTTCACAATGCACCTATTGGACTAAGAGCACCCTCTGATGGTTAACGGTGCATCTGGAAATTTGAAGTTAAATTTATTAGGGTAAAGTAGCATTTAGCATAAGCTTTTGTGAGCTACAACTCAATTCCTCAGATGAAAGAAAAAGAGACTATTTGAGCTAATTAAATTGGAATGGATGTGGATAATATATTTACATAAATTTTAAATTGTCTGCAGGTAATTAATAAATGCCATCTTTAAAAATGATTAAGACGTTTCAGATACATGAGCTCCTGACTCACCTGTGTGTGAATATACATTTCTGATCATAAAAGGTTATCTTTTCCTTGTTATTGCATAAAAGCCTCACACAAGCAACAGAGAAAACCGTTTAGAAGTCTCTATTCTGTATAGGCATATGCATACACTTAAATTTTTGCAGGAATGATCTCTCAGGTCCCTATATAGTGACTCTCAGAAGTCAACAGTTGCATGGTCCCAGTTGCAGAATCAGGTACAAGCACTACCAGAGCAGATTACATGAGTAAAGTTACATACACACTTGAGTGCTTTCATTTCAACTATGATTCTGCAATCGAATCCCAAGCAACATCCACTAAATTGAAAAGAGCTATTTATTTACAGCTGAATAGGTTATGCCAGCACATCTATATTGGTTTATATGCACACCTCAACTTACACCAGTAAGGATTTGTCTGCATGGGAAAGCTAAAGGAAAGAGTGAAATTATGGCACACTAAAGGGCTGCGGATCCCATCACCTGTAGACGGCTCTCAACAGGCTGGGAGCTCATCTGCGTGGACCTGATTGTAAGATCAAGGCTAAAGGACTATCAAAATAGCTGAAGAAACACAGAAAGACAAGCTGTCCTTCCACCCCGCTCCCCGTCAGCTTCAGGAATACGGATGGGGTAGTGCAACCACAGGTGACATATTATCTTCAGTCCAAAGTATCAATTCAAGCTGATGGCCCCTTAAAAAAATAAGCCCACTGGACTCAAAGGCCAGCACAGAGCCCGACACAGACAGGGCCACGGCAGAGGTGGCCTCTGCTTGCACACACACGGCCCCCGCCCCAAGGCAGAGCCGCAGGGCGCCCGAGCCTGCAGGGGCAACCCAGCGCCGGGGCAGGTTCCCAACCGGTTCCTGCCCTGCAGGGCCGGGGCGGCTTCTGCGCGCCGCGTGTAAGTGACTCGGGAACCGCCCGATGGTGCAGTTAGAGCCTCGGGACTGGGCGAGGCGCCTGACCCCGGTACAGCCCCTCCCCCCCGTTATGTAACGGGTTGTGGGCAAACTGCGGCGCCGCCCCCTTACCTGGCCGGCTGCACCCGGCTCCCGCTCCGCGGCCATCGCCAGTCGGTGCAGGGAAGAGCCCGCCCCCCCGCACGACACCTGCTCTCCCCCCTCCCCACCCCCCCAGCTCGCGGCCAGCCGGCGCTCGCCAGAGACGTCAGAAGAACCGCGGCGCAGCGCGCTTGACGTCACCCTCCAATCAACGGCAGCTCGGAAAGTCCGAGGAAGAGCCGCTTAGTCTGGTCACGTGACGGCATTGCCCAACCTGCCCTCCAAGACCCCGGAACCGAGACTCCTACAGGGGTGGGCAGAGGCCGCGGGAGGTCATGTGATCCGGCCTTCCCCCTCCGCTTTTGGGCAGTGCCTGAGGGAAAGCTGATAGAGATGCAGCCTTGTTAGTCTGGTGTAGCTGAAACAAAAGACAGGACTGTGTAAAGACTAACAAGATGGTTTATTAGATGATGAGCTTTCGTGGGCCAGACCCACTTCCTCAGATCAATATGTGGAAGAAAATTGGCACAACCATATATACCAAAGGATACAATTAAAAAAATGAACACATATGAAATTGATAAATCAAATTTTAGAACAGAGTGGGGGCTTGTGCAAAAAGCCTGCAGTGTAGATGTAGCCCTAGTGTCCAGAACAAGTGTACATAACATACGGGAGTTTACCCCTAGGGCAGCCTGGGGAAACCCTAGGGCAGAAGAAAGGTCAGGGGAAACTCTTGATGTAGTGTCCCAGGGAAATCTGTTGCAGCTGGGCAGCGATTCTCATTCCTGCCAGAGAGCAGGGGGTTTCTTTCCTGAAAAAGTGTACTCTGTGCAGGTGTAACTTGGGGAGAGCACTGCAGGGAAGATTGAAAGTTAGTAATGGCCACTCATTTCCACAGACTGTGTTCATCCTGGAAGACATTTCACTGTTTAGGGTGATCAGGGAAGTAAAGAAGGGTCTTTTACTTGACTATGGGGTTCCATTCAAGAACCTTTGTCTTAGTGCAATAAGAGTTCCTTCCTCCCCCTGGCTCACAGCATGGTGGTGAGGGAATATCAGCCTTTGGGACTAAATACCATGTTTGCTTTGCTAGCTAATTTGAGCAGGGTGGCATAGCAGTTGCATGACTCTTGATGAGGTCTATGAGACAGATTACCAAAATGTAAGAGGTTGCATCAATGGTCTGTTCGCCATCTGACCAACTCTGTGCTGGTAGCAACATCACACAGAATCAAAAGGCCTACTTGTTGTAACCCTCCCTCTTCCATGTTGCATGAATGCTTTCTAACTCACTAGGCACATCATTCATAGCTTCCAAGGTCTGCAAGTGGCTCCTCGCATGAAGGATAAAAAACAGTTCCTCACTGCAAGCCACTGCAGATGCTGAGTTCTCTTCTGAGTCTCCCTCAACCTGCTCAGCCATGACTTCCTCCTTCTGTCAGTCTAGTGTGGATAGCCCAAGTCCCCAAAGTATCCACATGAGTCTTTGAAAGAAGTTGGAATCACCTCCAAGTATATCAGCTAGCTCTTTGCCAAACCTGCCAAAAGCCAGAGTGGTGATTTGCTTCCTGTGTCATGTGGTTGGCATTTTGCAGCTCCTTCACTTTGTCCCTGCACTGCAGCGAGTCCCGATCATGGACCCTTTCAGTCATGCATCTTGTGCCCATAAATATCATAATTCCTACAGTTGGAGCGCAACTGGGATTGGACTGCCTCCTCTCCCTAAATGCTGATGAGACCAGCACGTTGGCTTGTCTCCAAACAGGGAATCTCCCTGGTATGGCCTGAGGAGAGATGCACTGAGAAAACACAACACATCACCACGCAAATAGGAAGGAGACTTTCAAATTTCAAAAATGCAAAGGTGGGTCTCAGGGTTCGTCATCTGAGTGCAAGGCAATAGAGTTCAAACAGATGATCAGAGAGGCAAGTGCATGATACAGTACTACATCATGGTATCTACACTAGCATCACAATGCTGAGTCCAGAGCACAGCAAGCTCTATGCTTCTCACCAAGATGGTTTACTTCGAGCATACTAATTCTGCAGCTAATGCAAATTTAGTGGCATCCAGTGTGAACACCTCAAGTGTTACAGCACCAGGGGCTGATTTACTGCACAGTAACTTGCCAGTGTAGACTTACCCTTAGAAAAACATCAAAATAGGCGTAGCCAATTGGCTAGTTTGCTTTTGTTATATTCACTGCTACATTATATTGTTTTATTATATTCGTCAGCAGTAATGCAAGCAACCTACAGGCTTGCATCCTGTAAGACATTAGCTTTGGCAAATTAGTATGTCTACAGACAATCTCTAAACAAATAAGCTTTGTATAGACCTGGAGTGAGCAAAAAGGCTACTGCAGGCAGGATGCAGCCCGCCAAGTGGGTTAATCCAGCCCATAGAGGTCCTGCCACTCCCCCGTCCCTGGCCAATTAGGGCCTAGGGACAGGAGAGCACACAATGCTTAGAGTTAACCCAGGCAGTTGACTAAGTACCACGTGCCAGAGGGCAGAGAGGGAGACTTCATGCTCCACCCTCCACTCCCAGGCCAATGAGGCCTGGGACTGGGCATGCAGTCTGTGCCTGCCCCGCAAGGGGCTCAGCACTTACAGAGTCAACCACCAGTTGCTAAACAGCAACTGGCAGTTGACTTAAGTGCTTAGCCCCTTGCAGGGAAGGGGCAGACTTCACACACTCCACCCGAGGCCTTGATTGGCCTCGGGGTGGGGGAGAGAGAGCACACAGGGTCTCCTCCCACCATTGGGGCAGACACCTAGAGGGAACTACCAGCTGTTCAGAACAGCTGGGGGGGGAGGGGGAAGAGAAGAGAGAGTAAATACAATCAGACCTGTGGGCTAAGCAGCACAAAATTATCCAGGCCCCAAACCTTCCACCTGAGGCCCTACCCCTTCTGCAGTGGCCCAGAATTCAAAGATTTCCTGAAATGACCCCTGGTCAAAAATTATTGCCCATGCATGGTATAGACGAACAGTTCAATGGAAAATCTTAAGTTTTTGAGGAGCAGAAAATAGGTTAAGGACTTAGTATATCTCTTGAGTTTCCCTCAACCTGCTCAGCCATGATTTCCTCCTCCTGTGTCAGTCTAGTGTTGGATAGTCCGAGTCCCTGAAGTATCCACAGGGGTCTCTGAAAGAAGGTGGAATCACCTCCAAGTATATCAGCCAGCTCTTTGATGTGGTTACAGGGGCCAATAACTCCCAGCACTTCAGGGACCTGTCAATCCTCAAAGTGAGGACTGAAAATCCATAAGTAATCTATATAATACATAAAAATAGATATCCAGAATTAAGGAAGTCAGGGACTTTGAACTAATAATTGTTTGATAAAGCTGTGCAGACTGGCACAGTACTGAAACTAACATTTTGGAAGAAAAATACATTTAATAAGTTTATAGGCAGGATAGACATGCAACATGAACACTTTATTAAACAAAAGTAATTTAATAAAAAGTCAAATAGACATTTATATTACAGTAAAGGCATATGCTTTTATTAATCTTTAGACACCATAGCAGCCTACTTGGAATTGCATTTGACTGAGCTCTGTTGCTGTGAATAATACAGCTCATGCACAGATATGGATGTATGTTTTGTACATTTTTTCAAGTATTCACTGAATACTACCAACATATATACACACTCATATACATAAAGTTCAAGAAGATTTAACAGGAGTTTCCCAGGAAAAGAGTTCATTTTTGTTGGTCTTTTGGAAGAGGTCTTCTAAAGAGAAGGATGTGTGGTTCTGGGGAAATAAGATAGAAAACAAATTAGAGTTATCCTCCAATATTTAATCACATTTAGTCCTGCATATTTGTGTACAGAAGGTTAGTATTCCAGTGACATTTAAGCAGTGAAAATTTAAAGGCTCCCCACCGAATGCAAGAAAGATGACAATCAGGGCCGGCTCTAGGCACCAGCAAAACAAGCAGGTGCTTGGGGCTGCACATTGCTAGGGGAGGCATTCTGGCCCGGAGGAGGAGCAGGGCGGTGGGGAGACTTCTGCAGCTGCCCCGAGTTGGGAGCCCTGCGCCTGGCCCAGCAGCACTGGGAGGGGAGGGAGGGGTGCCTGGCCCCGGTGCAGGGCAGCCACGGCTGGTGATGCTGAGCCTGGCAGGTCCAGCCACAGTGGCTGCTCCCAACAGCCAGCTCACTGGAGTGGTGGGCGCTGGGGCTCAGCCACGGTGGGGCCCCATCCCTTGAGCAGGGAGCCTACCAAAGCTGCCCCAATCTAGGAGCCCCGCACCCAGCTGCTTGGAGCTTGCGCCTGGTCCTGGGGGCACTGCATGGGCAGCCCCGAGGCGCAGCCCCTGCTGGGAGGGCAGCAAGGGGCAGCTATGGCTGGTGAGGCTGAGCCCAGCAGCCGCCTCTTTGCCTTCATGAATGTCGTCCCCCCCCCCCAGCCGGTGCCCCTCCCTCTGTGTGCCCTCCCCCTCCCTGACCTGTGTGCCCCAGCCCACTGTCTGCCGACCCCCACCCCCACCGCAACCCTGCTGGAACCCCGTCTCCTCCACCCCCCCCAGAATCCTCTCCTGTCTGATTCTCTAAACAATCCCCCCTCCCCCTACTCTGTGCCCTGATCCCTCCCTCCTCCCCCCCCCCCCCCCACCTGCCCAGGAACCCAGCCCCCTTGTGCTGTGTCCTAACAACCTCACACCTGCCTGGGACCCAGGTGATTCTCCCTCTCCCTTTGAGGAAGGGGAACTCTGGTGTTCCCAGTGCCTGTGTCCCCAAGTCCCTTTCTGTCTGGGGCAGGAGAGCTTTATTAAAATTGGAATTGTGATCCAATTTAAATACGCTTTGTTTTAAATATATACCTTTAAAATAAATTAAAAATTATGGCCTAATCAGATCAGCAGCTGATTCCAGGAAGCCCGGGGCAGAGCAGCTGGGGTCCTGCCAGGTTGGTCCCGAGGGGCGGCGCTACAAGACCAACCCGGCAGCACCCCAGCTGATCTATTGCAGGCATCCCCGATTCAGCTGCTGCTGAAACTGACCAGGAGCGGCTGAATCAGGGACTCCTGGGGCAGAGCCTAACTATCGGAAGGGGGGGCTATGAGGGGTCTGGGGTGGCATCCCCTCCCACCCCACTCTAGACCCCTCATAGCCCCGCCTTCTGATAGTCCAGCATATCTGATAACTCGGCACCCCCTGGGTCCTAAAGGTGCTGGATTATCGTAAGTTTACTGTATAAGGCTTCTAATAATAAAATCCCTTTGCAGAGTGAGGAATGGGACCGGGACTCCAGCAATAGGTGATGTGAACAGCTGCATGCTTTGGCAGTCTTTCACTGGCTTGCTGTGGATGAACCTGCCCTCCCATTGTCCTCACGTGGGAGTCCCCGGCGATCTCGAGGAGACGAAAATGCCCCGGGGTTTGGGCTTCCCCTGATGCATGTGCCCCGCGACCACCCAGGAAGCCACACAAGATGCATTTGCATACGGACCCCCAGCAAGCCATGCAAGCCGCATTTGCGCGCGGACCCTCCCTGGACAAAGAAAGGGGAGGCAAAATTTATTTTGCTCGGGGCGGCAAAAAAAACAAACAAACAAAAAAACAGACGTTAGTTCGAATAAACTTTGATAGGCGCTACACTAGCGCTCCGCTAGTTCGAACTTAATTCGAACTAGCGGAGCGCTTAGTTCGAACTAAGGGGTGTATAGCCCATTAATTCGAACTAGTGGGAGGCTAGCCCTCCCCAGCTTTCCCTGGTGGCCACTCTGGCCAACACCAGAGAAACTCTATTGCCCCCCTCCTGGCCCCGAACCCCTTAAAGGGACATGGGCTGGCTACGATGCCCGTGTCAGGTGCAAGCCTGCCAGCACCCAGCTAACAGACCCTGCACCTGGCACAGCTCGAGCCAGCCACCCGATGCCCCCCAGCCCTCCCCCTCTTCCCGGGACCAGGCTGGAGGCTCCCGGGAGCTTGCCCGGGACCGCAAGAGGCGGGCACCCGCATGGTCTAGTGTGGACATCGTGGACCTCGTCCACGACCTCCACACTAGGTACAGGAAAGTGGCCGTCTAGGGCCGGGGAGCTGCCAGCCTGGCCACCCAGGAGCAGATATGCATGAAAATCAAGGTGGTCCACTGAGACCCCCGACCCTGAGCCCACAGCTTACAATGGCCGTACTGGGTCAGACCAAAGGTCCATCTAACCCAGTAGCCCGTCTGCCGACGGCGGCCAACCCTAGGGACCCTGGAGGGGATGGACCTAAGACAGTGACCAAGCCATTTGTCTCGTGCCATCCATCTCCAGCCTTCCACAAACTATGGGCAGGAACACCACTCCTACCCCCTGGCTAATACCACTCCATGGACCCAACCGCCATGACTTGATCTCACTTCTCTTTAAACTCTGTTCTAGTTCTAGCCTTCACAGCCTCCTGCAGCAAGGAGTTCCACAGGTTGACTCTTTGCTTTGTGAAGAACAACTTTCTGTTACTAGTTTGAAACCTGCTATCCATTCCTTTGGTATCCTCTAGTCCTTCTATTATGGGAACTAATGAAGAACTTTTCTGTATGCACCCTCTCTACCCCACTCATGCTTTTATAGACCTCTATCCTATCCCCCCCTCAGTCTCCTCTTTTCTAAACTGAAAAGTCCCAGTCTCTTTAGCCTCTTTTCATATGGGACCTGTTCCAAACCCCTCATCATTTTAGTTGCCCTCCCCTCTCCCACTCTCTTCCCCTCTCCCACCTCCTTTTCCCAGTCTCCCCCAGTTTTGTTCAATAAAGAGATTCTATTTTTGACCACACATTTTCTTTATTTTGTAAATCAGGAAGGGGGGCTAGGAAAGGGTAAGTGGAAGGAGGTGAGGGAGGAATGGGGTACGAGCCTCCAATGGGGAGGACTGGGCTGGCTCTGCGGGCTTTGGGGGTGGAAGCTCTCCTGCAGCCCCCCAATTGCCCCCTCTCCCCACATGGCAGCCTGTGGCAAGTGCAGCATGTCTGATGGCCAAGTGCTCAGGGCACTCCAAGACAGGACTGCTTTGCAAGCGAGACACCCCTGAGAACTGTCTGTCCGGGGTGGGGGTCGGGTCCCTTTAAGCACAGCCCTCGGCTAGCCTGAGGCAGCAGCTCCACGTCCTACTCTGATGCCCTGCCGGCACTGCTTCCGGCCATCCTTAACCCCGGTTCAGGGTCCACTTGATGTGGACATGCTAGTTCACAAATTAGCAAAACACTAATTTGAACTAGTTTTTTAGTCTGGATGCGTTAGTTCGAATTAGCTTAGGTCAAATTAACAAATTCGAACTAAATTAGTTCAAATTAGCGCTGTAGTGTAGACATACCCTAATTGGCTTAAGTGTTTAAGTTCTACCTTGGCAGCACGAGTGACCCATTAAAAATTGAGGGGAACAACAATATTTAGATATTTCCATGAATGCTCAAGTTTCATATATCTGAAAGGGTAAGTGTTGTGTGACCCATCAGGGCATTTTAGGAAAATGCAACATCTCCCTATTTGTAACTAATGCATGAGCATTGATAAATCACTGCAGACCTTGTTAAGGCACAGAAATAGTACTAGTTTAACAGGACTATAGCCAGTACAGCTAAATTGGACTTTTTGCATCATTTTGATACTAAACTCTAAAGTAGATGCAGTTTATATTAGCTTGTTTTGCTAGGATAGCTGAGTAAGTAAAAGCATCCGTATGCCACATCAATACTTTGGGTTGCCAGTGTCACTGTACTAGCTAACTCTTTCTAGTATAGTACTGGTTGTTTTAACAGCTCATGAATGTTCCCACAAGTGGGTACATTGATTTAACTAGCCTAGTTTCTAGACAAGCTAATTAAGACCCAATTTCCTTGTTTAAACAAGGCCTTCAGGCAAAGTGACACATGCACATCCTTAAGCAGGAGACGGAACTACAGCAAGTTGTTGGAAGGAATGTCCACAATAGCAGAAAAATGGAATTGACCTTTGGAAGACCTCACAAGCTAATTCAGCCAGCCATCAAATTTTGAACACCATTGACATGTCACCTGCACCTGCAGTTTTTCCAGACAATTATGTTAACCTGCACTCATGTTTGTACTAGTTTTAGTCCTAACACTCATAATAAGCAAGTAGCGGTTGAAAGGAGTCAGTTTTACATTGACACAAAAATCATAGTATTGCGGTTTAACTGTCAACTGCTTTATTTCATATGTCCCTTAGTTAAAATCCTAATCTTAACTTTTGTTGTTTCTAGCAAATCAGCTATGATAATCACTAGGATAACATTCTCTCTCTGGTTCAAAGACGACCAAGCTACAGTTCATGTATAAATTTAATCCAACATGAGTGGCAGCAATTTGCCAGTGTTCTAGTTTGACAGCTACAAACTAGACATGGGATGCCCATGACTCCAATGCTTCTCTGCTGCTGCTGCTGCTAGTTTCCCCAAAGTTGCAACAAGGCAGTTATCAGTTTTTTGGGTGTCCTTTTAATTCCAAGGATTACCTGTTCAGTCAGTTAAAAATGACTGTTTCATTGCTATGATAGCATTCTACCTACCTGGCTCATGGATCATGTAATGGACCCAGCCCAGACTTTGTTGGACACCAAGTCTTCTCCACTCCTCTTCAGACATTAGATGAGTTTTTGGTACTTGCTTTGAAAGTTCTCTGGGTAACATCACGTGTCTGTTGAAAACATTATTACTAAAAATGTTAACAGTTTCTTTGATAACACCTGTATTTGTAGGCCATAACCTTTACTGCCTTTCCTACAGCAATGTCTTGAGCAGGGTTCAAAGTCTGCCAGACACCAAAAAAACTTCCCGACAAGATCAGGCAACTCATGATTCTGACCACCAGTGGGAAGCCCATTACACTTTTCCCAAGACACTGTTACCCCTCCCAATTTATTTCTGTGACAGCTGCTGGAAGGAAGTCTACCTGTTCTCAACTTTCCTGGGAGTTTTATTCACTATCCTAATAGGAAGGGCTTGACAAACCGCTGATTCTACTCACCCGTGACAAGTAGATTTCAGCCAGTTGCTCCGTGCGCCCCATTCACCGGCGCTGTGCATACGCATGTGTGGTGTGGGGCTGGCAAGTAGCTCTCGCCACGGTTTGTCAAGCCCTCCTAATAGGGATGTAAAATTTTGATATTTGGCTAATAAAACAGTCGATGCCATTTGTATTGATTAGTCAATAAGGATGCTTTGGCCTTTTAAGTGTAGCAGGGCTGTTGCTACACTTAAAAGGCAAAAGCGCTTCAGGGAGCATGGTGCCTGGGATCAATGGGGAGTCCCCAGTTGGCCCTGGGCTGCATGCAGTATTTCAAATCAGCAATCCGGGGTCTGGCCCCAGGTAGTACTGCTGCCTTGAAGCACCCCTTCCCTCTGCTGCTTTTCTGACAAGAGGCAGCAAGGTAGGGAAAGCAACTAGTCAATTAGCTTGTCGATAGTCAACAAGTTGTTCACATCCCTATATCCTAGAAAACATATAAACTGTTTTAGCTCATGTAGATGTGCTAAATTCATTTGATGTGCTAAATCTTGAAATCCAAGAACCAGTAGAGTAGATGTTAAACCTTCAGCTATGTAAGGGAAGATGTAATCATGCACCCTCACCTGAAATAGGAGCTAGTCTACTACAGTGTTTCTCAACCAGTGGTACAAATACCCTCAGGGGTACTCAAGAGAAGGCGGAGGGGAGGGGAGAACACAATTGAAATTTGGAGAAAACTGAATTTGTGTTAAGATTTACAGCGCTTTATTATTTTTGTAGTTTTTACACCCAAACATTTCCATCACCCACCCGGTTACGATTAAGCCATTTAAACAAATGTGTTGCAATGGTAGAAAATTTTGTATGTCTGAAAACTGTAGATACTGGAGGGTACCTATAATTTTTAAAGGGGGTACTTCATAAAAAAAAGTTGAGAAATACTGGTCTAGTGCATAGTTATTAAAGCACTGCGCCCCTGGCAATTATTGCCACACTGTTTAAGAAACTAAAGGAAACTTCTGTATACCTAACCAGATAAGTAGTTTTAGGAAACACAAAACAGCCATGACTCCTGATTTATCACTGCCAAGTCAACTGCTGACCAAAAGGAATATGACCTTTGCCCTTGAATACTAATCTATTTGTACATGTAAATGAAACCTATCTTGGGGAGATAAAATTTAAAAAGTCACAAAACTAAGACATAGGACATTTCATAGGGCACTTAACGGTGTTTACATATTCCTCTCACAGTCCAAGTTGCATTCTGTCTCTCTATTTACAAGTTGGTCTCACAGCATTGTTTCAGCCTTGAACAAACAAAAAAAAAAAAAAAACACACAAGGGGCCTTGGGCTCTCTGTTCTTAACCGGCATATAGAGGTTACCTATATGTAACAGAAGTAGTTACCCTATCATGGCATATTTACTACCAAGATGCAGGTTGTTGTGGGTCTTAATTCACATCAGTGTTAAATTGCCAAGACTCTCCTGCATTGTAAAGCAGCTACACAGGAAAAGGTTGTGCCCACCTCAGGCCACGTGGCCTCAACGATCTTGTGTTAAGGGATTAGGGCAGCAACTACCACAGTCGGAGCTTCTGAAGCAGTGAAAGCCATCAGGTTATAAGGGAGCCAGAGGCGCCTCCCTGACGTTGCCGACAGGGAGTTGCCATTGTTGTCACCCCAGAGACTAGGATCATTTACAAGCAGCAAAACACAGTCGAAACTGCCAACGGCGCAACACGCATGTCTGCTCCGAGTAGGAGAGGGACCTGCGAGGGCGCAGCAACGGCTGCTAAGAGTTCCCTAGTGACTTTCAAGGACTTTTCCCGCGATCTCACTAGCTCAGCTCTGGCGATGCGCGCCTCCTTAGCCGCAGACACAGCGCGACTGGCGCCAAACAAGGCCCGCGAGCCCTTTTAGGGTCCGCCCAGCCCGACCGCCCCAGGCTCCCCTCGCTGTGTCCCCGACCCCTGCGGGGAGCCACTGCAACGGCCGCCCCCTCCTTTTCCAGGGCGGACTCGACGGCGGCTGTGCCAGAGGCAGATGGAGAAAGCCTGAAAGCCCCCACGCGCCCTCCCATAGCCAGAAAGGGAGCAGCAGGGCAAAGCATTTGCGCGCCCTGCGCTTCCTTACCGAAACCCCTACGCGCGGCCCCCCAAGCACAGACAGGGGGTGAAGGGACCAGAGAGGACCGGCCCCGGCCCTACGCACCGATACTCGTAGTGCTCGTCGAAGTATTTGTCGGAGTAGTAGATCTGCTTGTGGGCCATGGCGAAGGCAGCAGCTACAGCGGCAAGACGCAGCTCCGGTTCCTCAGCCTGAGGCAGCGCCCGCTGATTAATAACCGACCCGGTCGGCTTTCCACTCAATTTGAATCCAACAAATCAACGTTTATTGGCGGGTGGAGCCAGCCAATCACTGAACGCGCCTGTCCCATAAGTCAGACGATTACGTCACCCGCGCTCTACCAACCAATTAGAGGCTTTCGGAGCCAAGGTACGAGTGGGACGTTTAAAGGCGGGGTGGCTGCGCGCGCGCGTCCGGTAAAGGTTGGGGGGGGGGGGGTCGGTTTGGGCGCGCGCGTTCAGCCTTCCTGCGCTTCTCTCCAGACACGCGCTTGCCTCGTGAGCTGCAGTGGGCGGTTACAGTTACAGTTGCCGGCGGTTGGGGAATGGGTCGAGTTCGCAGATTTTGCTGTGCTGCGTGTGCAGCTGAGCTCTGCCCCTCCCGGCCTAGCGGCCCGTCCTGCTGATGCGCGTTCGCACCCCTCCCTCCCCTGCAATGGCACCCGCACACTGCAGCGTCCCGTTCAGACAGGCTCAGGCGTAACGCTTCTACGTCTCGCCCCTTGCAGATCCCGCCCCGCAGACCCGAGGCTGGAACCTGGGACTCGGGGTTGGAGCCTGAGTCCGGCCGGGAATAAAGGGTCAAACCCTGGTGTGGGGGGTGGGGGGGGGGGCACTGAGGACCTAGTGTCAACGGATTTATGCCGTGGGAATACTCGCAAGGGCTGGTTGGCTTTGTCCACTGGACAGGCGGGTTTTCACCACCCTAGTATGCGATAGGGTTGGGAGTGTGTTGTTGTGCGCACAATGAACGGATACACCTGGGCGTATCAGGTTTCCTGCAGAGCCGCCTCCCACCCCTCTGCCTCCCGCAGAGGCAGTAGCTAGGGGGACAAGTAGGAGCCAGTCCTTAAGGGGGGAGTCCACTTAAAAGCTGGCTCTCTGCCAGCTTCCACAGAGCCACCTCTCCCTTTCACCTGTGCTGCTGCCTTTCTGTCAGAGTCAGCATTGGAGGGGCAGAGACTGTTTGTTGTCTGGGAGGTGGGCGGGCATTAGCCCCCCACTTCTAAAGGACCTCCCCCCAGCCTACAGGGAGGGTCCACAGAGCCCAGAAAACCAGCTGATCACATTGGACAAATAATGAGAAAACAGGGACCGGTGTGAGGGCCAAAGGGATACAACGAGGGAACTGGATGGGGATACTGAGCAGAGAACCCTGGACAGCGCCCACTTGTACCTGGAAGGTCTCTAGTGAGCCAGCAGACGCCACCCACTGGAACTCTGCCTGGATACGTGAGCGGATACTGGAATGGAAATAAGCCCCATAGTCACAGGCCCCTCAGCCAGCCAACCTCTGTTCCCTGGTTTTATGGGTTGCCAATTTGGCAATAGCCAGGAGAAGGTTGATTAGGAGGTCCTGTGACTTTGTGGGGCCACAGGTGGGGTGTGCATAAATTAACAGGTGGGGGGGAAAGTGCAGCCAGAACCTCAACATACAAGAAGCCAAAAAAGGGGCTGTAACCTGGTACACTTGAGATAGATCTGTGCCAGGGTCTCCCTTACGTCACAAAAGGGGCAAGTGTTAGGAATGGGGGTGAACCGTGCCAAGTACACGCCCATGCTCACCGCACTGTGCAGGATTTTCCAGCTGATGTACCCAGTGGTCTGTGGAACCAAGATCGAATAGAGGCTAGCCCATCAGGCTCCCTACCCTCTATTGGTTGTCCTATTTGAAATTGTGGGAAGGTGGGCGGGCTTTGCCCCTCCCCAGCCTTTCGGGAGGGACAGCTGGACCCACGTTCAACTAATTCCGGGGGACAAATAATGACAAAAGGGGCAAGGAGTGTGGGTCACAGGTTTAAAATAAGGGAACCAAAAGGGGACACCGAGCAGAGAACCCCGGACAGCGCCCACTGCTCCTCAAAGCTGTCGATGGAGCCAGTGGACGCCGCCCAGAGGAACTCTCCCCGGATACGTGAAGCTAGGGAGGAACGGAAATAGGCCCCACAGTCGCAGAGAACCCCCCCGTCCAACATCCTACTCCTGGTGTTGTAAATAGCGGCTTTCGCTAGAGCCAGGAGTAGGTTGACGAGGAGGTCTCGCGACTTTGTGGGGCCACGGATAGGGTGTGCATAGATGAAGAGGTGAGGGGAAAAGTGCAGCCAGAACCTCAGTAGGAGGTTCTGGAGGAGCCGGAATAGGGGCTGCAACCTGGCGCATTCAAGATATGCGTGCGCCAGGTTTTCCCTCACGCCGCAGAAGGGGCAAGCTTCCGGGATGGGGGTGAACCGCGCCAAGTACGCGCCCGTGCTCACCGCACTGTGCAGGATTTTCCAGCTGATGTACACAGTGGTCCGTGGAACCAAGATCGAATAGAGGCTAGCCCATCAGGCTCCCTACCCTCTATTGGTTGTAGGAGGTCCCGGCATGTGGTGTTTGGGCGGGACACAAGAATGGGGAAGTGGAGCGTGTGAAGCACGAGCGTGTACAGGTGACCCTGGCGCAGTTTGGAAGGGGACCGGCTGCAATGCGAGCAGTTGGTTTGGGTGATGAGGGGGAGGCGGTCGGGAAGATATGTGGGACTGGGAGCCAATGGAGAGATTGGGAGGGCTGGGGGTAAGGGGTGGGTGGGGCGCACCCTCTGGCAGGACCCTGTTTGGGTACACCCAAGCAGTGGATGGCAAAGTGTCCTTCACCTCCTGAAGTACACGCTGAGGAGTATGTAAGGTGGAGAGCCCCATGCACTGGGCGAGCACCCTAGGATCCACCCAGTCTCCCTGGTCATAGTCTAGGAGGTCTCCGACTCTGGCAACTTCTGCCAGAACCAACCTCTGGCACACCAAGGGGTACTCCACCACCTATACACATAGGCTGTGTCTACACTGGCAAGTTATTCCGGAAAATCAGCCGCTTTTCCGGAAAAACTTGCCAGCTGTCTACACTGGCCGCTTGAATTTCTGGAAAAGCACTGACGATCTAATGTAAAATCATCAGTGCTTTTCTGGAAAAACTATGCTGCTCCCATTCGGGCAAAAGTCTTTTTCCGGAAAACTGTTCCAGAAAAGGGCCAGTGTAGACAGCACAGTAGTGTTTGCCGCAAAAAAGCCCCAGTTGCGAAAATGACGATTGGGGCTTTTTTGCGGAAAAGCGCGTCTAGATTGGCCACAGACACTTTTCTGGAAAAAGTGCTTTTCCGGAAAAGCGTCCTGCCAATCTAGACGCCCTTTTCCGAAAATGCTTTTAACGGAAAACTTTTCCGTTAAAAGCATTTCCGGAAAATCATGCCAGTGTAGACGTAGCTATAGATGGGGATTGCGTAGCAGAGTCTCCGCAAGGAGGTCTGCCCCCATGGTGGCTCCCAAGGACCTGGTCAACACAAGCAGCTTCTAGACCCGGAGGAAGTCCTGGTGGAAGGCCGATAGCACAGAGAGGTCTTGCGAAGACCTCTCAAATAAAGGAGCTGCTGGTCATATCGAAGCTCTTGGAAGCGGCGAAGGAAAGCGTGCACCAGCGTGCTCCATGCCAGACTACCTGCATCGAATAAGAGTCTCTGCAGGGCCCGGAGGCGGAGGACATGAACCCGCGTGTGCAAACACATCAGGCCCTGCCCTCCCTCCCTCCTCCAGGGGGAGATGGAGAACCCCTGCAGAGACCCAGTGCAGTCCTGGCCAGAAGAACCACAGCATCAGCTGCTGGATATGAGCCAGGAAGCCCCGGGGGCGGGACCAGGGTGTTGAGACAGTTTGGAGGGGCAGGGAGGAGGGCAGGCGGGAGCTGATACGCCCAGGGAATTGTCTTTTAAGTCTGCTCCCTCCTCTCCCCCGCCTCCCACCTCTGTATCCTGCTAGTAGCTGTCTGCCCCCTCCCTGCATGTAAGAGTGTAACCAGTGAAAAATTCAACAGTTACACATTTACCAAAAAAAACATATTTGCTAACATCCCTACTATGCGATGAGGAAAGGGCTAGCGTGGCACATTTTGGAAGGGCACTAGAAAGTGCGATGTGGATTTCTTGACCATACCCCTTCACACAAGGCTTGAGAAAAATGTGACCATATGTATCTGAGTTTCTATGGGCAGTGCCATAACTAGGTATTTTTGTGCCTGGGAGAAAATATTAATTCTGCGCCCCTTCTGCTTAGGTTATTAGACATCACACTCTTTACTTTTGCAGCTTATTTTTACTTTTGCATCTTTGAGCCTCTGATTATGATGTGCCTGCTGCAAGCACCCCATTTGCCCTGCCCTTGTTACGGCCCTGCCTATGGGTCACTCGCAGCTGTAATTCTTTACTCCACACACTGATTAGATCAAAAAGCTCTGAGGTGCTCCAAGCAAGAGAGCGTCTTGAGCAATAGCCATCCCATTTCCCAAGAGAATGCCACGAGGTCCACTACCCAATGGGCCAGATAGCAGGAAATTGATTCTAAAGTTCCCTAGAGTTTGCAGGTGTGAGGAGCTCATTTTTGTTTATCTGTTTAGGTGGCAGTAGAGCAGTGGAGTTCAAAGTGCTGGCCAGACTGGCTAATTCGGCATTGCTGGGTATATCCTGGAATTCAATAAAACCCCTACTGTAGTACATGCTACATGATTGTCCACAGTAAGGAAAGGGGAGAGAGAAAAGTCCGTCACAAAGACTGAAGATTTTTGTTGCCAAAATTTTCCATTTTTTGCAACTTGTGTTGCAATATGAATACTTTCCGGGTTTTGTCACCAAAAAAGGTTTTTTGGTGACAAAACTTGCCAGTACAGACAAGCCCTGGTATTACCTATGCTAGCTGGATTCAGGCTGGCTTGTGTAGGCTAGTCTGTGTATAGCTTTTGCCATATATTTTTGCTGTTGCTGCACTTCAATTTTAGAAGCATAGACAAAGCTCCTGACTTCACCAGCAGGCAACAATTAACCACAGTATTTGTTTTCTGTTAGCTTGGCTACTGGGTATCATAATTAATGACTAAGACACTAATTAATGCACACTGTATTAAGGCTGATTTTCTAGCTTTTGTTGGACAGAATAGCTTTAAGATGTCTGGCAACGTTTTCGGATACATCTGTCTTCACAGAGTAAAAATTTAACAGAAGATTCTAGGTAGCTGAAAAACTCCATATGTGTCTGTTTACATATAGAAAGGCAAAGGCGGACCCAACTTCTGTTGGTAAAAAAGACTAGCTTTTACGTTTACACAGAGCTCTTCTTCAGGTTACATTTACATTGTTTAAACCAAGAGACTAACTCCAGAAGGCTTTAGTGCTAATCCATCTCGGATTACAGCAGTTGATTGAACAAATTATATATGATTACTGGAACATGTCTGTGTACTTGGGAAGACAGAATTGTCAAGACATTTAGAATTTATACTTAGATTTTGTTACTGACTCCTATAACCACTTTTTTCCCCATTTGCAAAGTTGGGCTAATAATACTGATACATCTATCTGTCTCAATCATACACCTATAAATGCAAAATATTATTATTTGTGTTATTACTTTTAGTTTTAAAATATTTTTGTAAAGAAACACATTTTCCACTGATGTTTACCTCTATATTGTCAATAATTTGGAAAAAGTATGTTTGTTTTTGTTCATTATGAGTTGAATTCTCTATTCAAACCCTTAATATAAATTTTTGAGCCATAATTGTTTGTTAGCTTGCTCAGAGATACATAGTTTATTATGAGATTTATTTACTAACAAAGCTTGTGTTTTCTGTGCTATGCAAGACTTGGAAAGTTGAGAATTCTTAGTCTGATTTTCAGAAGCGCTAGGCACACACAAATACCAATGAAATCAATGGGAGATCCTGATGCTGATGCTATGTATAATCAGGCTGGCATAACCAATAGAAAGTCTGTCCTTCCCCAGTTTATTACAAAGTAAAAATGACCTATATGTTACAGGACTTGAGAAGGCTCCTCTGCATTGACAGGGTAGCTTTGTGTAACCTGTTTTGGTGATGTACTGTACAATTTGTACCATGGGCGCTGGCTACTCAACCTCCTGCTCTGAGGCATGAGGCAGAGCAGGCGCAGGAAGAGACTGATTCCACCTGATTCCTTTCCCCATACCCTCACCCCATCTTCCTGCTCCTGCTCTGCCCCAATGTCCCACCCTTAATCCTTCCCCCAAGTCCCAAATCCTGGCACACCTTTTGGCACCCCCCAAATGCACCTTGTTTCTCACCTTCCTTTCTAGAGCCTCCTGTATGCTGTGAAACAGCTGTTTATGGTAGGCAAGAAGCACTGGAAGGGAGGGAAAAGCTGGCTGCCAGTAGGTGCTGAGCACCTGCTAGTTTTAGCCAGTTTCAGGGGAGACCATCCATGCAGTAGGTGCCTATAATTTGTACCAATCTATATTAGGGCATTCTGTAGCATCTGTGAATATAGCATCTAAATGGTGCAAATTTGCTCTGAATGTACAAGTACTTTTATGTGTTTAGTTTATTCCTTTCCATTTCAAATTGCCATCTGCCTTCACTGTGCTATAGAACTAATACGAAGGTGGCATATAATCATAGAATATTAGAACTGGAAGGGACCTCATGAGGTCATCGAGTCCAGTCCCCTGCCCTCACGGCAGGACCAAGCACTGTCTAGATCAGGGTTGGGCAATAATTTTTGATGGGGGGGCCACTCCAAGAATTTGGAAAGTGGTTGAGGGCCACACTCTTCCATGATATTGATGGAGGTTAGGTGCAGAAGAGAGCTTGGGGTAAGGGATGGAGTTTGAATGAGGGAGGCAGTTGTGATCCAAGGCACTGGACTGGGGTGCAGGGGGTTGGATTGTGACCTAGGGCAAGGAATTGGGGTACAAGAGGTGGTGCAGGGGTTTGGGTTGTGATCTAGGGCAGGAGGGGACTGTAATCTGGTGCAGGGTATTGGGGTGCCAGATCTGAGAGAGGGTATGGGATTTGGGTATGTGGAGTAGGGAGGCATGTATGGGGGACAGAGAGTTGCGGAAGAGAGGGGCTAGTGTTCCAAAAGCAGGCTCTGGCCAGGAGACTTACCAGCCAGTAGCCTGTTGCTGAATCAGCCTCCCTGCCTGCCCCGCTCCTGCACAGACTGCAGTCATGTACTCTATGAATAACTATGAACCCCTTGTGCTTTATGGCTGCCAGTTATTGGAACAGGCATCTCCCATTACCCAGTTTCTTGCCAGAAGCCGGCCAATGGGATTGTGCTAGAGGAAGGAGCAGCTCCTAAAGCTTACCTCCTTCCCTCCAGGCTCAGTTTTCAAAGTGAAACTGCCCTGCAACCGTGTTTCTGAGCAGCATGCGGATGGGGTGAGGCAAGCAGGAACGTGCCTGGGGCTCCCCGCAGCATTCATTGGCTTGATCTGGTGATTTGGTGGTCCAGATCTGGCTTGTGGGCCGTAATTTGCCCGGGCCTGGCCTAGACCATCCCTGATAGATATTTATCCAACGTCATCATCATCATCAACAACCATGGGCTCAACGCCCGTTGGTGCCTCCCTCACTATTTCCTTGTATCTTTTCTTGTCCAGTACAGAGTGGCTCTGCACCAATCTACTATATCATCTACCCATTCTCTGTGGGGTCTTCCTCTTCTATTCGGACCATCCATTATGCTGAATACCAAGGTCTTAACTTTTTGCTCATCGTTCATTCTGCAGATATGCCCGAATAGCTGTAACTTCCGTTGTATAACCTTCTGCAGTAGGTTCTCTTTCGGCTGTATCTTTCTATGTAATTCCCTGTTGGTGACCTTCTACATCCATCCTATTCTCAGGATCTTTCTATAACACCTCCTCTCGAATGCCAATATCCTTCTCTTAGAATCTTTCGTTATCACCCATGTCTCAAGTCTGTACAACATGCTGCTAAATACACACGTTTTCAAGATGCTCAGCTTCATTCTTAAGCTAATCACTTTACTTTTCCAGATCTTATCCATCACCTTCAAACTTGCTCTTGCTTTCGCTATTCTAGTCGCTATTTCCTTCTGGCAATCTAGATCATACAGCATGTTGCTCCCCAGATTCGTGAACTTCTCTTCATTCTCTAGTTTGATCCCATCTACACTGATCTTCCTTCCCATTTCCTTATTTCTAAATACCATTGTCTTTGTTTTATTGATATTCATAATCAGTCCATACCACTTCCCTTCCTCATTTAGCACCTGCACCGTTCTCGCTAACATCTTCTTCGAGGATGTCCTTTTGGGTGCTCCACTGTTGGTGCTGGGCTTGCCTTGGCGCTGCAGAATGGAGATTTTTCCAGAAGCAGTACCCCGTTGGACCACGCATGCGCCGTAGTGTCTTGCGGCATTCGCGCTTTTTTGACTGGATGCATGGTCCAGTTCCCATCAGTTCCTCTCGACAACCTCAGGCTGCAGATGGAGGGAACTGCGCTCTTCTCGTCACTGACTCGTCCTGTTGTGAGATTACCCTCACCTCCCTCTCTCCTGTTCTTATTCCTTTTGCTCGTTTGCAAAAAAAAAAAAAAATTTAGTAGATTAGTAGATAATTTCACTCTCAAATTACAGTACCTATATAGTACTCTATTAGTGTACAATTTGGTTTAAAAAAAAAAAGCCTCCCACTACAGCATACTACTCACCATGCTGCCGTCGCCTGGATTCAAAAAATGTGATACTTTGCCGGGAGGCAATGCCTGCCTTGGACGGTCACCCATCCTGCATAAGATTTCTGGGAGAAGCCCATGTTCCCCAGAATTGCCAGCATTGCAGTAAACTCACTGCAAGGGCCAGAAGAGACAGGGAGATGAGGTTGCGGATGCTTCTTTTTGATAAAGCCCTGCCGCCACTGCATCCTGCTCCCGTCTCCGAGAATCAGTCCACAAAACACAGGGCTGCTTCTCCCCCGACAACTTCGCCCAAGAGACCACGAGCGTCTCCCACAAGATCCCTGCCTGCAGTTCACCAAGGCAGAGTTAACTCCGGAGACAAGCCGGGGACCCCCGGCACGGCGAAACTGTGCTCCAAAACACCAGCGGCGCCTAAGCCAGTGAAGACAGGGCATAAAGCACACTATGCTGCAACAAGTGTCACTTCGGCCCCGTCCACACCTAGCCCCCCCGTCCACACCTAGCCCCCCGGCAGCAAAAGTGGTGCCGAGAGCCTCTTCAGCACCGGCAGCAACAGCAGCACTGGGGATCGCATCGGCACCAGATTCCCAACCGGCACTGACATCCATGCTGGCACCGCTGCCGCTGGCACCGCTGCCACTGGCACCGCCAGAGCAGGCACAGCCGGTGCTGCACTAGGCTAAGAGCAGCACTGATAGACCAACGCTGCAGACTCCTCCATCTTGGATCCGTTCTCCCTCGCTCCTCTTCTCGCCGGCACTGTCCTTATCTCCACTGGCACTGCACTCGGCACCATGCTCCCCACCTTACCGCAGCAGCCGGCAAACCTCTCATCGGTCTCCGCGGTGTTTACCATCTCTCTTCCTTGAGTCAGACCCTCACTATAGGAGATATCACTAGTGTCGCTGGTCCATCTCACCTGCCTCCTCCAGCCCTTCTTACACCCGCTCTTGCTCCCCGCACCCCCCACAGGGTCATCGTTGGGAGCATACCATGTCTACTTACTTTGAAGCCTGCTCACTGCTGGACAGATTATATCACCGTGATGAGCCCTACAGCTATGATTCTCGCAGCAGTTCCTCATATAATCAGGTCCAGGTCTCATGGATAATCCTGCTGTGATTGTGCCTCTCCTAGACGATCCCTAACTCTGGCTCCCACTACATGAACAGGGCAAACTACATTCCTGCCCCACCCCCCTTCGCAACCGGAATACAGCCACCAGATAACCAGCCACCAGAGGTATCCCCCATCGAGTCGTCTTCTCCGGATTAAGCTGTCATCCCAGGGGACGTTTCTCCACCAGACGATCTCCGACAGTTTCAGGAGCTGTTCAAACGCGTTGCAGTCAGTCACGAAATACCTCTGCAAGAGATGAAGGACAAACATCACCTTTTTAAGAACCTTCAACCTCAGCACAGATCCAGATTGGCTATTCTCCTAGATGAAGCAATTCTGGAGATTGCTGAAGATATCTGGCATACACCAGCGTCCGCACCTCCAGCGAATAAGAAATGTTACCGGTCTATCGAACAGAGTAAGGAAGATCAAAGGTGTTTAAAGACTTCCCAGAGAGTTATTAAATAACCCGACTCATCTGCTTAGGGATGGTATTTCAGGTTGGGACTCCTCTTTCCATATCTAATCACCGGCAGAGTGTCAACGCTTAGATTGAGATGGCGCGTTAAATAAAAACTTAAGACTTGGGTTTTCAGTGATAACCACAAGACTATATTAATCAGATTAAATTTAACAAACAGTAGAATTTATAGAATGGTATACCTCTAATTAGCAAATAAGGGGGCAGTCCCCTATTAAACTACACGGACAAGAAGGGGAAGTCCCTCCAAGTCCCTATGCCTACCACAGAGTCTTCGACGCAGGACGATTGATGGGAAGCTGGTGACCTTCAATCCGTTGGCTATTTGAAAGCCGCAGGAGAGGAACAACCAGGTGTCCCTCGTCGGCTGTCTCAGGGTCGAAGCTGGTGACGTCAATCCGTTGGTCCTTCCAGACCTCAAGAGAGGAACAACCAGGAGTCCCACGGAGAGCTGAGCAGAATTGTTGACTTCACCTTCCGCGAAGCGCGATTCTTCAGGCTCTTCGGCGCCTCTGGAACAGGCGATGGATGCTAGACTCTGCTCTATCTAACCTAACCCTAACCTAAAAATAAAACCTTAAACTAATCCCGACGCGCCCGACGTACAGACACGACGACGGCCAACATGCGTGGACCGACGCAGCCTGACGTACAGACTCGATGACGGGAACTAACCTAACTAACTACTAAACTAACTAATCCTAACCTTAAGTGAGAAGGTCTGACCTTCTGTCAGCCTAACTCACAGAAAAATACTAGATTATATAGACTGGAGGGAACATAGCCTTCCACTAGCTTCTCCAGATAAAGCTTTACAGGACCTTTCTCATACCAGCATTCGCTCCTATGCCTAAGCCTAAGCCCGAGGCAAGCGAGACCCTGATCTCAGGATAAGCCCGAGGACCAGAATGAACTGATGCACAGCAAGAGCTTTTATAGCTTCTACTCATACATATGCATAAATGCTTCACTTTAAAATGATTGGTTGAATTAGGATGCTTTTACAGCGTGGTTTAAACTAATTGGTTGGCTTAGAATGCTCATACATATTCATAACTTATGCAAATTATAACCAACGGTGAGTGAGTTTTTAAATCCTAACAGCCACCTATGGACGTGTCAGAATGTATAACTCAAATGGATGACACCAGAGAGAATGTCTGAATACAAAATTTCATAAAATCTTAAGCTTACAGGTATTTGAATAAACAAGTTGACCTTTACATTTGAAAAATCATCAGCCCTGAACACTATACAGAGGTTCATGGTACATGGTACATTTTACATCATCAAGATATTATACATTTGCATTTCTTTTACATATTCATTTCTACCTTACAGAAAGCTGATAGGAAATATTTTGTTTCCCCTAAAGGGATGGAATTTCTTTTCACCCATCCCCAACCACATTCTTTAGTTGTGGACGTGAAAGATCGAAGACCCCACAATACAAAGAACTAGGATCGGACAAGGACACAAAGAGATTAGATTTGTTGGGAAGGAAAGTCTATACATTGGCAACTTTAATGCTCCGCATCGCCAACTATGCAGCTCATCTCGCTAATCACACCTTTGACATATTCTCAAAACTAACTCCCTTGATGGACTACCTACTGGACACCAAGAAACCCATATTAAAATTGCTAGTTCAGGAAGGCTTCACCTCAGTCAGGACAGCCCTCCAAATAGCCAGCGATGTGGCGCCACTGGCGTAGTTAGGCGAAGGGCTTCATACCTTCAAGCAGCCGGTGTCCCCAAGGAATTACAAAATAAGGTAGAAGATCTGCCCTTTGATAGAGAAAAGCTGTTTGCAGAAAAGACTGACAGTGTGCTACACTCGTCAAAAGATTCCCGTACAACTCTCAGAACATTGGGCATGTATACACCCCTATTTAGACTGCAAAGATACACTCCATTCCAACGTCAGTATGATTATTCATACGTACAGCATCAATGGCAACAACAATAGCAGAGGAATTTCGACCACCAACGCTCGCGACAGAGACCCCAGAGACACCAGAACATGGGTAACCGCGGTCAGAACACATCGAACAACAAGCAGCAAGTTTGATGCTTTGGTCAGGGGTTCATGACCAGTTCTTCACAGCAGCAACCATCACCGACACCCTACTCTTCCATCAATGCCTAAAGCCTTATTACCATCAATGGGCCAACATCACTACAGACAAATGGGTGCTGGAAATTGTTCAAACAGGTTATGCCATCCCTCTCACCTCCATTCCTCCCACCACCCCTCCTACCCCTTCCCTTTTCAGGGACCCATCTCACGAGGCCTTGTTCTGAATGATGACCCTAGCTGCTATAATCCCTGCATTAGATCGCAACGACTGGTTCGTGGCCCTCGACCTCCAGAACGCCTACTTTCACTTCTTGATCCATCCGGCACACAGAAGATTCTTAAGATTTGTTGTGGGCATGGACCACTATCAGTACAAGGTCCTGCCATTTGGTCTCTTCTCCACCCACAGGGTATTCTCAAAAATCCTGGCGGTGGTTGCAGCCTATCTCCATCGTCAAGGAGTTATTATCTTCCCATATCTGGACGACTGCCTGCTCAAGGGCTGGACTGCCGACGAAACCCTTCATATGATCCACAATACCAAACAAACCTTTCGAGCTCTGGGACTCCTCATCAACAAACGAAAGTCCACTTTGCATCTGACACAAGATCTGGAATTCATAGGAGTCCGCCTGGACTCCACAACAGCCGGGCCCTACTTACCCCTACGGAGATTCCAGGCTATCCAAGACATTATTCAGATAATCCAAGGCAGCCCCACGGCACAGGTCATTCATTACCTGCCTGAGGCTCATGGGTCACTTCGCCGCCACCACTTACGTCATACACCACGCCAGACTACACTTCCGGGCTCTTCAATACTGGCTGACACTCGTGTACAATCACACCACACATGATCTACACAGATCGGTGAATCCGCCACAATCTGTACTTCTATCACTCATCTGGTGGACAAGCCATACGAACCTTCTTTCCAGGGTTCCATTTCAACAACAACAACCACAGCATCACATCACCACAGATGCTTCTATTCTGGGTTGGGGAGCACATATGGAATCGATTTCTGTCCAAGGATGATGGTCGGCATCAGAGACCCACGTCCATATAAATTTTCTAGGACTATGAGCCATTTTCAACACTTGCAAATGTTTCCGTGCACGCATTTACGGTACAACAGTGAGAATCCTCACATACAATGTCACAGCCATGTACTACGTGAACTGCCAAAGCGGTGCCTGATCTCGCTCCTTTTGTGCAGAGTCAATCCAATTTTGGAATTGGTGCATTCGCCACTACATAACACCTGTGGTGTCCTACTTTCCAGGAATCACAAATGTCATTGCGGATTTTCTCAGCAGGCACTTCTCCACGGAACACGAATGGGAACTACATGATGGCATTCTCCACGACCTCTTTCAACAATGGGGTTTTCCCACAATAGATCTCTTCGCGACCTATTGCAACAGGAAGTGCCTCAAATACTGTTCCAGAGCCAGTCTAGGCCCCAGATCCCTAGGAGACGCATTCCTTACCAACGGGAAAGGATCTCTCCTAAACGCCTTTCCGCCCATAGTCCTCATCCCCAAAGTCTTACAGAAAGTGAAATCAGACAGAGCCAAGATCATATTGATAGCTCCAGCATGGGCTCGCCACCATTAGTTTCCATTCCTCCGTCGTATGTCGTCTCGCAGACTGATCCAGCTTCCACTACTTCCGGATCTCCTTACCCAGAACGGCAGCTCTCTGCGACACCCCCAGATTCACACCCTGAAACTTACGGCATGGCTCCTAACTGGCTGAACCCATCCGAATCTTTATGCTCTGAGCAGGTGAAACGTATCCTCATCCACAGTAGACAACTAACAACCAGGAAAACTTACCTTTCCAAATGGCATAGATTCGCATCCTGGTGTACCACCGACCATGAGCTTCCTGAGTCAACGGCTCTTCCGAACATTCTTGATTACTTACTCTACCTAAAGCAGACAGGACTCTCATTAGCATCGCTCAGAGTCCACCTGGTGGCAATCTCAGCATTCAGGCAACCGATTGATGGCACCTCCCTCTTCGCCCACCCAATCATTAAACGATTTTTCAGGGGCCTTACAAACATGAGTCCACCACGCAATCCCACTCCTCTGGTATGGAACTTAGATACCATCCTGGAAGCCTTAATGGCTCACCTATTTGAAGCACTCGCCACCATACCTTTACGATTTTTGATGATGAAAATGGTCTTTCTATTAGCCATTATATCAGCACATCGAGTGGGCAAGTTATCAGCTGTAATGGCAATGCCCCCATATACCATTTTTAATAAAGAGGGGTAGTCCTCAGACTCCATTCTAGATTCATTCCTAAGATAGCATCGAGTTTTCACGTGAATGAACCAATTATTCTTCCGGTATTCTACCCAAAACCTCATGCCTTTCCACGAGACATGGCTCTCCACACCCTCGATGTCTGAAGAGCCTTGGCCTTCTACTTAGACCATATCAGACCGTTTAGACAAAAACTGATCAGCTAATTCTGTCCCTAGCTGATAGATTAAAAGGCCAGCCCTTATCATCCCAGTGAATTTCTGAACTGATAACCTGCATAACAGAGGCCTGTGCCTCGAAGAATATTCCGCACCCTCACACACATTCCACAAGGGCTATGGCAACCTCTATGGTCTTCCTTCGGGGAGTTCCCCTGATAGATATTTGCAGAGCAGCCACGTGGTCCACGCACGACACCTTTATTAAACACCACTCCTTCTTTCAGAGGAGGCAGTCGAACTTCTCTGAAGGACTCCTTCAGAGGAGGCAGTGCTTTCCACAGCGGAAAGATAGTGACTCCATTTTTCCCGCCTTCCGATTTGGCAACTACTGCTGTTCAGTCACCAACAGTAGAACACCCACGGGGACATCCTTGAAGAAGAAAGTGAAGTTACTCACCTCGGTACAGTAACTGTCATTCTTCGAGATGGTGTCCTCATGGGTGTTCCACTACCTGCCCTCCTCCCCGCTTTGGAGTCCGTTTTTCTCTTGTGTATTATAGCTTCCGAGGCAGCCTCCAGGAACTGGCGGGAGCTGGACCGCGCATTGAGTCAAAAGAGCGCGAACGTCGCGAAACACCGCGGCTCATGCGTGGTCCAGTGGGGTAGTGCTTCTGGAAAAATCTCCGTTCAGCGGTGCCGGGGCAAGCCCAGCACCAACAGTGGAGCACACACAGGGACACCATCTTGAAGAACGACAGTTACTGCACCGAGGTTAGTAACTTCTCTTTCTCTTCATCTTCCTCGATGATAACTATATCATCTGCGAGCTCTTAAATATCTCCAGTGATGGAGATTCCACAACCTCCCTAGGCAATTTATTCCCGTATTTAACCACCCTGACAATTAGGATGTCCAACCTAACCCTCCATTGCTGCAATTTAAGCCCCATTGCTTTTTGTCCTATCGTCAGAGGCCAATGAGAATAATTTTTCTCCTTCATCCTTGTAACAGCAGTTTTGTAGTACCTAAAATGGTATCAGGACTCCTCGCAGTCTTCTCTTTGCTAAACTAAACAAGCCCAGTTCTTTGAGTCTTTCCTCATAGGTCATGTTTTCTAGACCTTTAATCATTTTTGTTGCTCTTCTTTGGACCTTCTCCAATTTTTCTCTGTCATTCTTGAAATGTGCCCAGAACTGGGCACAATACTGCCAAGGGGGGAGAACCAAAGACAGGAGGGTTGGCAAGCTTAGCAAGCAGGGGGCACTACCCCCTATGGAAAATAAAAATAGTTTTCTTGTATTTTGGCAGACGGGAAGGTGAAAAGCTTCCCATCTGTGGTTTACATAAGGATTTCTGATTTGGTTTTTCTGCAGTCTTTTCTTTTTTCAATTCTGCAAAATATTTGAGGAATTTTAAGTTACATGTACTTTTACTGTAATTCTATTTTCAAACATGTACTTATTAGAAATTGGCACAGGATATTTTTCTGAGTGGAACAATCAGATTACTGCCAAAAGAATCTTTATTCCCGACTTAATAAGTAACAATCACAGAAGCAGTTGATAGTTTGGGAAAAATTTGAGTGTGAATCATACTTTTGTAGCATGTGTTGATGACACATGATCATTTGTTGTTGTTTGTGATTTATATAGCACCACAAGTTTTGTGAGGCACTTTACAATTAGAATAAAAAACAAACTGCATGCTGAAACACTGATGCTGAACATTTAAGTAGGACTACTCACATGCATAAAGTTAACTATGTCCCTGTTGCAGGTCCAGAGTCTCTGAAAATTAAACTATCTTAATTTAGATAATTTAAGATGGATTTATATGTCAAGCACCCAAACTTTAAAAAACAACTTTGCTTAACTTTGTACATTTGTACCTGTTCATAGCCTACCTTGCCCAAGGATTAGTTTTTGCAATTATTTTTTCTTTTCAGCTCACCTGTAAGGGGTAAGAGGTGTGGGTACTTCAAAGCTGCATGCAGCGTTTCAAAGCAGCAGTGTCATGTGGAGCCCGGGATCAGCTGGGGACTCCTCCGATGACCCCAGGCTCTGTGCGGCACTGCCACTTTAAAATAGCGCGTGCACTGCAGCCTGGCACCAGGCTCCCTGTGGGTTTCAAAGTGGTAGCACCACACAGAACCCGGGATCAGCAGAGTCCCCAATTATCCTGGGCTCCATACAGCACGTGCGCCTTTGAAGTGTAGCAACATCCCTAAGGCTGTTGCTGCACTTCAAAGGCAGAGGCGCCCTATTGACTAATCGAATAGTCAGTGAAAAAAGCATCGACTATTCAATTAGTCAATATTTAACATCCTTAATCCCCTTTTTAAAAACTTGGAACTGAGCCACAGAAAGATTAAATGACTTGTCCAAGATCACACAGGAAGTCTGTGAATTGAATTGAATTGAATTGAATTGAATTGAATTGAATTGAATTGAATTGAACTGCATCTCCTAAGTTCTAGTGAACCATCCTTCCTCTTCTCTCAGGAAAGAAGTAGTATGTTGAGATATATTACAATTTTTCAGGTTTTTTACTTCTAGTCACATAAACCAAATTCTACCTACAAACACGTATACACACAACCATTGAAGAAGGTCATTCTGCATGATGTTGGTGGAAACCTATTGATCCAAATTCAAATCAATTGGAATTGCAGTCATTTGATAGCAGGACAGAATTTGATTCAATATGGTTGTATGTGCATCTGAAAACAGAATCAGACATGGAAATGTAAACAATTGAACTGCTATTTCTGTCAGCTTAAGAGTCAGGCTGCAGGAAAAGGGTAAATATATGGATATTAGGGATGTAATAATGTAGTCGATTAACCAATAAGCAAAAGCTTATCAATTAATGCTTTAGACTACATTTCCCTTCCCTCCCCCACCAATACATTTTTTAGCCGTCTGGCCAGCAACCCAGCACAGTCCTGGCTTGCGACGGGTCCAGGACCTCCCCAGCTGCAGCTCTGCATTTAAAGTTAACATAGCCTGAAGCTATTTCAGATTTCCTGAGGCATCTCAGCTGAGATGATAAAGAGTAATGTGCATCCCTTTCCAGCCCTACCTGTCCCACTCACTCCTTCCCAGCACACCAAGTCTTCCACCAGCTCCCCACTTATGGATTGTAGGTAGCCTGGGCAGGTAGCCTGTCTCAGTCCTCACTCATGCTGTGTCTGGGAGCTACCTCTGCTGTGGCTCTGCAATGAAAGTGTATTAGGAGCTGGGTGCGTGGGTGGGCAGCCCAGCTCAGTTTCGGCTTGTGTGGAGTCCAGGAGCTCACACCCCTTTACCAGAGGCAGCAGCACAGGGCGACAGGCAGCCGGTCCGTGAGGGGAGCTGGTTTTTAGACTGGCTCACCTTGCTGACCAGCTCTTGCCTGGCACCCCGTGCTGCTGCCTCTGATACAGAGACAGCAGCACAGAGTGGCAGGGGGCTATTTGGGAATGGGGCCCGAGCGTGCTGCTGGCCTCACCCCTGGTGAATATCCAAGAGTCGACTAACCTATAAGAGTTCATGAGGTTACTCGACTAATCAATTCATCAATATTTAACATCCCTAATGGAACTCCATGATGCTCACCCACAATGGGGATACCTCTATAAGTGTAGATCACACCTCAGATGGAGCATTCAGAATTAACTAGCGTCATGCCAGTAACCTTGCTAAAACCCACAAACTAAATAGGGTGCTTCTTGGATTTGGCAATTCATAAATGGGGAGCTGGTGGAAGACTTGATATGCTGGGAAGGAGTGAGTGGGACGGGTAGGGCTAGAAAGGGATGCACTTTACTCTTTATCATCTCAGCTGATATGCTTCAGGAAATCTGAAATAGCTTCAGGCTATGTTAACTTTCCATTATTCCCATTTCCCACTATGAATCCAACTTTAAGAAGGCTCCACAGGGCAGCCAGAGGCTGGAAAAAGGCTTGGTTGCATGGGTCCAACGGAGCCATCGTATGGAGGCAGGTCATAGGACTGGGATATAGTGCCAGCGGAAGCACAGGGCCTCTGCTTATGTGACTCCTGGGATCCAGGCAGGTCCCTCCATATCTGCAAGGTTTTAGTGCTGGTCCCATACTTTTTTACATGGCAAATCTCTGTGAGGTAAATTTCACTGAGATTTCCTTCCATTTAATCCACTCCTGTGTGTTTACCTGTGAGGAGATGAATGAATGGAACCTTGATAAGGTACAGATGGATTTCAAAAGAAGTCACTGTTGAAGAACACTTGTGCTTAACCAAATCAATAACACTGAATTTAGGAGGTGATGATCTCCATAGCAACGGACTCTCATATCACAAATACAGGATTTTATGGTCTAGTAACTGGAGAATCAAGCAGAAGAACATGGAGGGTGAGAAAGCACAATCCTGCTCACAATTTCCTCTTAGGCTGTGCAGCAGTATAACATCCCAAAGTGGGATAATGGCTTTATTTTTAAGGGTATGTCTACACTACAAAGTTAATTCGAACTAACGTCCGTTAGTTCGAATTAACTTTGATAGGCGCTACACTAGCGCTCCGCTAGTTCGAACTTAATTCGAACTAGCGGAGTGCTTAGTTCGAACTAGGTAAACCTCATTTTACGAGGACTAAGCCTAGTTCGAACTTACTAGTTCGAATTAAGGGGTGTGTAGCCCCTTAATTCGTACTAGTGGGAGGCTAGCCCTCCCCGGCTTTCTCTGGTGGCCACTCTGGCCAACACCAGGGAAACTCTATTGCCCCCCTCCCGGCCCCGGACCCCTTAAAGGGGCACGGGCTGGCTACGATGCCCGTGCAAGGTGCAAGCCTGCCAGCACCCAGCTAGCAGACCCTGCACCTGGCACAGCTCGAGCCAGCCACCCGATGCCCCCCAGCCCTCCCCCTCTTCCCGGGACCAGGCTGGCGGCTCCCGGGAGCTTGCCTGGGACCACAAGAGGTGGGCACCTGCCTGGTCTAGTGCGGACATCGTGGACCTCGTCCACGACCTCCGCACTAGGCACAGGAAAGCGGCCGTCTAGGGCAGGAGAGCTGACAGCCTGGCCACCCAGGAGCAGGTGTGCATGAAAATCAAGGTGGTCCACTGAGACCCCCTACCCTGAGCCCTGAGCTTACAATGGCCGTACTGGGTCAGACCAAAGGTCCATCTAGCCCAGTAGCCTGTCTGCCGACAGCGGCCAACCCTAGGGACCCTGGAGAGGATGGACCGAAGACAGTGACCAAGCCATTTGTCTCGTGCCATCCCTCTCCAGCCTTTCACAAACTTTGGGCAGGGACACCACTCCCACCCCCTGGCTAATACCACTTCATGGAACCAACCTCCATGACTTTATCTCACTTCTCTTTAAACTCTGTTCTAGTTCTAGCCTTCACAGCCTCCTGCAGCAAGGAGTTCCACAGGTTGACTCTTTGCTTTGTGAAGAACAACTTTCTGTTACTAGTTTGAAGCCTGCTACCCATTCCTTTCCTTTGGTGTCCTCTAGTCCTTCTATTATGGGAACTAATGAAGAACTTTTCTTGATGCACCCTCTCCACCCCACTCATGCTTTTATAGACCTCTATCCTATCCCCCCTCAGTCTCCTCTTTTCTAAACTGAAAAGTCCCAGTCTCTTTAGCCTCTCTTCATATGGGACCTGTTCCAAACCCCTCATCATTGTAGTTGCCCTCCCCTCTCCCACCCTCTCTCTTCCCCTCTCCCACCTCCTTTTCCCAGTCTCCCTGAGTTTTGTTCAATAAAGAGAGATTCTATTTTTGATCACACATTTTCTTTATTTTGTAAATCAGGAAGGGGGGCTAGGGAAGGGTAAGTGGAAGGAGGTGAGGGAGGAATGGGGTACGAGCCCCCGATGGGGAGGACTGGGCTGACTCTGCGGGCTTCTGGGGGTGGAAGATCTCCTGCAGCCCCCCAATTGCCCCCTCTCCCCACATGGCAGCCTGCGGCAAGTGCAGCACGTCTGATGGCCGAGTGCTGTGATGTGCCCAGTGTGGGCACTCAGGGAGCTCCAAGACAGGACTGCTTTGCAAGCGGGGCACCCCTGAGAACTGTCTGTCCGGGGTGGGGGTCGGGTCCCTTTAAGCACAGCCCTCGGCTAGCCCTCGGCAGCAGCTCCACACTCTAAGTCCTCATCTGATGCCCTGCCGGCACTGCTTCCAGCCATCCTTAATCCCGGTTCAGGGTCTACTTAATGTGGACATGCTAGTTCGAATTAGCAAAACGCTAATTCGAACTAGTTTTTTAGTCTGGATCCGTTAGTTCGAATTAGCTTAGTTCGAATTAACTAATTTGAACTAAGTTAGTTCGAATTAGCGCTGTAGTGTAGACATACCCTAAGTTACCAACAGTTTGATGTAATGGCTATTATTATTATTTATTCATTGCCTTCCATGCCCATCACAGGCTAGAGATAAGGGCCCAGATCCTCAAAGGCTCCAGTTTAATCCTAGTTTTGGCTTTATTGCAGTCCACAAAACAACTGTCAAATTGAGTAGGTGCCTAAATGCACTCAGTGCCTATTCTTTCTAGATAAAAGTTCCGTAGGCATTCAAGTTTCAGCCTCTGGGCAAGTGCACAGCTGCCTCCCTGCCATCACAATTGACAAACCAGGGAAAGATAGATGCACATCTGTTTAAGTTGTAAGCAGAGACTGGGTCAAACCAACAGTCCATCTAGCCCAATATCCTCTGTCTGCTGACAGTGGCCAATACCAGATTCCCTAGAGGGAGGGAAAACAACAGGTAATCCTCACGTGATCCCTCCCCATCACCCATTTCCCTAATCCAGTAACTATGCTCAGAGGTTCCCTACTAAATCAGATCCCATTCAGAATCCAGACAGATGAGGAAGTGCTGCCAGTCAGAGCTGGACTAAGGTGGGCGAGGCGGGCAGCTGCCCGGGGCACCAACCAATGGGGGGATCCTTATGGCAGCTGTAAGTGGTGTGTGGCATCCCTTATAGCTGCCATCAGGTGCTGCGCGCCCGGCTCTCGTAGCACCCCCCGCCCCATCCCCGAGGTGCCACCCAGCAGTTCCATTCCCCCCACAGCTGCGGGGCCCTGCACGGCTAGGAACAGCCTATCCCAGGCTGTGCACCAGCAGCAGTGGCTGGGCCGTGCATGCGCTGTGTGCCTGGGGGTGGCGCCATGCGCCTGGGCCCAGGGTGCCAAAATGGCTCAGGTTGGCCCTGCTGCCAGTACCCACCTTATAACTTTTAGCTCAGTGGTTAATATACTCATTTGGTGGGTGGGAGACCCACATTTAATTCCCTATCTGAGGTAAAGAGCATGTTAGAACTGGAGTATCCCACCTTTCAGGAGTGTGCGCTAATGACTGAAGAATGGGATATTCTGATATGGGGCTCCTTCAGTCTCCTATGTTTGGGGCTGTTCCACTGTGGATAGCTAATGAAAGAGTCATTGGAGGAAGGGGACTGGATCCTGAGTTTCCCACTTCCTAGGTGGATGCCCTAACCATTGGACTACCTTTTGGCTTAAAGTTATAATGCTGGTAACAACAGCACTCTGCTGTTCCTTTTCCTACCCACCTGATTTGTGAGGAGTTAGGGAGGCACTTATTACTGCAACAGATGCCTAAATTACCTGATACCAGGCACTTTGTTCCTGCCCATGGATTGCTAAGCAGAATAGGATCCTGTCTCTGTGAGGAGGATGCTCCAGGAAGGGCTTAGGTTACATTCCTGTTAAATCTTCCATATGCTATCTTAGGTGGCTCCTTGCCAAAAATGCTGACTTTCATAGATCACATTTTAGACTGCTTCTTTCTCCTCATTCAGTGTATATGGAGTTGAGGTGCCTAACTCAGCTTTGCAGATCAAGCTATTGGTCCTGTGATTTTTCTGGGTGCATAAAATAGTCCAAAGCCTAAGTTCCTTTGTGAATCCCATTCAAGTTTCCTACACTGAGGTGTTTAAGACCCTGATCTTGTCCGGATTTAAATACATGTTTACTACAAACTTTAGTGAAAGTACTTGTGTGTAAAATTAAGCACAGATTTAAGTGTTGCCATGACCAAGGATTAAATCAGATAACACAATGAGAGAGTCCAATACAACATAGTGAAAGAAGAGGATGGGAAATAAACACGACACAAAAGTGAACACTAACTGGGCAGCCATTATTTACAAAGACTCCTGAACATATATTTTGTTTTATTAATTTTTGTGGATGGTTCCCTCTAGATTTATTGTTTGAGTTATTTGTGTTGCTTTCCAAATAATCAGGGACATGAGAGGGAAAAGAGCTGAAATTGTATTAGCAAGTTTGCATCTGGGTTTTTATAAGATGTAATGAACAGAGCTGTGTAAGATTACCAATCAAAGAATTGACTTTAATTAAAATTAAATAGAAGCTGAATAAACCACTTCTATGTAAAAACAATTTAAGAATATTGTGGTGGGTTGTTACTCCCAGGTGCAATTTGGGAGCTGTAGGAACTGTTGTGCCTTTCTAACCATCCAGGTGGGCTGCCCGTGCCCACACTTCTTGGTTGGAGACACAGCCAATCTCACTAGGCCCTGTTATCATCTAACATGACAGCAGGTGGCACCGAACAACCAATGTGAGCTATATGAGTGCTTACCTAAACCACTTAAACAGACAGCCACTTTCACAGCTTCCCAGACTTGCACCTCCCCACTAAAACCAAAATTATACTGTCTTGAATTGCACAGGGATCTGTACAACGTAAGCTCATTAATAAAGTTTGCCTTCCCCTCAATGTGGGAAAGATATGCAACAAGGTTGTGTTAACTAATCTGAGATTTTTTTCCTAGATGCTTCACTAAAGGCACACTGAGTTAAACACAAGTTTATTAACTACAAAAGTAGGGTTACCAGATGGTTTCAACAAAAACACCGGACACACTTGACATTATATCACAATCTACATTACATCTTATTTAGAAAATACCAGACATTTATATTTTCTCATTTATAATTTCTCCATTTGTTTACCGAACAGAAAGCTCAAATACTGGACTGTCCGGTTCAAAACCAGACAGCTGACAACCCTAACAAAAAGCTAGATTTAAAGTGATTGTAAGTGATAGCAAACAGCTCAAAGTAGATTATTTAGTAGATAAACCTAATATACTATTAGCTAGATTGGATATTGCCAAGTTTTCATCCTGGCGAGTAATACAAGCAGTACTCCAAATTTCCATATATAGGCTAGAAATCCATTTAGCCTGGGAACAGCACTTCCCTCAGTTCAGTTTTTGTTTCTGAGATGTTTCCACGAGTGCTCTTGGATGGAGAAAGAGGTCACTAGATGACATCACACCCACCTTATATAGTTTTAACATATAGTAGGAACCATTTATTCCAAACTATGTTTCTAGCTCAGTTTATGAGAAATACAAGTATCCAAAATGGAGTTCAGTTTCATGTGACATAGTCACATATCCTTGTTGAGTTATTGCAGTCATTACTTACAGGCCAACTGAAATATTCCAGGAATCCATAGTTCATTGTCTTTGCTGATGGACCATCAACAGTGTCTAGCTTCTTCATTGTTGTATCTAAAAGGCCACCTTTGGGTTTTCCCAAAGTAAACATATTTGAAATACAGATAGCTAGTGAACATTCATAACTTCACATATCAAAATAATATTTGCATATGTAATCCACACACCTAGTGTGGTTACTGAGTACTGCAAGTGGCACCTAGACCACTGCAATAGTTAAGATCAAGAGACCTCTACAGCATGGGCTGGGAGCCAGCTGGCTTTTAGTTCAAAGGGTAGAGGCTCCTATAGTCAGCTCCCGAAGTCCCAGGTTCAAATCCGCCTTGGTGGTGGTTATAAGTGGGGGTTCGTCCGGGATCTCAACTGGGTCTTGGAAGCTCGGGACATGCTTCCTCACCTAGGGGAAGTATGTAACCCACACACCTACGCTATGTCTACACCTGCAGCTTCTTGTGTGAGTAATATGCAAATGAAGCTAAGTGTGGAATATCGCCGAGCCTCATTTGCATACCTAATGAGCCACCATTTTTTTCAGAAGAGGCTCTTGTGCAAGAAGGAGCGTCTACACTGCCCCTTCTTGCGCAAGAAAAACCCTCTTGTGCAATGCTGTTACACCTATTACTTTTCAGGAAGAACGGCACTACGCAAGAGGGTTTTTCTTGCGCAAGAAGGGGCAGTGTAGACGCTCCTTCTTGCACAAGAGCCTCTTCTGAAAAAAATGGTGGGTCATTAGGTATGCAAATGAGGCTCGGCGATATTCCACGCTTGGCCTCATTTGCATATTACTCGTGTAAGAAGCCGTGAGTGTAGACATAGCCCTAGTGTGGTTACTGAGTACTGCAAGTGGCACCTAGACCACTGCAACAGTTAAGATCAAGAGACCTCTACAACATGGGCTGGGAGCCAGATGGCTTTTAGCTCAGAGAGTAGAGGTTCCTATAGTCAGCTTACAAAGTCCCAAGTTCAAATCTGCCTTGGTGGTGCTTACACATACAACTAGGATAATCATATTCAGCAAATCATTACTTTTCCATAGACATCTGGCAAGACATATCTTATGCAAAAATTAAATGCATCATAATTATATAATTACACATTATGAATAATATGAGGTGCAGTGTCACACATTTTTTACACATTTTATTATGATCTGCATTATAATGTGCAACATTTAAAAGAGCCACTGGGGGGCTCACTGATTCCATATTAAATGACTAGACAGTCTTTAAAAACTAATATTTTCCCTAGTTATTGGCTCTAGTAGTATCAAGAAATCAAAATGTATTCAATATTCTTTAAAAATTGGAAGATAATTGAATTTTTGCAGATAATTTTGCTGCATGTCTACTTTTGACTTTCAACTGCAAATCAATATGCTACATGTTAAAATGTCATGGTGTAGAAACATTTCCAAAGGTAGGAGTATGTAAATGACACATAATAAACACCTAGGGCCAGATTGTTTCCTTTTGAGGTAAAAGTCAGAAGAGGGGACAACATTGTATAAGGGTTTTGCTGCCTATGGAAAAGTTACCCTCCAAATGTGGCAGACACACCATTCTCTTCTTTTACAGGGTGGGTGACTGCTATAAATAAAGCAGGTCTGGCTTCCCTGTATCGGAACATGTGCAGCTAAACTGGCCAATTAAAAGGCTGGGGCTGCACCTTAGCTATAACAAATTAGGGAGAGCTGGAGGGTAGGGTAGATCTAGACTAAGGATATTAGCAGGGCTCGCTGAACCGCAGCAAGCCCTGCTCGTGCGTAGATTGCCCAAACCCAGCTCTTCTGGATTGTAGATTGCATTATTTGTCAAGCCCTGGATATTAAGTATTGGGTAATTGACTAATCAAATAGTTGATGCATTTTTGCATTGACTAGTTGATAGAGTGCCTCTGCTTTTGAAGTGTAGCAACAGCTCTAGGCTGCTGCTCCTGCCCTGCAAGGGGGTGGGTGCCTAGAGAGAAGTGGTAGCTCTTCAGAACAGCTGCCAGTTCTCTCTAGACAGGGTAAGAACATGGGCAAAGACTTATATGGAGATATACCATCTCATGGAGCTGGAAGTGACCTTGAGAGGTCATCAAATCCAGTCCCCTATGCTCACAGCAGGACCAAGTGCTATCCCTAACAAATTTGCCCTGATCCCTAAATTGCCCTCTCAAGAGCTGAACTCACAACCCTGCGTTTAGCAGGCCAATGTTCAAACCACTGAGCTATCCCTCCCCCCCAGGCCATGCCAGATCTACGGGAGGGGGAGCATGGAAGTGTCCTGACCCCCACCCCTTCTGCCAGAAGCCCCGCCCTTTCTGGGGTGGTCTGAGGCCACTTCAAAAATAGTGAAGTGGTCCCCCCATCTAAAATTATTGCTCACCCTTGACATAGAGGATAGGGGCAAAGCACTAGTTGTGATATATCATAATGTTTTTAGTAAGGCTTTGACACAGTCCTGCATAACATTGTCACAAGCAAACTTCGTAAATATGGCCTAGATTAAATGATTCAGTATGGGTACAAAACTGATGGAAATATTCTAAACAAAGAATAGTTATCAATGGCTTGTTGTCAAGTTGGGAGGGCATATGCAGAGGTCCATTCATAGCTCTGACACTTGTCAATATTTTGTATTAATTATTTGTATAATGGAGTGGAAGGTATGCTTAAAAATGTATGAATGACACCAACTTGGGGGGAGTTGCAAGCAGTGTTTCCTCTAATTTTTTATGTCTACATTCAGAATGACTTTTGTTATATGCACCAATATGGAGGTGATGTATCCATATTATTTTGGATGTATTGTTTGGGATGTATCACCTCCATATTGGTGCATGTAACAAGTCATTCTGCACATGGACAGTGTGTGTTGGGGGGTAGAGCCAAGGGGTTTGGGTGTGAGAGGGCTTAGAATTGGGACATAAGGTTAGAGTGTAGGATTGTGAGGCTTCCAGCTAAAGTTTCAGAACTAGGCAGAGGGTTCAGGTTTGGGGTTTGGATACTGGCTAGGAGTATGTCTACACTGCAGCATTTTTCCGGAACAATGACCGTTTTTCTGGAAAAATTATATTTGTGTTCACACTGCTGTTGCGTTCTTTCGATAGAAAGTTGAAAGAACGGAGTGGTTTTTCCGACAGTGGTAAACCTCTTTCTATGAGGAAGAAGCCTTTTTCTGAAATTTTTTTTTCAGAAAACGGCGTGTGTGGATGCAGAAGAGGGAGTTCTTTTGAAAGAAGAGGCCTCCAGGAAATAACACAGGTGCACTGGTGGCCACTCTGTCCATACTAATCACAACTTAAATGCAAGATAGCATCCAATCAATGTGGACACTATCTTTCGAAAAAACACATCGCTTTTTCATTGACCTTTTGCTGTGTGGACACTCTTTTTCTAAATAAGCTTTTCTGGAAGATCTCTTCCAGAAAAACTTCTTCCAAAAGAAGCCTGCAGTCTAGACATAGCCTAGGCGTGCAAGCTGTGGAGTGGGACTGAGGATGAAGGGTTTGGGGTGTAGGATACTTTGGGGACAGAGGACTCCTCTCAGCCCTCTCTCATTACAGCAATTCAGAGCAAGGTTGGAGGTGCTTCTCTATTGCTCTCGCAGTCCAGCAAGCATGGCTGAGAGAGGGACATTATCCTCCTGCCTGGGCAGGTCTGAGCTAGGCTGGGTGGGGGACCTTGGAAGGAGCAACTATCTCTCAGCTGCAGCAGTACTGGGACAGCTCCATATGGAAGCCAGAAGATATTGGGTTATAATGCAACACAAATTGAATATGGGCCAACAATGTGATGCAGTTGTGAAAGAGGCTAATATCATTCCGGAGTGTATTAACAGGAATGTCATTTGTCAGACAGATGAGGTAATTGTCCCACTGTACTTGGCAGTGGTGAGGGCTCAGCTGGAGTAATGCAAACAGAACTGGATGTAACTCTTTGAGAAAAATATGGACCCAAGTTGGTGAGAGTCCAGAGAACAGCAACAAAAATGATAAAACATTTAGAAAAGCTAGCCTATAAGGAAAGGTTTAAAAAGCTGGGCATGTTTCTTCTTAAGAAAAGAAGACTGAGGAAGGACCTGCTAAGTCTTCAGACATGCTAAGAGCTGTTATAAGAGGATGACTATCAATTGTTCTCCATGGTGTCCCTAGCCTCTGTTTGTCAGAGGGTGGAGATGGATGGCAGGAGAGAGATCGCTTGATCATTACCTGTTTGATTCACTCTCTTTGGGGCACTTGGTATTGGCCAGTGTTGGTAGACAGGATACTGGGCTGGATGGACTTCTTATGTTCTTATGTCCACTGAAGTTAGGAAAAGAAGTAATCAATTTAACTTGCAGCAAGGAAGATTTAAGTTACGTGTCAGGAAAATCTTTTGAACTGTAAGGATAGATAAATATTGGAACAGGCTTTCACTAAATACTGTGTAATCCCCATCATTGGAAGTTTTAAATAACTAGTTTGACAAACATCTGTCAGGGATGATCTTCGCATATTTGGTTCTGCTGAGCATGTGTATGTATGTGTGAATCAGATGACTTCTTGACATCCCTTCCAGACTTCTATTTCTGTGATGTCTCCCCTTTTGACTTCCACTCCCTTTTTTTGAGTCATTCTAGGTAGCCATCTGGTTGAAATGTTACTTGGTGGTCTTCCAGTGGAGAACATCTACACGCTTTCAGGTTGTATAGTAAACCTCTGTGTAGAATAGTCTGAATTTAATAAAATTAAGCAAATGCATAATTCAGAAACCAGACAAACTGATTCATCTAGCTGTACAAGTATTAAACCTTAATGCCTTTGTCTTGTTTTTAGCAACACATAAGTGGAGTTGTCATGGATACTGAATTGCGCCCTGGTTTTGCATCTTGCAGAAGTGTTGAAGAATGTAGGGTTTTTTGTTGTTGTTGTGTTTTAATTGTGTGAAAGTTTTTTTTTCTGCTCTAGTCCTAGAGTCATCCCGAGCTTATGAGCTTGATACAAAGTCCTCTGTTCGACTTCAGTGGGATTTGGATTGGGCCCTAAGTGAATAGTACAATGCTGGTAAACTTGCTATTTTAGAGTAATTCCCAGACACTTATTTAGTTTTACAATATTTTATACCACTCTTGGAACACTATCCCTCTCTCTATATTTAAATTCAATTTTTTTCCCCTGCGGGATGACAGAGTGATATCATCACATCACTCTGTGTCCACAGGAGCCAAGCCCCATCCACTCCCAGCCTGGCCCACATAGAGAGCTGGGGCTGCCGCGCTGAGATCTATGCCAGGCCTTCCCCTCCCCAGCGGTTGGAGTTGGGGGAGAGACTGGGGTGATGTGACCTCAGCCCCGGCCCTCTGCTGCATCCAGGTTGGGGCCGAGAGCTTGGGGCTGGCACGGCCTTGGCCCCAGCCCTCCCCAGCAGCTGGGGAGCGGGGTGGAGAAACTGGGGCTGGCGTGGTCCTGGCCCTTCCCAGCTACGGGGGGGCAGGGGAAGGGCAAGAAAACAGGACTGGCACGGCCTTGGTCCTGGACCTCCCCGGCAGCTGGGAGATGGTGCTGAGAGAGTGGTGCTGGTGCAGCCTTGGCCCCAGCCCTCTCTGGTGGCTGTGGGGAAGGGGAGCTGAGAGAACGGGACTGGCATGGTCTTGGCTCCAGCCCTCCCTAGCAGCCAGTGAGAGAGCTAGGGTTGCTACATCCAGAAAGAGGTGGGTTGACAAGCATAGTGAGCAGCGTACGCAGCCCCCTTGTTATTTCTTATTTATGTTTCCTTTATCAACAGAATTTGTGAGGGGGAAACATCCTGCTTTACTAGGACATCCCAAATTAAAACCTCTGAAATATTGGACTCCCTGTAGTACATTTCCTCCCCTGGTCCATCATCCTTTCCACAATAAATTACACTCCATTACTAGAGGAAGGCAAACTTATCTACTCATGACATAGCAGCAGCAGAGAGTCTGAAAAGGTAGAAGCAAGCATTGTCAGATTAAATCTGTACTTTGATGAATTACATGCTCTCCCCCTCCTTCTTGCAAATATAACTTGTGTTAGGACTTTTAACCAGTCATATAACTGAAGTTCCTTAGGGCTACTTTCAGGAAAATAAGGCCGGATCTTGTAGCCCGTATTCTCATGAGCAGTCCTTGCACCTGAACGCCAAAACATAGAATAAGAGCAGGATTAAAATCACTTGTCCTGAACAGTCAAAGGATGTATCCACAGCTTGGCATTCTGACTTCTTCAGATATAAAATGTGACCCTATATATATCAAGTGTTAATACCTTGTCTTACACTGTGAATATGCAGATTCATGTGCATACTTGACATTATCTCATTTTGGACCACATGGTTAATGGAAGAGAAGATCAATAATATGGCATTGCCCACATCTTATGAATTTTGCCTCCTAATTTGTTCCGAATATTGTCACTGTTTATTGCTAAGTATGTTAAGGAATGGGTATTTTGATAATTGTGTAGTCGATACAATTTATATTGACTACATGATTGGTCAATAAGGGGAGGCTTACTCTGGGACCGCTGTGCCTCTGCACCAGGCTCTTACTACATAGCTGTTATAAAAGAAACTATGAGCCCTGAATTCAGGTCTTGGCAGATAAAATAATTTCCATTTCATGTATGATTTTTTCTTTTGTAGGCTTGTCTATCAGTTATCATGTATATCAATCACAATATACATTAACAATAAGTTGTAATCATTTTGAAATCAGAAATGCAAGAGTGGCATTCTGTATAAAACATTTGTATTTCATCAGGTTCAAAGGTGAGACTGTCTAAAATGACATTTATAGTATTAATGAACCACTGATGTTTGCTTTATAATGTTGCAAGGTACAATTCCAAACCCAAAATCAAGCTTGAGTAGCTGGGCCAGGGGGAGGAATCCTTCCTCCAGTAATTCCAGTTGATTGAAACTGATGCTTGGGACCTTTCATGCTTTTGCTTGCTACCATCTAACTGCAGCTGGCCTATATTCTGTTTCCTCCTCTCCATTGGCACACTGCTGCTAAGGGGCTCTTTGTGAAGAACAGGACTGGATTTGCCTTTAAGTGACATGGGGAGTTATGAACTGGTTGATGGGCACTGAGCTGAGAAGCTTAGGCATCAAAACTGTCACTTCAAGTTGCTGCAAGTTCTTGAATTTCATTTCCAACTGCAAGATTTAATAAATTTTAAAAACACTGAACTGCATTTTATTAAAGCAAGCTCACTTTTTCGCTCTATTGTCTTTTTAATGTAAAGCAGAAAATGTGTTTTTTTCCCCCAAGTAATCCTGTTCCAAGGTGTTTTTCTTACAGTATTTGTGCATGTTTGTGTGTCTTAGTTATGCCTCAGGAGCCTGAAACGTATTTTTTCAATACGTGTTATAGCATAACAAGCGTTACCATGGTACCTTATAACATTTCTTCAATCAGCAGATGGAACTACATGGAGAAAATTATTTTGCTGGTGCAGAACTTTGGAACAGAATAATGCTAAAATAAACTTGTTACAAAAAATCATGCCTCATATGATTGATGACAAATTAAAGCAAACAATCCAGTAATGTATCATCTGGCAGTTAAACATATTCTCTAATTTATCTGATATTACATCAGCAAATTCAATAAATTAAAATAATAGAAATAAGGATAACCTTTTCTTTACCCTAAACAATTTTTTCAACCCATTTCTGGGAGAGTAATTCTCTCTCCTCCTCCTCCCCTCCCAGATGAAGTTAAATATATATAGCTAGTGAAACTGCATGGTCAAGAATAGGGGCAAGAGATAACTTGTTATTTATAGGTCAGTTCACATCCAGCTCAATTCAGAGTTTAGGAAAATGTTAATCTTATGACAGTTTGATGGTCATTTCCCATGGGACTGGGACCAAAACTAATCTCTGCCAAAATCAATGCTGTTACATTTGTTGGCAGTGTCAGCAGACAGCAAAGGGGTCAAGATTTGAGTGGGCCTGGATAATGTATTACTACTTTATGTAAAGAGACCCAGGCCCTATATCTCAGTTTTCTCAGTACCATTCCACAATTTTTTATGCATTGTCTTGGTGTGTCAAGAACTTCTTAGAATGACCTTTTTTTTCTTTTAATTTATCCAAAAGTTTTGGATATTTATAACTACATAATGTTACACTGCTATAGAAACTTTTGTGTGTGCTGTTTCACACTTATTACCTAGTGAGCATGTGTTTTTGCACCATCCATTGTTCAAAGCCAAAGCTTGTTAGGCACTAAAATTACAAGTCAATGGCACAGACAAGTCAATGGAAAACCATTGCACTGGATACCCCCCAAAAAGGAGAGAGCAGTTGGATGAGGACCTAGCAGACTTTCTTTATCTCACTTTTTTCTTCTTTATGGTCACTAGAATCACAGAGAGTATAAAAGTGAAGGTAAGAGGTAGGAAAAAGGGATGCAGACTACAAAGGAAGAAATCAACCTTATTTTAATCTATTTCCTGGCTCCAGCTGGAGCTTTTCCTACCAGATGAAGGCGATGAAAGGAAAGAGGCAGAATGGAGAGCAGTTTGAGTATTTTGTATCTGTAAAAACGTTACCATGCAAGTGTCCTGGATTTTGGATTTGAAAACAAGTCTCCTTAAACATATGCTTGGGGGTGATCCTGCTAGGTCAGGGTTGAGGCACTGCCATCTGATGTAACTTGCACTGACAATGTTAGGTTTCTTCTAATAGATGATTTCAGTTTCTAGGGCTGTTTCTTAAACACCTTTCAAGAGCAAGAAATGAATACATGCATGTTTTAAAATGGCAGAGGGTAATTACAAAGCCATAAACTTTACTTTGTATCAGTATCAGGGGACAAACCTTGGAAGCTGTTTGATTGGAGATGAGACTGTCAAAAGTGAAATATCTTCAGGGCATACAGAGGCTGGTCACAGCTCCCTAAACTGGGTCATGCTCATGAAACGGTAATAACATCTTGAGTGAGGGGAGCCCTTTTCAACGGTAGCTGTGGAATGATCTGTGGCTTCTCAGCTCTGTCCATCCCTCCAGAGGCTGAATCCATGACTCTTTCCCTTGACTGATCCATATGGTGGAGACCAGTGCCAGTCCCAGATTCTGCCCGTCAAGCCACCAGATCCAGCACGCGGAGGCAGTGGGGAGCCCTAGGAAGCTGCAGGGTTCTGTTTCTGTTTTAAAACTGGAGGGCAGGGGGGAAGTTTCAGGAACTATCTCGCCCCCAGCACAATCCTATTGGCTGGTTTCTGGCCAGAAACCAGCCAATGGGAGCTGCTTGTTGGAATAACAGGCAGCTAGGAAGAACCATGCCCCCTCTTCTCGGCTCTATTCAATGAAGCACATGGCAAGGCAAGCAGGCAGGCTGGGTGGCTGGGAACCGTTTTAAGCTCTGCAAGCCTTAGCTCTGCAGGCAGGCAGGCTAGTTTGGCAGCTGACAGGTAAGTCTCCTGGCCACAGCCTGCTTCTGGCACCCCAGCCCTTTCCTACTCCAACCCTTTTCCTCCCTCCCTCAAGATAACCAAAACCTCTGTCCCCCTCTTACAGCCATACTCCCTCCGGATATGTCTACACTATTCCACGAGGCGTACAGATAGTTCGGAATAGCTTGCTAGTCCGAACTATCTAGCCCGTGCCGCGTGTAGCCGCGCGGCACAGGGTTCGAACAAGCCGGCATTTAAAAATGGCGCCGGCCGGCTTATGCAAATAAAGCCCGGGAAATTCAAATCCCGGGCTTCATTTGCACGTTCGGTATGCATACATTACCCCGCTAGTTCGCACTAGCGGGGTAGTGTAGACATACCCTCCCATATCTGGCACCCCAATCTTCTGCCCCAGATCACAATCTCCTCCTACCCGTGGTCACATCCAAAACCCCTACACTCCAATTCCCTGCTCTAGGTCACAACCACCTCCTTCACCCAAACTCCCTCCCAGACTCCAGTCTTCCTCCTGTATCCTAATCTCTTACCCCAAGCTTTCTTCTGCATCCAACCTCAATCCCAGACCCACATCTCCTCCATTAATATCATGGAAGAGTGCGGCCCTCCACCACTTTCCAAAATCTTGGAGTGGCCCCCCATCAAAAATTATTTCTCATCCCTGCTCTAGGCAATTGCTAAATCTGCTTATACCTAGCACTGCATCCAGATAGAGGAATTATCAGGGGAGTGATATTGTGGAGGAGGTGTCTCCCTACGACATAGGGGGAATCCTCTCTTTTGTCTCTCAGTCAAGGAGACCCCAAAGGCTGAGGATGCACCCATCCAACAAGTCCTGGAGCAATATGAGAAAGATCTGTCTGTTGTGGAAGAGATCAACTTTTTTCTTTCCCAACACAGACAATTAGGGGGTGGGGAGGAGCATTATGTTCCTTGACTTATCCAAATCCCCATTCTCCAATTATGATTTGAAAGGTACTGTCTGGGTTATTGCTACCAATGTTCTCTCTAATCTTTTCCATCCATAAATAGTTTTTTTCCATCCATGTGTGGAATAAATTTTTATGTGCACCAAAGCATATGTGAATGTACTTCACCAATAGAAACAAAAAGCCTAGCTGAGCACTGTTCTAAAAGAGTTGGATGGCATTTGAATCTCTCCTGTACAGCCACACAAGCTCACAGTTTCTGGGGAACATTGGTTGTTACTTTTTTGAATCTCTTCTGTAGAACTTTTCTTCTGGATTTCTCTCCTGAAAAGTTCAGGGTTTGTGGAGACCTATTCAGATGCATATCATTTGAACAAGTTATCTGCATTCTTTTGGATTTTCATGAGTCTCTGCTGCACTAGCCTGAGTGTCCTCACAGAATAGATTAGGTCCCTGTGTAGCTTCCTGCTGTATAGGATTTACTTAGATTGTAAGCTATTTGGGGCAGTGACTTTTTTTCTGTTTGTACAGTATCTAGTACAATGAAGTCCTGCTTCATGTCTGAGACCTCTAGGCACTGCCAAAAGACATATAAAAAGAATAATAATATGGATAAATAACATCTGCCACTATCAGGATTGGGGTCTGTGATGTATAGGAGGAGTGCTGGCCAGCACTCGGTGACTAAAGGGTTAAATTTAGGTAGCTAGCAAGGGTGTTGGAAGGGAACCAGAAGAACCAATGGGATACAGTGCTGAAAGCTGAATTGTATATAGATACCTGATCTGTTCTTCCTTTCTGTGACTTCTAAGAGCTGGAAGGAGCAACATGTAGTATCAAAATTACCATGCCTATAGGGAATATGAAAGAATATGTCCATCATTAATGTTTGGCATATTGCATACTTATTACTTGTTTATATAATTAAAAATTACATATAAAACATGTAATAAGTATGCAATATACCCAACATTAATCAAAGAGAGTAGTTACCAAAAACACATAACATTACATCCAAAACAAGAGGAGCAAGGGGAGGGAGTGGATAGTAGCGATATCTGTGAGAGTTTGTGATTATTCAGGAAGGGCTAGTATATAGCATTGTGGGGCAGAATTTTTGTAATATCTAAAAAAAATGCCTGATCTTTTTTATAGACATTATAGCAGAAGTTGGTGTTGAGGAGGTTTTAAGGAATAGGTTAATCTGCATGGACTATATAGCTCATGTAGAACTGGAGCTGTGATGAACATATCCTTTCATCACAGGAAATTCACATTTCTTTCTCAAAATATAAATGTTGAGTAGCTGGATAATTCTAGTGACTTACTTTGAGATAATTATATCTAAGGATGTTAGAGTTCAGCTAGTTTTTGTTTTGTGAAGAGGCTCAGAGCTTTGTTTACAATAATCACAGTCACCGTTTTTGCTTTACTGTCTAATTATAAAGGTGGCTAAGAAAATGAATTATATGCATCAACTGGTTAGTCTTTAATATTCATATTTTTAAACTGTCAGTAGGTGAGTAAAATGGGTATAAAATATACTTCATTAAAATTGAGTATTTCTTATTTCTTTCTTAAAAAAGACTGGTGGTACCGACCTATATCCTGTAAAACAATTAAGTAAAACTCCCAACAGGCAGTTCTTCGGACTCTCTCAATAAACCCTGTGGAATAAAAGTAGGTAACTAAACGTGCTCTTATTCCCTGCCCCATTTCTTCCTAATAGGCGTAGATTGAAGATCCTAGCACATCCCCACCCACTGACTGTACTGGTCCACTGACAGAGGTGGGTGGACAAGCCTCTCAACCACCTGCAGATACCTGAGAAAAAAGTTAAACAGGTCTACTTTGCTAATTTCCCAGAGAAGCAAGGAGTTCATCACCAACTTGCCAGATAAGAAAGAGATAATATTTAGTTGAATAAAATATAAGTGCTACTGTATTTGTGTGTGTGATTTAGTTCTTACCAATCCTAATTTACTGTTTTTACATCTGCAGCTTGACACAGGTAATGAGTTTTATGTACTATTTCCTAAATTAATGAAAATCAAGTTATCTAAAAAAATTACACAAAGTCTACCCTCTTAGATGATATAAAATGCTGTACTGAGCTGTAACTTAACACAATTTAGTGATCAGATTTGCAACATTGTTTGAAGAAATATGTGAAGAAATAGTGGGAAACTTGATTTAAATCAATTTTTTGTGTGTGATTTAAATCAAATCAATCCACCCTGCATAATGCTGTTTCAGCTAGCTGAAAGTTTCTGTTTTACATATAAGAAAGGCATTTAGTTACCTCATTGAGGAAGGAGAGGTGTTTAATATACTTCTACTTCCCTTTCTTGTATACCAAGTTTGCACTTTTTCAGTTTTTTGTGGTTTTGCTTTTTCTGCTTTCCCTTTTCCTCTGGGATGCTATGTTAACTAATCTTCCTCTTATTTATGTTTTATATGCCTCCTGGACAATGTTTTTAGGTCTTTGACCTTTACCATTAGCATCAAAATAGAACCGAGTTTCTATTTTTATAGCACTGAAAATAACTGAATCTTTTGTTAGAATTATTAAGCCTCCAATCTTTTTTACGGGATCACTGTTATTGATTTTTAAATAGGGTTACAATTATTGCATGATCTGTCTAGGTTTGTGATCCATTACATCTACTATCAAAGATGATGAATTCGGATGTAGTCAATCCTGGCATTTAAACTGCATAGTTTGGAAAAAACCCTTCTCTGAGAAGGGTGCTGATGCCTCTGGGTGTCATAAAGGCTCACTTGATATTTTTCCTTGACTTTTGGACCTATATTATGGCTTTTAAAAATTGGTATTTGATTATTTAGTCATGTTTGAGGGGAGATATTTCATTCTTTTGACTTTAGTTTTAGGAATACTTAAGCAAGCAAACAATTATACCTTCAAGGACATACAATGAGAAACATTAACAAGGGGTATAATGTATTATGTTAAAGATGGATATTAGAGTGAGGATACTGGGCGGGGGGAAAGTATTTACAGGGCAGGAAGTCTTGCAGATTTAAAAAGTCCCAGTAGAGGTTCTTTAAAGCTGTAGTGCTAAGATTGCCTTACTACAAGTTTTATATTTCACAATCAGAGGGGTAGTCGTATTAATCTGAATCTGCAAAAGTGACGAGGAGTTCTGTGGCACCTTATAGACTAACCGATTTATTGGAGCATAAGCTTTCATGGGAATTTCCACTACATGCATCTGACAAAGTAGGTCTTTGCACACAAATGCTTATGCTCCAATAAATCTGTTAGTCAATAAGGTGCCACAGGACTCCTCATCAATATTTCACGATATAGTTCTTACTGGATGATTATGTTCACTTTGGAAGGCTATTCTTTATATTGTGTGGGTTTTGTTTGCTGCTACACTTGGATATTTCCCCTCCATTTCAGTGTGATTTGTTAAATAGCTGATCAGCATATTTCTCTTAGCTTGTTCCCTCCTCCCCCCAGTCTGTAAGAGACTATTTAATCATAAATTTAAGAGAGAGATTAAGAAAGAGAGAGATTTCACTTTAAGCCTAATATTTGCTGGTCATAGTGTAGAGTATGAAAATAACTATAACAAAGAATATACATTTTTTTATGAGCAGCTTCAGTGTTAGTCATCAGAACTGTAACTCATCTCAGTATAACATTAACCACAGGCTATGAATACACCTACAGAGTAGCATTTTGTTCTTGTGTTTGAAATATTGTACTGCTACAGTTACATTTCTTTCCTTCTTGTCTCTAATGCAGTTCAGTTCAGCACTGGATACTGCAGTCTCCTATTGTGGTGCAGGTCACGTAGCAGTGAATGAACAAGATTGCATGAATAATGTGCTCTTTATTCAGCGATTGGGTAAAAATGAATGCCCTCAACACCTACGTACATCCAATCTCCACTGCTTCCTGTGTGCTTATTCTTCCTGAAGCTTTAATTATTTATCCTTGGAGAGAATTTGACAGTTACAAGTAGTCACGACTCAGCAGATTAACCCTACCAGCACCAAGTTTCATTTCCATATCAAGCAGACTCAACTGTGTCTTGGAATCAAATGTTAGTTTTGAAGTAATATGATTCCTAATTAAAATGAAAGCCAAGCAGGCTTTAAATGCAAGTTATTTGTAAATCTACCATGCTGCCTTTCATGAAATTAAAATGGATTTAACATTATTGCTAATTTTAAGATGAAGACTTGAAAAATTAAAAAGTTTAATATGCTTGGGCATTTGGCAGTGAATGTGCATTTTAAGGCAGTAAAGGGGAATCCAGGGTCATATTTATTAGTCAAAATATATACACAATTAGTTGTCAGATAGTACTATATATTACAAGAAAATTAGCTGGATTACAGAAGAAAATGTTTGCTAATTTTGCTATTTATTCCTTGTAATCTGAGATCATAGACCACATGTATCAAGGAATATGTATAATAGAGTCACTTCATCAACATGGCTTAAAAGGAAAATCTCTTAGAAATAGACTGGTAATACACTTTTCAAATTGCATATGTAGTTGTTTTCAGCGAGAGAACCATTAAACCTACAGTAAATAATATGGTGTAAAATGCTAACATTTTGTTTACTGCAAGGTTTTGTTAAACAACTGCATTGTAAAAAATGATCTCTTAAAATGCCAATATTAGAATAAACTGCCACGGCTACTTCTTAAGCAAGAATAGGGTATTTTTTCCCAATCGTGCCTATGATACTTTCTGAAAAATTTCCATTGGTCCTTTGGACAAGACTTCCATGTTTTCATATAAAATCATAAATATTATTGGTACATTAAAGGCCTTGATATGCAGTAATCAGAAAATAAGAGTAATACAGTAAAATAGTGCACATCCAAAACACACACAGACTATTATGCTTTTTTACTTTTAGATTTTTGTCCAACTTCTGTACAAATAGGGAACAGAAGCACTGTACAAACAGGGAACAGAAAATTCCTGTTCCAAGGAGCTTACAAGAGACAACGGATGGATACAGACAGAGACAATGAAACAATATTGGTGATAGGCAGTGGTCACAATACATTAGCTAACCATTGTCAAGTTTTTTGTAATCAGCGTGGCAAATGCGAATTTGAGGAGGGATTTGAATGTGCATGAGTTAACTTTGCAGGCATCTTCTCCTAAATATGATGGGCAGTTTAGGAACAAGCATGATATGCTTATCTGAAAACTTAACAAGCAGTTGGTGGTGGCTGGCATTAGGGGATGATCAGAGATAGAAATCAACAGCTTGCTAGCAAATGAGAGAATAAGTTAGGTGGGGATAGACTGTGAAGGTCCTTGAAAGTGAAACAAGCAGTTTTGTTTCTTGGAGGAGTCTATGGAGGTCTGCAAAGAGGCCATATCTTTCCTTCATATATTGGGTAGTTTTGACTTTAAAACAGTAGGAATTGAAGTGGCACAGAAAATAACGTATTTATTCAGGTAACAAACGGATAAAACAGAATTCTTTCTCCCCGTGCTCTCCCCTCCTTTTTTGGTCCCCATGGACAACACCACAAAATTGCCTGTTTCTCAGGCCTGTAACTTTGGTGTCATCTTTGATTCGGATCTCTTTACGTGTTTGCATCCAGGCTGCATCTGAACCTTTTTAGATTTTCTGCATAACAACTCAAAAACCCGCCTTTTCCTAGCCACTCACCCAGCTCAAACTGTCATCTGCTCCGTCTGAGTTCCTCCATGGGCTCCCCCTTCTCCATCACACCAAACATAAGCGTTTTGTCTTCAGAACCAATCCCTCACTCCCTATCTTTTCTCATTCAATACCAAAAAGATGATTTCCTGCCTCTAACTGGCTCACAATACCACTCTCCATCACCCATTTATTACATTTTCAAATAAGCATCTTTCTGCTTTTTCCAATGCTACCCCTCATGTGTAGAAGGAGCTCCCAGTAAACATTTGCAAAATTAACTCATTATCCATCCTCAAATCCCTCCTCAGAATTCTCTTTTGCCATGATATCTGCAAAATACATGACATCAGGCTATTGGGGTATATCTAGACTACATGGTTCCGTCGACGGAGCCATGTAGATGAGTTTACTAGACATAGGAAAATGAAGCAGCGATTTAAATAATCGTCGCTTCGTTTACATCAAAATGGCCACCGCGCTGTGCCGATCAGCTGTTTGGCGGCACTGCGGGGCAGTCTGGATGCACCACAGTCAACAAGGGAAGCCTCATTTCACGAGGCATACTGGAGCGGTCAACAAAGGCTTCCCTTGTCGACCACAGTGCGTCCAGACTGCCCCACTGTGCCACGAAACAACTGATTGGCACAGCGCGGCGTCCATTTTGATTTAAACGAACCGGCAATTATTTAAATCGCCGCTTCATTTTCCTATGTCTAGTATAATCATCTACATGGCTCCGTCGACAGAGCCATGTAGTCTAGACATACCCTTGGTGTGCTAAAACCATTGCCTATCATGATGACCAATGTTGTCTCATTGATGGAGAAATACAAGGAAACAACTTATCTGTATCTTTTTTATACTTGGACTAGTGCACTTCTTAGGGCAGTAGCTGTCTTTTTGTTTTGGTTGTACAGAACACAGCACAATGGGGTCTTGGTCCATGATTACAGTTTGTAGCCATGGAAGTAATACAAATAACTGATAATACTAATGATACATTTTTATCAAAAGACCATTTCTCTCTTGAGGTATGTTCAGGATTGCATTTTAACTGGCCTTTGCTCCAAGCACGTTAGAGACAGTTAACCTATTGGGAAGCTTGCCCCAGAGACCACCAGTATTGCAACATTCACATTGTGACTCTTAGCATGCTAGTTTGAGCTGAACTAGCACAAGTCTATCTATGCTGGGAATCACACCTCCCAGCTGCAACGTAGTCACACTGGGTGTGTCTAGACTACAGGGTTTTGTCGACAAAAGTGGACTTTTGTCGACAAAACTATACCTGCGTCCACACTGCCTTTGAGTTATGTCGACATATGTAAACCTCATTCTACAAGGAATAACACCTTTTGTTGACAGAGTTCTGTACATAGAAGGCATTATTGCATCTACACTCTCCTTTGCGTCCACACTGTTATGTCGACAAAGCGGCTTGCTTTGTCGACAGAACTGGCTGTAGTCTAGACGCTCTTTGTCGACAGAAGCTTTGTCGACAGTATCTGTCGACAAAACCCTGTAGTCTAGATGTACCCACTCAGTCTCCCTATGCTTTCTTCCACTTTTTATGCTGCAGAGGGAGCAAGTGAGTTTTCTGTATTTTTTAATTTTATTGGAAGATGGACTGTTGTCTTTTATTCATTATAGGGTCAATAAAAGCACTGGTTTCTGCTTTTCTGACTGTTGTAGTAAGAAAACAATTAAATACAATCAGCACTTTTTTTTTCAAACACCAGTGCCATCACACTAAAATAATTCTTGGGGTAACAGAGGTTTTGTGTTTCTTTTGAAACAAAGACATTTTTGATCAGACATTGTAAAAACATAAACTAAAATTTTATTGGCAAGGGTAGAAAGAATGGTGATTGTAAATGTTGCCAGTCTGCCCACACATCACAGCACTAACCCCTTTTAATGTGTTTTTTTCCATTAGATGATTGTGATGTTGCACAACGTACATTCCCAAGGTTATTTGAGTGTCCTGTCTCTGTGCATGCAATACACAGCCTTGTGTACCCAACCACTTTATATCTGACATCAAACATGATAAATACTCATTTTAGCATTGTTGTTTTCCCTGCTGTTTAAATAAAACTGCTTCCATAAAAGATTCAAGCTAAAATGAGTAATGAGGATAAAAGGCACTTTTTGCTGAGTCTAAGAAGGACTTGGAGTAGGAATGAAAAGATATAATTTCATAAATCCAAAGGGGAAGATGCATTATCAGAACTTTCTGATGAAAGGAGAATGATGGATGTGTGCACAAAATCACACACACCGGAACATTAAAAACCAAACTGAGCATATAGTTACCAATAAAACCAAACTGTTTGAAAAGGGGAGGTTGGGTGGGGAGTTTTAGGTGCTAAACCAGGATCCAGGTATTAAAATGTGAGTTGATTATAAAATAGCAGGAGACAGCTCTTCTATCTCCATATTGACATTTTGTTAATTAACATGTTAAATGTCACTCTTGCTCTGATACCTTCCAAATGCATCTCTCACCAGTCATGCATTATTTCTCAATCAACTGGGCCTTGGAATATAATTTTATATCTTAAGCAAGCACATAGGAATAATCAAATGTAGCATATAAATGCTAGTATCTTTATACCTTTTACTTTTATTTGAAACAAAGGATTTGAGAGTAAAATAACCATTCATCAGCTGCCAGTAGCCTGGATTCATCTGAATTAGACTTTTGGTGAGGGCATCAGATGGAAAAAGCAGTTGTTACTTTGGTGGATTATTAACTCTGTTAGACCTCAGCAAAAGCAATATTCCCATTATTGTTGCTGCTTGCTGTGTGCTCTATAATATATGTGAAAGTAATGGCAGGAGAAAGATTCTAGAGAAAGATGGGATCCAGGCAGATCTCCTAGCAGCTCATTATAGCAGCCAGACACCAGAGCAATAAGGAGAAAACATCATGGGGCACTGCAAATCAGAAAGGCTTTGAAAACCAATTTAATGAATGACCAGACAATGATGTGACAGTCATATATATGCTCTTAACAAGGTGTTCCCTGCTGTACATGAACTGGCCTGTAGGCTACCTCCACCCTCCTCCCTTCCTGCCAATGCGGTTGACACAATCAGTAAAGATCCTGTTCTTCTGAATTCATGTATTTTTATTTAGGAAACACAGGGAACACAGTGAGAAAAGGAGTTTAGGACGTGAGCTTTGATGGCAGTGGGGAGAGCACAAGGGCAAGTGGTTTATTACAGTCCACCAGTCTAGCAATCAAAGCTGTAGGAATGACAGCCTTCTGTTTCAGGAGACATCCATGGGAGTTGAATGAATGGCTTCTTGGGACTTCTCTCCTCTTCCTCCTCACATTCTAGAAGAGGAGGCTATAGAATTTGGTGAGATGGGCAGGTGGTTCATTGTAGGGGGAGTCTGTGCTCCAGATGCTTTTCCTGCACCTCTGCCAGGTGCCTTATCAATTCTGTTTGCTCCCCCATAAGCCTCAACATCTCATCTTGTGTCTTACGCTTGCTTACCCTGCATGCTCTCCTGTTCCCTTCAGTCCTTATGATCTGTAACATTGTTCTCCTTCTGCATTCAGTTGTGCTCTTTTGGTGCAGGTGGGTTGCATTTGCTTATTAAATATTTCATCCCATGTACATTTTTTTTTGCCTTCTGATCTGTGATAGCCGAAGTCCTGGAGGACTTGGGGGAGTGGATAGCAGAGTCACTATTGCAGCTGCAAAAAAGAATCAAGGGTAGAATTTAGAGAAGATATATCATAAAACACAGAAGGTTATCTTTTCTAGCACTGTGCTGCACAAAAGGCATCTGGCATGTACAAGGTCAATTTTTTCATTTTAAAATGAGTGCCTACCAAGCAGCTAGAACATGCAGCACAGCACTGGGTAGCTGAACTTGGTTTGGTAGCAGGCATGGTAAAGAACAGTTTGGGAGGTTTTCTCTTTTGCTTCTGTTTTGAAAACATGTGTGATACCGTGCTTGCAAAGGACAGCCTTCATGGCTGTCTAGGCATCTGTGTTTGCAAAGGGGCCATGTTTGCAAGGGGCCCGGCAAGAGTTTAGGGGCAACAAGGGTGCCATTTCGGGATGGTGGGGGGGCAGCAGCCATGTGCTCCAGGACACAGCTAGCTTTTCCTCTGGTTTCCTGGATGCTAAGGACGTGAGGGGAAAGTGCTTACATTCCATGTATGCCTCTCATACCTGGCTGATGAGATCTGAAAAAGATCTCTGTGTAAGCTTAAAAGCTTAATCTCTTTTGCCAACAGAAGTTGGGCCAATAAAAGATATTACTTCGCCCATGTGCCTCTTTAATATCCTGGGACTGACTCAGCTAAACAATACCACTTTTATGGAATTCTGAAAATACTCCATAATATGAGAATATTAACAGTGAACATTTACAATGAGGTAGAAATACTTTGCCAGTGTGAACCTATGGGAGTTGCCTGAAGGATCATGGGAAAGACTGGGGCAGAAGCGCCTGTTAAGATGGAAGGAGTGGTAGTGAGCAGGAGTAATCTCTTTTGCTACAAGGAAACATTTGTCCCCAAGATGGAAAAGATGCTCAAAGCTCCCAAGTAGATTTGTGACCTAGGAGCAGGTAAGGATCATAGAAAAAGCAAAAGCATTAATGAACCAGTATAGAGAAGGGGAGACTCAGGTTTTGTCTACACTACATGTTTAGGTCAAAATTAGCTGCATTAGGTTGATTTTATAAAGAATGCATCCACATCAGCAAACTCCTTCTGCTGACTTAAAGGGCACTGAAAGTCAATTCCTGTACTCCTCTTTGATGAGTGAAGTCAATTTTACACAGATGACTTTGGGATAGTGCAGACGTAGAACTGTTAAAGTTGATGTTTTTGGACTCCAGAAGGTGTCCCACAATGCTACAGTGTGACCAATCCAGCCAGCACTTTCAATTTTACTGCACTCCCAGGAAAACAGGAAATGCCCTGGGAAATTTTGAATTTCATTTTCTGTTTGGCCAGCTTGGTGAGCCCAGCTGCATACCTAACCATGATACCCAAGGTCACAAGTGAGCTCCAGCATGGAGAATGCAGGAGATGCTGGATCTGATTACGGTGTGGAGAAGAATCTGTGCAAGCAGAACTCTAGAGCAGAAGAAGAAATGTTGATATCTTATGACAAAATCACTCAGGGCATGTTGGAAAAAGGACACAGCAGGGACACCTAGCAATGCTGTGTGAAAATAAAGGAGCTCAGGCAAGCATACCAGATGATAAAGGAGGCAAAAGGTTGGCCCAGGTCAGAACCTCATACATGCCACCTCTATGAGCAGCTGCATAGGATTCTAGGGGCAAGGGCTGTGAGCACATGAGTATTTAGCATGTCTGTTCAGATGGATCTACAATTTTCAGCAAGGTGAGAAGCTATGTAAAAGCAGGGCATAGAATGTGGCATCATTATTTGACTGTAGGGTACAACACAGTCTGTGACCTTAAGTTTGTGAGGCTAATGGAGAGAGCCCTGTGCGGATTCAAAATGTGTGTCCGTATCTCCACCCATAATCACAAAAATGAGCCACATATATCCGCATCCATATCTGAGGGTGTGAATATCTGTGGCTATAAAGCTGATAGCCACACATTTGCAGGGTTCTAGATACAAAATTTGTATCTGCATCCACGTCCATGTCTGCAAAAATTAGCGGTGGATATCCACATCTATATCCATGGATGCTGATATCCATGGATCTTCAGGGCTCTACTAATGGGAGGAAAGGTAGGAAACACAGACTCAAACATTTATGTTGCAATCAAAAGAGCTCTCAGATATTTGAAGCCTGAAGCATTAGATTCCTTGAAGCCTATGAGTCTTGACAGGGTCAGCATTTTGAAAAGAGAGAACATTTGAAAACTCATAAAAAAACAGGAAGACCCAGTATAAAGGTGTGGTGTAGTGTAAGTTTCTTTCTGGTTGCTATGCTTGGGCTGTGGGCGACCCCCACTGGCAGCTGTCTGTAAGCACAGCCCAGCAGGGGGAGCCTTACCGCCCCAGAGCAATGGCTAAAACCAGTTCTACAAGTTAAGGGAAGAGGCTGAACAAAGGAACTGAGGTATTGGGGGAAGAGTCAGTCTTGGGCTGGAATCATGGAGGAACCAGTCTGAGGAGATGGCTGGAATCCCGGGACCTAGGGACCCTATCTCAAGGGGTCTGAAGTATCTTGGCCCAGACTCCTGTAAACACATCACGTCTCAGCTGTGCTGTATCCTGGAGAAGCAATAAACCCCCCTATTCTACTGGCGGGCGGAGTCTGCTCTTGCAGCTACGGGGGTGCAGAAATGGGGCAACCCTGACTGCATCATCACAAAAGGTGAGAACTCAAGAATAAAAAGCTAATAGAGGCTTTAAGACCAGTGATGGAGCAGAAGTAGGACCTATGGCAGGGGTGGGCAAAAGGGCTCCATGGGTCAGATTTGGATTTAGCATCAGTCCTGGCCCATCTCTACAAATACCTTTTGACATAATATTGGTTTTCAACAATAGGACCAGAAAGCATCCAGTAGTGGAGACCAATGAGTTACAACTTTTATTTGCTTATAATTTTTTATAAGTCATATCTCACAGGATTACTAGTCTTAAAAGTAAAAGTATTTCAATATGTTGTAACAAGAGCAATAGCATGTAAAGCACTAGGGTTTTTTTTAGCAGAGATGCTCTGTTTAGGAAGGAAACAGTACTAATTTAGGGAAAACTTCTAATCTCAGACTGGTTTAAAATTTGAGTAACTCCACTGAAGTCACTGGAAATATTTTAAATTACACTGGTGTGACTGAGTTCAGAAGCTGGCCCTTAAATAACAGTATTTCCACTAACCTGGCCTTCCACGGGATCAATTTACAAAGCTCTAAACTGTGCTCTGATGTATTCCTAGGGCCCAACCTTAGCAACAAGGTTGCCATGGAAACACAATGAAACTCTGGGAGGAGTGGGGGGAGTTTGCAGAAATTTTTCATTGACGGAATTGAGTTTGAATGTGTGAAATAGACAATGCAAAAGGATATTTTTTGTGGTCATTCTCTTTTGGCATAGCATAGGATAATATAAACACATTGTTGTATAAGCTCTGCAATCAACAAATGCTCAGTATGGAAAATCTAAATCATGTGAGTCCAACCCATGTTGGTTTTTCCCTCTGAAAAACACATTGAAATAGTTTCAGTCACCAGTTATTGCTGTCATTACTGATAGGGACTGGGATTCCTCTGATTTTTTACATCAGCTGTCTGATTCCCCTTTGAAATTCCATAGGGGCATGTGTGTGTGTGTGTGTGTGTGTGAGAGAGAGAGAGAGAGAGAGAGAGAGAATATGATATATCAAGGATATACTCTTAAGGTGTCTCTAGACTACACCTCCCTGTCGACAGAGAGATGTAGATTAGGCATGTCGAAATTGCTAATGAAGCTGGGATTTAAATATCCTACCCTTTATTAGTATAAACATGGCCACCATTTTTTTTCAAAACGGAGCTTTTTTGAAAAAAAAAAAAAACCTGGCAGGCTAGACATGGACCTGTCGAAAATAAACTCTTTTTCGACAGATCCTGTATTCCTCCAAAAATGTGGTTTACAGGATCTGTCAAAAAAGGGTTTATTTTTGACAGATCCACGTCTAGACTGCCATTTTTTTCAAAAAAGCTCCGTTTTGAAAAAAGTGGCGGCCATGTTTATGCTAATGAAGCTTGGGATATTTAAATCCTGGCTCTATTAGCAATTTCCATGTGCCTAATCTACATCTCTCTGTCGACAGAGAGGTGTAGTCTAGACGTAGCCTTAGAATTGCTACATCAAAGTTGTTGCAGGGTTTTCACTTTATTAAAAAAAATCTATTTCACTTCCCAAGAAGATGCGCTCATAATATGCTTTTGCTTGGTGATAGTCGTTTACCTGAAGTTGTGATCTCATAAATTAAGTAGGACTCGATCTGGCTTGTATAAGAGGTATCTGAAATATGGACAGGCTAGAAAATGGATTTAGTGAATCAGCAGCTGGCATTTTCCCTCTTGCTGTGAACCAGTCCCCACAAACAGAAGTATTATCTTTTATTTGCGAAGTGAAACCAAGGCATTGACCAACCAGCTGTGGTCATTAAAATTCTGATGAGACATTTTGCAAGAGTAATGCATTAAACTTAATATCCTTGTCAGATTACAATTGGGAAATAACAGTCTGTCTACTTAACTACTCTGCAGTGATACCTGGAATTTTTCTTTACACATTTTCCTAAACTATAGAGGGTTGCTATGATGCACTGTTAAACCACTGCCATTTTCCAAGTACTATAAGTAGAACTACTTTAGCTGATACCTATATTTCAGGCAGGTGAGCTGACAGATTCGCAGGGCCCCTGGGCAGGTTCTCTGTGTGTGTGTGGTGGTGGTGGTGGAGGAGAGGGGGAACAGCACTGTGCTCCCGGAAGGGGCAGGGCCTTGGGCAGAAGAGGCGGGGTCAGAGTAGCTGGATCTTGGTGCTGCTTGGGTCATACCTCTCCTCAGTGCTGTCTGAAGTGCACTGCCCAGGGCTCTGGCAGAAATGTAAGGGTCAGTGGCAATAGCCAGGAGCCCCGAGCTCCTTTGAATTACCAAGTACCAGGTCAACTGCCTCTTTTGTATCCCCGCTTCTATGATTGATGGGACTGATTTCCGGTTGCCTTACACTTTCCTTGTAAATCCCTGTTTAAAGTTACCTGTAACTTTGCTAAACTATGGCTTGTTTAGCTTTCATGCTAACGGTCTGCCTTTTTTCAGGAAAGTATCAGCAGAAACTGTTCAGCTACCTCCAGGAATGAAGATATGGAAAAATAGGCAGTTTACTAATGGTAAAAAATATTTGTAGCAGTTTCTTAGAAGAGCTCGAGCACTCTGTTGTTTGGAGCAGGGACTTGAAATGTAGCAGGAACGGTACCGGGATCAGAGAAGTGTCTTTTACTGATTCAGAACTATAACTCAGATTGACTAAGTTATAAGTCCCAGAAAAATCACCTCTTTCACATGCTCAGTACTGCTTTTGAATGTATTTCTACACAACATTTTAGAATGAGCTTCCCAACCTGGGTCAAAAGACTTGCCATACTGGGGCTTGCATTAGTGTTCTAAAAATAGCTGTACTGACAGCACTTTGAAGTTGTGGTTCCGAATGGAGCTCCAGCTCTGAAGCCTAGCCAGGGAGATGGTGCAACTTCAAAGATGTTCGTACTTTTATTTTTAGAGTACTAGTGTAGGTCATGCTAACCCAAGTCTGTTCATCTGGCCTGAGAGGTTCATGCCCATCCTCAGAGGTTTGCTGCTAAAATCTCTGAATATTCCACCTGCATTGAGCATACCCGTGCCTTCTGTCACTTTCTATCTATATTAACATATTCCCAGGCCTTGCTGATCCACCATGTGTGCTGAATATGCCTCACACAGTTTTAGCTCTAGAATGGGCAGGGAACTAACAGCAGTTACCACTCTTTTGGCCTAGGGAAACAAGTGCTTTGTTGGGTAGCCAGCTTTTCGACTGGTTGATATTAATAATTCTGTGCCATTGACAGCCATTATTGAGCAAGAGTTCATATCCCTAATTTATGAACAAATGAAGTATTATTCCCCAAGGTGCACAAAGTCACATATCATTGTGATGGAGATATAACCTTATGTCTAATATTGCACACGGAAGTCTCAACCATTGTGCCTTTCAGAATGAGTGTGCCAAGTCTCTATGGGTACGTCTAGACTGCGGGGGAGGGGGTTGGGATACCTTTGGTATCCCGAAAAAACACCACCAAGTCCAGGGAATGCATTTGCTCTTCCGCTTTCTTTTGCGAAAGAGCAGATGCGCTCTTTTGGAAGTCCTATCTTCCTCATTCCACAAGGAAGAAAGAATCTTTCGAAAGAGGGGTTTTTTTCCTGAAATTTGGCCTCTTACAGAAAAAAAACGGGGAAAAGGTGTAGTCTGGACATACCCTATGTGCTTGACTTATGTCTAGACCAGAGTTCCCTTCAAGAATCCAGAATGGAAATCAAGAATCCTGGTTCTCAGCATACCAATGCTGTGTAGTAATTACTGGTGTAAGTTACTGTTGAAATATGTTTCACATCCATTTCTAGTTCCATAGTCCCATATTACAGAATTTGTTTGATCTATTTTCCTTTTTAAAATTCATAAGAAATTACGTAAGTCATAAAATAATGTTAATGTTGCAAAATTGGGCACTCAAAAGTTAGGAAATGCTTAAAGTTGTCTATGCAACATTAATTTGGCCTCTTTTGTGGAGATGTATGGTGACAGTCTCTAATTACATGATCACATCCTATTGGTCTCACAGGGAACCCATCTCCTTCAGTGCACAGGATGTCCAACAAATGAAGTAAAGGCACTAAGAAGAGAATGGATGTTCTTTAGAGCATTGCACTGGGCCCCAGGAAAGATTAGTTCTATTCCTGGCTGCATGACAGACTTCTTATATGATGTATAGTGACAAGGAAGCTAAACTGAGGTTGCATGGCTAGTCTTCTGGCAATTTTGACAATTTTGACACTGTGCGATATTTTATTCTTTTAATGTAGATTCTTGTTTGCAATAGTATCTATATGCATAATGGTAGAATTATTATCAGGAAGAAGTGTTCAATAAATATTTCTGTTTTGTATGTGAATATGTATGGGGAACAGATAATGTCATCATATCATATCATGATGGTGCTTCTCCTTCCCAACAGTAACTCAAGAGGATTTTAAAGAACAGCTACTAAACTTAGACTATGGTAAATCAAAGGGGTTCAGATAAATTCCTAAGATTGGAAGAAAGCTAATTTTGTGCCAATATTTAAAAAGGGTAAATGGGTGTAGTTCTACAGAGGCACAAGCAGGTGATATCGCCTCTCAAGTTCCAACATGAGTACCTTCTGGAGGATTCTGTCAATCCACAAACGTGTGTCAATCTTCATATGTGAAAGGCAAAAAGTTAGAGTGACCATGTATTCTTGTTATGATTTTTTTCATACCTCTTTTTCTTCATTTCTGATTTGTCTATTTAACTTTAATGGGGGGGAAGAGCAGATATAGTTAGCATGGAATTTGATGTGTCAATTCTTTACTTTTACCTGGATTACTCAATTTACAGTCTTGGGGAATTCTCCAATTTTTACTATGGCTCCAAATGCAACGATTGCAGATTTCCCCCAGACTACATTTAATACATTGTTTTGGCAGTAAAGTATTACAAGAAGTAACTCCAGGAGCACACAGGAACAGATCTAATACTAATGATTGTAGGGAGATTGGGTCATTTTGAACATGTAACACAGAATTCCATAGAGGGCTAGCTTGTGATTTGCACTAATGCAGAGAAGCAGGGGGCAATAGATTTCCCTATTTGTAAGGTCATGTTTTTAGGGTTACCAAGACCTTAGTCAAAGATGATAACAGGTCCACAGGTCTTTGTGACTTGAAAATATAGTATTGTCAACTGTGATGGAGAATGTGGAAGAGTTGATGGGGAAAGATCAAGTGTTCAGTTTTGTCTATATTAAGTTTAAGTTGGTACCTGGGCATCCACAAGGAAATATCAGAAAGAGAGTGTCAAGATCCTGCTGCTGAACCCAGGCCTGATAGGTCCCTACACAGCATCTGTTCCTCCTTCAATCCCCTTGACTAGTAGGCTTAGCTCTAAGGGTCTGCAGCTCCCCCAAACTCACACTCCAAGCCCCTGATTGGCTGGGCAACAGCATTCCCATTGGATACCTGGACTACATAAACACCTCAATAGGAAGAGGAAGCTGTCCGAGCAATAGGCCAATCTATGGTGGTTGCTGCCTTGTCTGACACACCTACTACTTGGCTTAACCTTGTCTTCCTGTCCTACTAACCCTGGCTACCCACCCCACTGTGAGATCTCTGACTATGGCTCTGGATTGTCTCTAATCCATTTCAGCCACTGGGCATTTTCACATAGGTAGATTTGTGAGTTCTCAACAAAAAGGTGACAGTTGAAGCCATACTTGTAGATAAGAGTATCAAAAAAGTTAAGATGTGGAGAGAGGCAAAGATGGACCCTTGGAAGACACCAAGGCTACGTCTACACTGGCTCCTTTTTTGGAAGGGGCATGCTAATTTTGAAAGTGGGAATAGGGAAATCCGCGGGGGACTTAAATATCCCCCGCGGATTTAAATAAACATGTCCGCCGCTTTTTTTCCGGCTTGGGGAAAAGCCGGAAAAAAAGCGTCTAGACTGGCCCGATCCTCCGGAATAAAGCCCTATTCCGGAGGATCTCTTATTCCTACTTCGAAGTAGGAATCGAATAGGGAAACACTTATATTATAAGACAATTAAAAAAAATGAAACTGGAATTCTGCCAGATTACTTATCATGGACTCAGTTAAACCCTTCCCCCTCCAAAAAATTCAAGATTGGTTCTTAAACTTTGAATCAGCAAGAAACTCTATTTTTTCACTTTTCTCTTTGCACTCTCAGATTGAAAAAAATCTCATGTTTTATGTTACTGTCCTCTAATTTTAGTAATACAGCTTCCTGGTTAGCCTCCTCTTGCCTGAGTTAAACGAAAATTGTTTAACATTCTATCTTTGTGCTGGCAGCTGCCATTTGCATTATTTGTAGAGGAGCTCTGTTTTAAATCTCTTCTAGTTGTTTTTCATATTACCAGAGAGTTTCAGCTCTAAAGCTTTTATCTGCTGTCTTCTTCCTCTTGGGTTTTTTCTTTAATTTCTGTTTACTTCCAATAGCATGTGGTGTTTAGTAATCACATCGGGGCCAAGGTACTTAAAAAAGAACCTCTTTTTTGTGTGATGCAGTTTCCCAATTGCCTCTGCATTGCAGAATGTGGGCTTCTTTAGTGCAGTCCCCCAGACTTCCTGTCTGAGAAGTGAAACCACTTTAAGGTACAGTTCCCAATACCACAAAAGACTGAGGAGAAAAGTAAGAGATTGAGTGATAGCAGAGGTAGGGGAGATTAGATAATGAAAGAGGATGGGGTCATCTGGACAGGAAGAGGGAGTGGAGGCAAAAAAGTTATTTTGAGAAAACTGCTGTTATTTCGAAATAACTTTGCTGTGTAAACATACCTTAAGCTACCCTACTCTAATCCTCTACCCTGTCTCTGCCTCTCTCTTTCACTGGTTTACATATGATACTATTTTAAAATACCCAGTTTGCTATAGAGTTAAATATTTAGCTCCATTTTTGTAAAGAACAAAGACAAACCAGAAGATCTCTGAAGATAAACCTGTAAAAAATTGGATCTGTCAATGTACATTTGCAGCAAACAAAAAATCAAGCGAAACGTGCACATTCATGTGGCTGTCCTTGATGCAAAAGAACCAGTTGAATGAATGTCTTAGGGTGAAATACACATTCAAGAAAATGGTTTTGCTCACATCCCCTTCCTAATAAAAATCCCTTACATTTAGCTGTGAAATATCTTTACTGCAAAACAATTATGCTAGTAATTTTTAGATCATTGTAAGCAGGTTTTCCCCTCAGATTGCTGTATGAAAGATCCCGCCTGTGTTTGAAATGGAATCTTCCACTATTTAGCAAGCCTTTGTTGAATGAGTCATCCAAGCTGTTTCTTATTGGCTGGGATGGTTAGCACCCAAGGGATTGCCTGGCAGAGGCTGCAAGGCCTTGCTTCATTCACAGAAATGTTGGTATGCTAGCCAGTCCTTTCATTCACATACACAGAATTTCATTCACATTTTGCAGGGTTTTTTTTAATCTGCTTCTAATGAAGAGAGTCATTTGGGAATGGCAGGGGTTTCTGTGCATTAGAAAACAGTAGAAATAATCTATGATGTGTATATTTGCTGTTGCTATGCTAGCAGGATGAAGAAAAAAATGAATGCTGTGTGGATACTGGAGCAGGTTTGCAGTATGGTGACGAAAAGGCTATTCTGCAGATCACTAGAAATCTGTTTTTACATTGAATAGGACATTTCAATTATTCATCACTGCTGGGATAAGAGGTGCTGACTTAATGTGTCATAAATTATACTAATTAAATACCTGTATTTAACGCTGTTTTAATGTGTTTGTGCGTCATGTACTGTTGCCTTAGTCCTGGGTGAAGGGAGGGATTCCCTCAAAATAATTTCTTCAAAAATAGGCTCATTCTTTTTAAGAGAACTTGCACCATTAAACTTCTTTTGTCTGAATTCGCTTTCTTACAGTGCAGTATAATGTCCAATATCTATAATTTGCAAAGCAGACCAAATGACAAGAGCCATATAATTATCTGCCTTCTATCTTCATTATACTGCACATTTTTTATTTTTCCAACAAAAGGGAAAAAGAGATGCAAATTTCAATATTTATACTTATTCTCTTATTCCTCATCAGTGTTTTTGATTGGCATTTATGCTTCACGGGAGCTAGTGCATTTTATATTTTTTACTGCAGGGCGTCAGTATGCTGCTACAGGTATTCTTGAATGTCCCACTGATATTCCTTAATTTTTCAGAGCCAAAGCAAATATTTATTTGTGTATTTTACATTTTTTGCTTTAGACTGAAGATCAATGGTGAATGAAGGTGTATTTCTTAAGTTTGCTGCTGTACTTCAGAAAAAAATTTTCTTCGGACACAGGTACGTCATGTATCACTACATTAAAAAACAAAACAAAAGCTTACTCTTGAATACTAGGATAGAAGGATTTGTTTCTGTACAAATCTGTGATGTAACAGTTTTTCTAAGAAACGGCATTGGCACAAAAACATTTTGTTAAGGCTGGTAAGTCTGCTTTTGTGAAAGAAAATGAGAATATTCTTTAGTGTAGTATGTCCACCCATTTTTTTGAATCTGTTGTATATTATGGTTTTCTGAAAGCCTTCAAAATACATGAATCCTGTTTTGTTTCTGTATATTTATGCATTGTTATAATATCTAATGCCTAACTGACTCTCTTTTTATACAGATTGACAAATATGTGGTATGGAAGAACGTGTTAACAGAAGAACAGAGTGGAGTATATTTTCTTTTAAAAAAGTTAGTACAGCTATTTAGAGGTGTTTGTATTTGGTCACAAAAAGAGAAAAAAATTAAAGATTGGAAGGAACTATCTGTTTGAGAAGATAGGAAAAGGAAATTTGAGAATTGATTGGTGCTAGTGTGCTGTAAGTGGGTGGTTTTTTTTTTTTTTTTTTGCTACAGGAAGTGATTTGCAGTGTTCACTGAGCCTTTTGTTGAAAAGGGTCCTTCTCATTTGTGTGAGTCATGCTTTTGCTGTGAGCGACTTGGCAGCTCTAAGCAGGACTGAGATCTCTGTCATAGAAAACTATTACTTCACCCAACCTTTACGTGGAACCATACATTTATTTAATTTTTTTTGCTCTTCCTTATACTCTTCACTCTTTTTAAGGCAAAATTAACTCTCTGTCCTCATTATTATGAATTGCCTTCTATGTTAGCACAGACATCTCCTGCATTGGCATCAGATTTGCCAGAACATATGCAGGAAACTAGATAGAAGGGCATGCTTCAGCGTACCAAGTATAACCGCTTCAGGAATGATTCAGTGACATCAGTTGATGATCTTATTCATAATTTGTCCATGAACAGCAAAGTCTCAGCAGTTGCTACAACCTCAACAGCATCTTCATACCTGTGTTCGCCTGAAGTTCTCCGCAAAGACCAAGAAGATGGACCCACCACCTTTTGTAACCTCATCCATAAGGTGTCCCACTTGAAACTCTCCAACACAGGCAGCCTTTTGGGTATCAAAAATCTCTCCTCTGCAGTGAAGGAGCTTGCTGCCTCCAAATTGCAGGGAAGCTCGAGTGCTTCTAGCTCAGCAGCAGGGGCTTCAGACAACACATGTAACCTTGTCTCTGCCACTCCGTGTTCTCAGCAGGACATGAGCAAGATGAGTACAGGGAAAAAACCACGGTCAGAGGAAATGCACCTGGGAGGTGAGGACTGGAATCAAAGTAGCAGCTTTGTCAATAAACCCTCCCGAGGGTGGCTGCACTCGAATGAGAAGATCCTGGGACCTGGTGTGACGTACATTGTGAAGGTTGGTCTGCTTTCCTTCCATTCTCTTCTTTTATCAATGAAAATTTCTCTGCAGGTTTTGATGACAGACTAGTGAAGCTGAAAGGAGCTCTATTTGTATGTTCTTATTTCTGTGGAATGCATGGAATGTAAATGTAGAAAGGCAGGACTAGAAAGCAGTGTTAATTTGTTATATTAGAGAAGAGGAAACCAGCACCTTGGATCTATCAGCATGTTTTACAGCTATGTTAGAAGATTTTTTTCCTCCCCTCAAGATGAAAAAAAGCTATTTTTCTTTCATTCTGTGTTTTTCTTAATTCAGGTTTTTGGCTTTATGTGGCATGTTATGTATGTCTCCGATGCATAGATTTTCAATATGTCTGGTGCAATCTGTAGCACAGGGGGAATGAGAAACACCTTTACGTGAGAAGACCTCTTTATCATGCACCATATTTCAAACTAAAAATTACTTCAAAGAAAAGTGTTCATTTTTGGGGGAAGTAGTATTTGCAATCTCATGGTGAGAAAACCATAAATATCTGTTTTGGCTCATTCCATAAATAGGAATATTGTTTATCTTAGTAGTGCAGGCAAAATGCAGACTCATTTTATATTACAGGGTTTTGGCTATCTCAAATGTTATTTCTCTTTCCAGTTCATTGATGCTTTATGTCCAGAGCCATGAACCATAAATGTCCAGGTTAATATGGTTGTATTTTTGAAAGCACTTAAAATGTACTGTAAAAAGGATGCTTCCTTTTGGTAAGAAGGGGATGCATGAGGTTTCTCTGTGGTGGAAAATTCCAGTTGATATTTTCAAACATTGTATATAGCATATATAAAAATGATTATACTGTTCACAATTCCCTTTTAAATCACAAATTCTTACATATGTAACAGCTCTGATGCTTAAGAGTTAAATTACTATGTAACAAAGTGTTAAGCAGAATGTAGATCTATTTTTATCTCAGTTTATTCAGTGTAAAAAATCACAGCATTAAGTGTAACCCACAGTGTTTTAAATGAGTTGAAGCCACACTGAATTTGGAGAGAGTGGTGTGAAATAAGCAAAACAGATTATGTTTTTAACAATTGGAGTTTAGAGAAGGAGGTTTTTGGTTCATGATAGATTTAACAAGAGGTACAGTTCAAAACCCTTTTTAAAAAGTACTGTCATTTTTTTTCAGTCTCAAACTTACTATGACACACACAGGAAAATGAGTTTGTATCGCCCTTCTGAGTGCACACTGCTTTTCTGATATTCTGCAAGAAGTCTGTTGATAGAATTGATATCTTGATGTTGGATGTTAAGGTAGTGAGTCTCCGTTCTCTTGCATTACAGTATTCTGGTTAACAAAAGGTCATGAACAATTCTCATCTTATCTTATGAAACTCAATCCATTTTTTCTGCTTAATACAGCATCAGAAACATGCAGTTACTGGCTCTTGGAATTCACTGTTATACGTGCAATCTAAAGTAATAATTATGAAGCAGAACAAAAACAGCCCCTCCCCCCCTTTTTTTAGCTGGTAACCATGCTAGAAAAAGCTGGAAAGTTTGAGTGAAAAGAGATGAAAGAAATTATTTAAAAAAAATAAGAGTGAACTCTCAAAAAGTAACCAATATTTAATGTGGGAACAATGCAAAGATTTCTCTCTATGCAGCTAGTGTCACATGCTTTAACCAAAATGTTGGGATATTTAAAAATAGCTTTAGCATTAAACATCAGTTGGGTTTTACATGTAATCAAGATTTATAGGAGTATGATATTTAGCGTTTCTATTAAAGCAGGATGATGTCTTTAACTTTTTATTGTCTGGAATACTCGTAGATAAAAATATAAATGTCAGAACAAAGGTTAAAATACTATAAAAACAAAATATAATGTATGAGTGAAATTAAAACCGATCATAGTTAATAATTCGCCTGTTCATTAAATCTCTCTGAATATTTTCCTCAGTAACTGCAGCATTCAGATAAATAAGAACAGAAGTGCAGTTCCCACATCATTAAACACTGTTAGTTCCCAGGGCTTTTGTGCATTCAAAACATCAAATCAATACATAGATAATGTACATTGATGGGAAGCAGTCCTTGGATACCTCAGGCTATATTGAATATCTGGGGGACTTGTACAGTGTTTAATTAGTACCATATGCTTTGCTGAGCATTCCATATGTCATTAGTTAAATGAAACAAAAAATAGATTTGTTGTTAACCAGTAAAGCTTTTATCATTTTGTGTGTATAATGGCTTAGGGTTAGTATTTTTCATTAACTCATATCAGAAATGTGGAAATTATTCAAGGAGGATGACAAAATGTTACCAGTGGACAGTTTGATGTAAACTATGTTGGAACCTCTCCAAGGAGACACAGCAATATTCCTGTGTTGAGTTGAACTATATATGTATTTATTATATATGTTATAAAATATATGCCTTTTCCTCAATTTCCTTCTTTTCCTCCATGTCCACAGTTGTTAATAACATATAATGTGCAAAAGAAAAATGGGCAGATATTTTCCTCAGAGATGACAGTAGCCATTTACCTCCAGACTTTATTGCTATCCTAGGGTTTTAAGCTTGCGCACACTGTTCATTTTGAGATGGACAACATAAATGCAACATTAAACATGGATAGGATTTACATTGTACAGGAGCCATGATACAGTCTTCTATTGTGGTGGAATTTGGACCTAAAAGTATAGGTGGTATCTACAGTCTGGTTTTCCTGTTAATTTAATCTGAATTATGGATTTTTATGGTAAAATTTAATCACATAGTGCTTTTTGTATAGCAGATTATAGTTGTTCAAAATATCTTTTGATATTTTAGTTTATTTTCCTGGTATCAGACATGTATAGAAACAAAATATTGAAGGGTGTTGGTATTTTACTTACGTCTTCGGTGAACAGTCTGACAACTTGTGGAGTAATGGCAAAAAAGAGAAATATTTTGTAGTAATGGATGTCCTTGAAGACTTTCATGGTTTCCGTTATAGACCCCCACATTTAATATAGAGTGATTATAAATATTCATGTTGTTAGAAAAATAATTTCATGTAATAAAACAGTGCAAAACTGCATAATCTAATAACTAACAGCAGTTAAATGTTTCAATGAAACTCATTTGTCTCAAATTATAGAAATCTGCTGATGATCTTAACTGTGATAATGGCATAAATGTTTTGTTTATTTGTTGATTTAACTGACAGCATAGTCAACAATCATGATAGGAAGTAAATTGACGTTAGTCTTTAGATACCTGTGGCTCAGTCTTGTAATAAGTACTGATGAGATTAAAATAGTGGCCTTCAGTAGTTCTAAAGTAAAACAAAACAAAAATACTATAATATTTCAATATAATCCATTCTGGTATTTAAAACAATTTATGCCAAGCATCCAAAAGTGCTTTACTAGGTATAAATGTGGATAAATCATAGAAAAAAACACTGTCAACTGCGTCTTCAGAAAAACAAATACGTGATCAGTCTTTCAGATCAAATAAGAGACAAGATTTCCAGATATAAAGAGCGTGATACCATAAGCAAAAATCTGAATGATAAAGTACATTAAATCATATTGCAAAAATATGTAAGTGCAATGCCTAATAAATGATATCTAATAAATTTGGTCACTACACTCACACTGTGTCTTGAGTGGGAGAAATGTTTAAATTTGACAAGGAAGAAGGTGGATGCCTTCTGTGTAGCCATTTGAAAGCATAATCTAATTTAGATACCAATCCTACAAACACTATTAAACACATGCTTAACTCTACTTAAAGGATTGGACCCAGTGAAATCAACTTGACTGTTCTCATACTTAAAATTAAAGCTATGTGTATTTGTTTACAGGAGAGGCAATGCATGTTCTTCATCATCCATTTAGATTTTATTGAACACTCGCATCAGTCTACAAGTAGATTATATGAGATTTTAAATAGATTATGTGAGATTTTGTAGACAGTTGTTGAATTTAGGGAATTCTTTCTATTTTGGAGGATTAAATTGTATCTTAAAGACAGGTCTAAAAAAGGATTGACATGTAAACTGCGCCACCCATTGCATTTCAATGGGAGGCTTTGTACTTAAAGGCTACACTTCTGAAACTCTATTCCCTCTTTTCTTTCCCCCATGCTGTAGTGGACAGTAATTTGCTACTGGTCTATAACAGAAGCAGATCATAACAGCCTCTGTGCTCATTTAGTTGTTCTGGAGAGCCTTTGCCCACTTGCTCTTTGAAAGCCAAAATAGTTGAGGGAAGGAATGTTCTTATTCTCCCTTACTGCCTTGCAGGAGCATATAATCAAAGTTACAAACCAGCCCTTAGTTTTTAATTGTAGAGTAGTCAAATTGAAATGGAGCTTTTTGGTCTGTTTCTTTTGTTGCAGCCTGCTGTATTTGGTTGATGTTAAATTTGTTTTCCTTCTTTATAACAGTGCTAGAAGATTTCTGTGGCTCAGGACCTTAATTAATTTTTTGTTTTTCGTCATTTAAATCATTGCTCTGGGATGGGGGTGGAGATGAGAGGTTCAGTATGCAGGCCCACTCAGCCCTCTCTTACCCCACCAGCTTGGGACCAGGTGAGATGCAGCTCTCCATAGCCACTGCAGCTCCAGCAGGCACAGCTGGTGGAGGGGTACATGTCCCCAGATCCAGGTTCATCTGCCCCCTGTGCTCTCCAGCCAGAGTGCTGAATGCAGAAAACTGCCCTTTCCCCTTACTCCCTGATAAAGGGGAACAACCAGCAACGCCCTCATATGAATCAGCAGGCACCCTTGCATGGGTGGTTGGTTCAGCTGGAGCTGGAGTAGGCAGGCCGCTAGCCCTACCTAGAGCCCCTCCCCTTCTGCTGAGGAGAGGGCGAGTAAGCGTGCACCCTCAAAGCCTCCATGGAGCACTGGTGGAGGGAGGAGGCTCCATCCTCCTTGGCCAGGAGCACAGGTAGGGCAGGCACTGGGGGCAGCAACACTCCACCCCCAGAATGCCTACAGAAGGCGTTTTGGGGATGGAATGTGGGCAGGACCATGCCTGGCAGTTTGGGAAGGCAAAGCCTTCCCCCACCTAGGCTACTGGATGCCAAAGCCCCTTCCTCCCCACCTAAAGGCACTTGGTGGGGGAGGTTTAAGCCTGCATCAGTCTCAAAAAGGGGGGCACAATCCCAGACTGCCCCTTTCATCTCCCTGGTGATTCTATTTCATTTCTGTTTGTTATGAGAAGCAATCCCATTCTAGGCACATCCAATTTTCCTGGCACAACCAAACCCTTAGAGTGCATTAAGTTCTGAAGAAAGGAAGCTGTGTATTGTATTTGGTGGTCCTGGCTCTTACTTTAGGAGAAGTTCTTGATCAAAAAGATGGACAGACAGGCAAACGGACAAATTCTCAAATATATAGTAGACTAGAAGGTTTAGCTGACATTACTTGGTATAGGGATGTAAAATCCCATTTTAATTGGTTGACCAGTTAAACACATTGTTTAATTGGCTAACTGAATAAAGAGGATGGTGGAGGGAGCTACTCCAGCCTTTCCTTGAGTGGCCCCCATGCCATTCTGTGATATGGAAGGGCTGATCTGGCCCAGTATAACCACATTGCCTATGTCATTTTGTTGTGACTTAGTAAGGGAAAGTTTACTTTATAAGAGCCCTAGAGGAATTAAACTCCCTAATACGAGGTTGGTGCCTGACTTCATCAGCCCACTGAAATTTATATAGTGAAATCAACAGAAAGATTGCTTTGTACACAGGAAACAAAATACATTAAGATAAAAGGCAGACAAAGACAAGGAGTAGATCCAAAGATGATAATGCAAAGGATTATAAGAAAATCTTTGCAAATCTCTTCCCCTAGACACCATCACATTTATGTTTCACATAAGTTGTGTGTGTGTGTGTGTGTGTGTGTGTGTGTCGGAGGGTTCGTTTTAAATCAAATCTGGAAAAATACATTAAATTATACAAGTTCAGGAAGTAAGAAAAGCAAGAACAAAAAAGAAATTAAATCCTGTCCATTCCCTGAAGGACTTCTAAATGTCCTATATTATATAGTATGCATGCTGCATGTATCTTGATGTTTATCTGTTTTTATTATCGTATTATTTGCTAGTACAGAATTTTATACCAAGCAATGCCTTCATTGTTTGTAAAGTTTAACATCTTCATGATCTCCAACACTGTATCACCTCAATGGGCATAAATGTAAAAAGCAAAACTCTTTTTGTTGACTTGCACAAGGACCTTTTAAGCAGTACATTCATTACAGTCCAAGCATTTTAAATTGATCCTTTTCTCTTTAGCTCCTCACAAACCTGAATATTTGTGAACATTTGTTATGCCACTGAGGGCAGATGCCATATTTTGTGGTAAAAAAAGACGTCAGCCATTTTAACATAATACTAAAATAAAATAATGTAAAATCTAAGCAGCAATCAAGAGAAAAGATCAAACAAAGTGCACATCTATGAGCCTCCTTCTAAAAAATATTAAATGAGGAGTTGTGTTGCAAGCACAATACACAGTAGTTATACAAAAAGCGATAGCTTGATGTTGTGTTCAGCAGCAGAACCTGGGTCTTCTGAGACTTAAATCAGTTGTTATCCACTTGGTCACAGTGCTCTCTACATTTTCTTATATTGCCAGGGCACACTTGGATGGTCTCATTGTAAATGAGAATCAGGCCCAAGGAGAATCAAGAAAAGCTGAATACTTGTACTGTTTGAAATATGAATTAGATTTGGGCCCAGGATAGATAACTTCTCTTAAATGTTATTTATTTTAGTTTATTTAATTTATGTTAAAATCAATGTTATTTGCAGATCTGTGTGTACGTATGTACTCTTGTGCTTGTGTGTATTGAAAGCACTCGATTGTGAGCATATCAGACTGATGTTGGTCTAGAAGCATGTGACTGCATCTAACATCTTCAAAAGACAAGAAGGCAAATGCATCTCAGCTGATTTAATACCATTGAATTTAATAGGGGTATAGCAGCTTACACTAGCAGTGAATTTGACCCAAGGTATATAGCCAAGATGTTGTGATGCAGAATGAAAATTTTTGACTGGTGGATGAGGTAGACAAGGCTTTCTTCAGACAACTAAGAGAAGCTTCCAGATCACAGGCCCTGGTTCTCATGGGGGACTTTAATCACCCTGACACCTGTTGGGAGACCAATACAGCAGTACACAGACAATCCAGGAAGTTTTTGGAAAATGTTGGGGATAACTTCTTGGTACCAGTTCTGAAGGAACCGACCAGGGACCATGTGCAGCTTGACCTGCTGCTCACAAACAGGGAGGAACTAGTAGGGGAAGTAGAAGAGGGTGGCTTTTACTTTTGACTCCCTCAGAGAACTGATGGACAGGATTCCCTGGGATGCTAACATGAAGGGGAAAGGAATCCAGGAGAGCTGGCAGTATTTTAAAGAAGCCTTATTAAAGGAGCAGGAAGAAACCATCCCAATGCACAGTAAGAAAAGCAAATATAGTAGGTGATCAGATTGGAAATCTTTGGTCAGCTTAAACACAAAAAGAAAGGTTACAAGAAGTGGAAACATAGACAGATGACTAGGGAGGAGTATAAATATATTGCTCGAGAATGCAGGGGAGTTATCAGGAAGGCAAAAGCACAACTGGAATTGCAGCTAGCAAGGGATGTGAAGGGTAACAAGAAAGGTTTCTACAGGCACATTAGCAATAAGAGGGTGATCAGAGAGGGTGTGGGGCCCTTACTGGAAGAGAGAGGTAACCTAGTGATAGATGATGTGGGAAAAGCTGAAGTACTCAATGCTTTCTTTGCCTCTATCTACACAGACAAGGTTAGCTCCCAGACTACTGCACTAGGCAATGCAGAATGAGAAGGAGGTGGGCAGCCCTTGGTGGAGAAAGAACAGGTTAAGAACTATTTAAAAAAGCTAGACATACAAATCCATGGGTCCGGGTGTAATGCATCCAAGGGTGCTGAGGGAGTTGGCAAATGACACTGCAGAGCCTTTGGCCATTATCTTTAAAAAATCATGGAGACCAGGAGAGGTCCCGGATGATTGGAAAAAGGCAAATGTAGTGCCCATCTTTAAAAAAGGGAAGAAGGAAAATCCAGGGAACTGCAGACCAGTCAGCCTCACCTCAGTCCCCAGAAAAATCATGGAGGGGATCCTCAAGGAATCCATTTTGAAGCACTTGGAAGAAGGGAAAGTGATCAGGAATAGTCAACACGTATTCACCGAGGGCAAGTCGTGCCTGACCAATCTGATTAGCTTCTATGATGAGGAAATTGGCTCTGTGGATATGGGAAAGTCAGTGGACGTGATATACCTTGACTTTAGCAAAGCTTTTGATATGGTCTCCCACAATATTCTTGCCAGCAAGTTAAGGAAGTATGGATTGGATAAATGGACTGTAAGATGGATAGAAAGCTGGCTAGACTGTTGGGCCCAACAAGTAGTGATTAATGGCTCGATGTCTGGTTGGTGGTTGGTTTCTAGCGAAGTGCCCCAAGGATCGGTTCTAAGGCTGGTTTTGTTCAACATCTTTATTAATGACCTGGATGAGGGGATGGATTGCACCCTCAGCAAGTTTGTGGATGACACTAAGCCAGAGGGAGAGGTAGGTAGATTGATGGGCAGGGATAGGGTCCAGAGTGACCAAGACAGATTAGAGGATTGGGCCAAAAGAAATCTGATGAGGTTCAACAAGGACAAGTGTAGATTCCTGCACTTGGGACGGAAGAATCCCAATCATTTTTACAGGCTGGGAACTGACTGGCTAAGTAGCAGTTCTGCAGAAAATGACCTGGGGATTACAGTGGATGAGAAGCTGGATATAAATCAACAGTGTGCCCTTGTAGCCAAGAAGGTGAATGGAATATTAGGTTGCATTAGGAGAAGCATTGCCAGCAGATCTAGAGAATGGATTATTTCCCTTTATTTTACTCTGGTGAGGCAACATCTGGAGTATTGCATCCAGTTCTGGACCCACCCCCCTCCCTACTATAAAAAGGATGTGGATGCACTGGAGAGGCTCCAGCGGAAGGCAACCAAAATGATTAGTGGCTAGAGAACATGACCTATGAGGAGAGGCTTATTTGGGCTTATTTAGTCTGCAGAAGCGAAGAGTGAGGGGGGATTTGACAGCAGCCTTCAACTTCCTGAAGGGAGGTTCCAAAGAGGATGGAGAGAGGCTGTTCTCAGTAGTGACGGATGGCAGAACAAGGAGCAATGATCTCAAATTACAGTGGGGGAGGATTAGGTTGGATAGTAGGAAAAACTATTTCAACAAGCCGGTGGTGAAGCACTGGAATGGTTTACTTAGGGAGGTGGTGGAATCTCCATCCCTAGAGGTGTTTAAGTCTCGGCTTGACAAAGCCCTGGCAGGTTAATTTAGTTGGGATTGGTCCTGCTTTGGGCAGGGGGCTGGACTCGATGACCTCCTGAGGTCTCTTTCAGCCTTATGATTCTATGAGTGGCCTACATGAATAACATATTAAAAGGGTGAGTGTTCTAACAATTTTTTGTTTTTGCCAAATGAAGAAAAAAGCTTAAATCCAAGCTGAACATCATCAGACAATGGCAATTTGCAATGGCAAAAAATGCCTGAGTCCAATCTGTGCCACAGCCTCTCCCACTTTTACTTTCAATGTAGCCGTTATTCTTGCAGTCAGGTAGGACAACATGAGGCTCATTTAGGTAAACCAAAACAATTTCATCTTGGGGGCAGAACAAGAGGCATGTACAGCCTATGGTGATGGGCACTGTAGAAAAACCATTGTCACTGTTTTTCATTTTAATTATCAAACTCTAGCAAATGTATAGTAATTTCATATAGCGATGCAACAAAACAATGCTAATAAATGTTTTTGAAAATCTGAATTTACTGTTGACTGTGTCCCTCTTAAAGCATATATTCAAATGTATATTATCAACATATATACTCTCGTATAGCACTGTAGGTTAGTTAATGTAATACTTTCATTCAGGTTGGCTAAAGACAACAGATCACCTATTAGACGAAATACCATCTTTTTGTTTTGTCTTTGTACATTACCAAGCATAATGGATCAATGAATAGGGTTCGCTGGTACTGCTAAATAAATCTAGCTATACTGTACACGATTTGTGGTTTAACATATGCCATTAGGATCTTCTATTATAGCAAAATGTTTTGGTTGTAGAAGCTTTTGCATGTTCATATTAAAGGAATTCTGATGCATAACACAAGCTGCTAGAACTAATCTGCACCAGGCTTTTGAGAAAATGTATCTCGTCGGAGATGGTTGGTGAGACACAAAATACCCTGATAACTGTGGCAAGTAGTTCATCTTATTTAAGGATGCATTAATGAAGTATAAACAATGCATTGCTGATACAATATTACACAGTGTAAATATTTACATTCGTTCTGATAATCAGAGTGTCTTGAATATTGTGTCAGAAATTTGGTACACTAAAGTTTTTGCATGTGCAGTTTTCCATGGGTAACATGTGTGTACAAAAATTTGGATGCGTGATGCAAAATGAATTTGCTCACATAAAATAAAATAGGTAGATTTATTGCTATCCAGTATGTGTATATCTAAATCTACATTAAATTTTTGCATGCAAAAATGGGTAGAAAAAAATGCACCAAAGCTTGCACATGCAAAATTGTGAGTGCAGTTATTAGAGTAGTTAGTGAAGTTTTGATCCATTGACGTTTTGCACTTCATGGATATTTTTGAGCTATAGTGATAGTGATTTTAATTCATTACACAAGCATACAAAATACAAAAGATTAGAATAGTGTTTTGAAGTGTTCCTGCCAACATTATTTTGAACATTTATTTATCCACAATAATGAAAATTAGATTTTTTTCAGAACTGGAAATTTGCTTCTGAGCAGTACTTCATTTCTAACATGCCAGAAATCTAAAGCCACTAACTCATCATCATAAAGACCCGAGGTTGTAATTTGAGTTGCAGAGATACACCAATTGGTAAAGGAGCTCTGCACTTCTTACTGTGGTTTACTGGATAGCCTTTTTGTTCCCTGCTTAGGGATTGACCCTCAGTCTCAGCTCCTGTTCTGTGTAGTGACTTTCTTAAGCAGTCTTTTTTTTCTTCTTTTGTCTGTATCTGCTGACACAAGAAATGAAGGACAAGATTTAAACTCTAGCAGTGAAGAGCACAGTCAGGTGCGGAATAAATGGGTAAACAGTCTGATAATGAAAATGAATTCAAATGCATAGTGAAAATATACTAAATCACTGCACAACAATTCTTCTAGGACTGCCTTCCCACATAAATGAACAAGTTCTGCTGCATAAAATCCTTTATGCCTAATTATTCAGGAACCATATTACTAGACATGAAAAGCAGTATTTATCAAGCCTACAAAACTGCCACTGGCAACTCCTGTTGACATTGTGCTGTGTGCTGTACCTATCCTGTAATTATTCAGCACCCAGTTCTGTGAGGTGAGATGTATTCCATTTTAGGGGCTGTGCATGTACTTCTCCCAGTAAAGTCGGTGAGAGTTGGAGACACTCAGTACCTTGCAAGAGGCGCTTAGTTTTCTCCAATGCACACAATTTTATGTGAATCACTGCCTGCAGTGGAGGCACTGTACAGGTTAGCTGAGTTCTAGGGAAGAACAGAATGAGCAATTCCAAGTATGGTAATGCACCCCTGCCCATCCTAACTAATAGTCATTGATGGACCTCCATGAACTTAGCTAGTTCTTTCTTGAACCTTTTTCAGGCCCACAGTGCAGGCGGGGAGAGGAAGGGAAGGAAGAGGGATGGCAAAGGGAGTAACTGCCTTAGGGCCTGGCAATTCTAAAAGGCCCAGAGCTCCTAAGCACCACTGCCATTAATGCAGCAGCAGCAGCAGCAGTTGGAGCCCTGGCCCTTTAAATTGCTACAGGAGCACTGCACAGCATGCTGTGGGTGGCTCTAAGGGCTGGAGGGTGGAGTGGTGTGCACTGGTTGGCACTGAGGGCTGGCTGCCCTGCCCCTGCCCCTTCCACTTGAAGCCCCGTGTCTTTCTAGAGTGCAGAGCTACTTTCCCCACCCCCGCACCTTTCCCAGGGGCCGGGCATGGCTGTAGGCCCTAACCCTGAGTTGCTCCCTTTGCCCTTACTCTTTGCCATCATTAGGGTTGCCAGATTGTTTCAACAAAAATACCAGACACACTCGACATTACATCACAATCTACATTACATCTTATTTAGAAAATACCAGACATTTATATTTTCTCAATTTGTTTCCCGAACAGAAAGCTCAAATACTGAACTGTCTGGTTCAAAACTGGGCACCTTGCAAGCCTAGTCATCATACATGTTTTGCTTTTGTGAAAAGTCCATGTATTGCTCGATGGAAACTATATTTATGATAAACTTTTTGCATTGTCATAGAAGCCTGAAGCTTTTTATCATTTAAACAACTAAGCACACAAGGTTTGTATGCAATACAGAACAAAGATTGCCATTTTTTGACATTTTGCCATTAGGTAGAATTATCTAGATAAAACATTGTATAGTCACCCAACATCTATTATTATTGATATTATTGATAGAAATGTAGCCGTGTTAGTCTGGTGTAGCTGAAACAAAATACAGGACTATGTAGCACTTTAAAGACTAACAAGATGGTTTATTAGATGATGAGCTTTCGTGGGCCAGACCCACTTCCTCAGATCAAATAGTGGAAGAAAATAGTCACAACCATATATACCAAAGGATACAATTTAAAAAAATGAACACATATGAAAAGGACAAATGTGAAATGTGATTTGTCCTTTTCATATGTGTTCATTTTTTTTAATTGTATCCTTTGGTATATATGGTTGTGACTATTTTCTTCCACTATTTGATCTGAGGAAGTGGGTCTGGCCCACGAAAGCTCATCATCTAATAAACCATCTTGTTAGTCTTTAAAGTGCTACATAGTCCTGTATATTGATATTATTCTTACTGAACATTTATATTATAGTAGAGCCCCAAGATCCAAGTCAGGATCAGAGCCCTATGGTACCTGGTACTGAACAAATGTATATAAAATAAGATTCCTGTCCAAAAGAGTTCACAGGAAATTAATTGTAAAAGCTTTTAAGCTATTTAAAGCACAGCCTCAAATAATATGCAGTGACTCACAGTCATGCAGTGAAAATTTTAAAGCTGGCCTTGATTTTCTTGAGGACTAGGCACACTGGGTATTAAACAAATACTAAAGTTCCTCGTGCTGCTGCCTAGATTCACTGTTTTATGAAGTGAATTTCAAAAATATCTTGGACTGATTCAAAGAAAATGTGGAATCTCTCTTTTTCCCTGTTACGAAAGGTTGTCTATTTCTACTGTCCTAATTAAATCAACAACTTATGAAGCATACCTCCTTTCCATAATTATTTTAATAATATAATTTCAGCAATGATCTCATGATCAGAAAACCAAGCACATAGTTCAGAGAACAGAATGGAGAGAGGGAATTGTAGACTTCACAAAGTGCTGAACTGAAAGGAATGACGCATCTTTTTTTTTTTTAAGCATACACTGTGGAATGTTTGCAGCAATTGATTTTTTTTAAAGTCATCTCTGGGAGGTATTGAACTCATCCACAGAAAATGCATCTTTGTCCCCTAAATCCATTTGCTATTACAGTTGTGCAAAACTACCCTGGTGTTCAAATAGAACGTGGCAGTCAAACAGTAGCCTCATATTCACCAATTAAGGATTAATAAAGCATGTGCCATATAGATTACATTCTTTCTATCAGCAGATAGCACAAGCTAGTAATTGTATTATGTACAATATAAGAGAACAAGTAATAGTCAAAAATGAATTAACTAGGTCACCTTTTGCAGAGCTACGTCACTTGTTAGCTGACTGCATTTATAATTGTTTTCTCCATTAAAGAGGAATGAAAAACTATTGTCAATAGTATTCAATGACCGTTTAAACTAGTGTAGAAGTACTATGCTGCAATATTGTATTATTTATTTGGAGCAATTTGTGACTCTAAAGTCACAGCTGAAGGGTCAAGTCTTATTCGTTGTTAAACTCTAAAGAAGACTTGTTTTCAGATTTTCAGTTCCATTTCTATTCAATTAATTTTTACGTTTAGTTTTTTGTTTGATCTAGAACATACGTTCTGTACAGATCTTAATGAAAAAAAAAAGAAAATGAGAAATTGCAATGAGTCAAAGTTTTGTGTATGATTACATATTGCTGTAAAATTTACAAGGGCTGTCAAAAAACTCTCACAACTCAAAAATATCAATTACAGTTAATCTCACTGTTAAACAACAAAATACCAACCAAAATGTATTAAATAGTTGTGGATGTTTTTCTTCATTTTCAATATTGATTTAAATTATGACACAGAGTACAAAGTGCTCACTTTTTATTGTTATTTTTTATTACAGATAAACACAAAAAGTAGTATTTTCAGTGCACTTCATACAAGTACTGAAGTACAATCTCTTTACTGTGAAAGTGTAACTTACAAAAATGTAGATTTTTTTCTTAGTTACATATGTTCACTCAAAAATAAAACACTATAAAACTTTAGAACCTACAAGTCTACTCAGTGCTACTTTTTGTTCTGCCAATTGATAAACAAATTTGTTTACATTGATGAGATATATTACTGCTTACTTCTTATTTACATTGTCAACAGAAAGTGAGAATGAGTGTTAACATGGTACTTCGGTATCTGGTGTTGCAAGGTATTTACTACCACATAAGCTAAACATTTGTATGCCTTTTCATGTTTCGGCCGCCCTTTGAGGGACATGCTTCCATGCTGATGATGCTCTTTAAAAAAAAGTTTCATGAATTAAATTTATGACTGAACTTGAGAAATAATTGTATGTCTCCTGCCCAGTTTTACCCACATTCTGCCATACATTTCATCTTATAGCAGTCTTGAATGATGACCCAGCACATGTTTGTTTAAGAACACTGTCACAGTAGATTTGACAAAATGCGAAGACGATTACCAATGTGTGATTTCTAAAGATAGCTACAGCGTTCAACCAAAAGTTTAAGAATCTGAAGTGCCATTCAAAATCAGAGGGATGGCATGTGGAGCATGCTTCCAGAAGTCTTAAAAGAGCAACACTCTTATGTGGAAACTAGAGAACCTGAACCACCAAGAAAGAAAATCAACCTGCTGGTGTGGTGGCATCTGACTCAGATGTTGAAAATGAACATGCATCAATCTGCACTGCTTTGGATAGTTATTAGGCAGAACCCATCATCTGCAGGGCTGCATATCTTCTGGAATGGTGGTTGGAGCATGAAGGGACATATGAATCTTTAGGTCATCTGATTATCTGGTATATAAATATCTTGCAATGCCATTTCTCCACAAAAGTTTAATAGCAATTGTTATAGATGGTTTATGTTATTAAGACATCAATAGTTTTACAAATATATTGCAGAAGTTTACTAGAAAGATCTACTATGAAGTATCATAAACATTTGAAACTAAGCTATGATCTGCTTGTGAAGTAAATGACCAAATGTATTTTGTGATGCATTCTCTCTCCTTTTTATGATCATTCTTACTAATTGACTGAATTCAGTCACTTGCAATGGCAAGTGCAATTACCATCAGTACAAATTAGTGAGATGCTCAACATAATAAATGTTCAGTTAAAATAACATTTTAAAAACATTAATTGCCAATATTCCTTTGTGGCTTATAGTCCAACTACACTTACAGTACAGCCTACCTAGACTACCACTCTGGAAACATAGCCAACAAGTTGTTACCTTTTAATACTTATGTTTCCAGAGTAGTCTAGGTAGGCTGTACTGTAAGGCTGTGTCAACACTGGCATCCCTTCCGGAAAAGGGATGCTAATGTAGCACATCGCAATTGCAAATTCCACGGGGGATTTAAATATCCCCCGCGGTATTTGCATTAACAAGGCTGCCGCTTTTTTCCGGCTTGGGGATAAGCCGGAGAAAAGCGCCAGTCTAGACGTGATTCTCCAGAAAATAAACCCTTTCAAGTAGGAATAAGAGATCATCCGGAAAAGGGTTTATTTTCCAGAGAATCACGTCTAGACTGGCGCTTTTCTCCGGCTTATCCCCAAGCCGGAAAAAAGCGGCAGCCATGTTAATGCAAATACCGCGGGGGATATTTAAATCCCCCACGGATTTGCCTATTCCAAAGTGTCTAATCTGCATCCCTTTTCCGGAAAAGGGGTGCAGTGTAGACACAGCCTAAGTGTAGTTGGACTATGAAAAGAGACTTTAACAATGGTATTGCAGTGCACTAAGCTTATTGTTTCTCAATGATGTTGAGTAAAATATGCTCATTATACAAGATGTTTGTAAGTGCCAAACTTGGAAGCTCAACCTGGGACCTGAGAATCAGTCTGGGTTCTTTTCTTCTCATGTATTCTCACCAGTTGTATAGCATCTGCTGCCCAAATTAGGTCCTCAGTTTCACCTGGTCAGCTGTTGAGGCCTTTTCAAATTATGGCTTGAGTTGCACATGCATAATTCTGATGTCCAATTATGCACCGCCCTTGGGTGACATTTTCACAATCCTGTTGCTTTTTTAGCTATTAATGATCGTCTCTGCAGCTAGAATTTAGTGAAATATCTTGTTGATGCACAAAAAGATACTGAATCCTTTTCATTCACTATTAGTCATATTGGCTGTGTAGGGCTAATAAAAGTAAAATGCAGCACAAGCACAATTTGATAATGAAAATAAAGCGATATCACTTTACATACAAGGAACAGATGTGTGGTGAGTAAGTATGTGCCATTTTCACATAGTTACTTTCCAAAATAGAAATATACTTCAGGCCTGAGCATCAAGAATTTGTGCTACTAGTGAACTGATTACAGAATATATTCTAATATATTTTAGACCTTTCTTCTTTAAAAAATTGGATATATTTCAACAAGAAACCAAGAACATTAAAGCTAGTTCACATCACTGTAGAGCTAATATCAGTTCTTACACAAAAACTAAAGTATAGCAGCCTTTACATCTGTTAGGATCTGAAGGAACTGGGTTACATAAAAGCTCTATGTGGCCAATGCACATCTTATTTGCTAACACAACCATGCTATCTCTGATATAGTTTGTACATGGCACTACATTCTGTTGGTACAAACTATAATTTTGTGAGCTGCAGGACTTCATTAAAGACAATCATCTTTTTAAGCAAATGTTGCTAGTCTATTTTAGCTCATCAGAAAGATCTGTGTCCTACTAGTAAGCAGTGTTTCTTAAACTTTTAAGCCGAGGAACATCGGGGAAAGTAATTAAGCAAAAAAAAAAAAAGGCAGCCATTTTAAACTCTGTTGTTCTCCGCGGCACACCTCACCAGTGTTCCCCGAAACACAGTTTAAGAAACACGGCTGGTTAGTAAAGTATTGATGTCCCAGTAGCTCAGTTTCAGAGATTGGGAGTACTCGACCTCTTAAGATCCGCAAACTTTATAAGCATACTCTCTATGCCATTATCTAAATAGTTGATGAAGATATGAACAGAGCCAGTCCCCAAAGTGATCCTTGCAGAATCCCACTTGTTATGCCCTTCCATCATGACTGTGGACCATTGATAACTACTCACAGAGAATGGTTATCCAACCAGTTATGTACTCACCTGATAGTAGCCCCATATATGTTGTATTTCCCGAGGTTATTGATGAAAAAGTCATGTAAGACTGTATCAAATGCTTTACTAAAGTCTAATCTGTACCACATCTACCAATTCCCCCTTATCCACAGGTCTTGTTAGTGTATCAAAGAAAGCTATCGGGATGGTTTGACATGATTTGTTCTTTACAAATCCATGCTGACTGTTTATTATCATTTTATTATCTTCCGGATGTTTGCAGATGGATTCCTTAATTATTTGCCCCATTATCTTTCCTGGCACAGAAATTAAGCTGACTCTCTCTCATCTTCCATGACTTTTCAAAGATGATAGCTAATATCTCAGATACCTTCTCAATCAGCATCTTGAGTATTTTATGATGCATTTTATTAGGCCCCGATAACTTAGACACCTAACTTTTCTAAGTAATTTTAAAGTTTTCTTTTCCTATTTTATCTACATTTATATATCAGGTGGCCTGAAAGAAGTTCTCTGAGACATATGACCACTCTCTAAAATCTAGGCAGAGATTTGCTTGGTTAGAATTCAGCAGCTTGCTTGCTAGTGGATACACCGTTCCAGAAAAATGAGATGTCATGTTTTGGGAGTTGTACTAGCCACCTTGTAGGTACTGAGCAAAAATTAAGGTGTTAACTTTGACTTGCAAATCCCTAAAGGTGCGTCTACACAGCAAAGTTATTTTGGGATAACGGCCGTTATTCTGAAATAACTATGCGAGCATCTACACAGCAATTCCGTTATTTCAAAATCATTTCAAAGTAATGAGAAGCTTATTCTGACCTCTGTAAACCTCCTTCTACAAAGAATAATGCCTATTCTGAAATAGCTATTTTGGAATAGGGGCTGTGCAGACGCTCCACTTCTGCTATTTCAAAATAGCCCCTCACCAGGGCCAGTCTAACTTGTTCCTCCCCAGTGCCTCCTGGGCCTCTAAATCGAAATAGCACATCTCTATTAGGGAAGCCTGCCTCAGACTAATTTTGGGCTTCCCTGCAGTGTAGACATGCTATTTTGAAATAAGCTATTTCAGAATAACTATCCTGGAATAGCTTATTCTGAAATAAATGTGCAGTGTAGACATAGCCTAAGTGGGTTGAGCCCAGTATATTTGAAAGAGTACTTTTTTCCATGCCAAACTGCCACTGTTGCTTGACAGAGGGGCTAGCCATCATTGGATTGTTCACAAGAGCCCCAGAGCTTCAAAACTTTCTCTCTGCCTGTCCAAAATAATCCTATTCCAGGATGTGCTGCTAGGTCCACATGTTTTTCCTTAGTTATGAGGCATTGGAAAGACTCTAGGGCTATGTCTATATTGTGCTTTCTTGCACAAGAACATATGCAAGTGAGGCACGGCAATGAATATCACCGTGCCTCATTTACATACTTAATGAGCCGCCATTTTTGCACAAGGGGCTTTTGCGCAAAAAGGAGCAGTCCACACTTGCACAAGAGCCGTTCTGCCACTTATTTTCAGGCAGAATGGCTCTTGTGCAACAGGGGAGTTTTGTGCAAGAAGGAGCAGTCTACACTTCTCTTGGTGATATTCATCGCCATGTCTCATTTGCATACGTTTTTGTGCAAGAAAGCACAATGTAGATGTAGCCTAGATGCTTATAAGACCATCAGAATGTTTTAGCTGCTAGTTATAATATACACTAAGAATTGGGTGAAGGAATAGTCTGTTTTTATAACTGCATTTTAAGTCTTTCATGGAATGCCTGAAGCAAAAATAGGCTACTCTTTTCAATGATTGAGAGCACAAATTAAAATAAATGAAAATATGTGGTTTTTGTTAAGTTGACTATATCTTTTTTGTGGATCCTTGCCTGTATATTTCAAATGGATATTTTAGAGGCTAGTATTAGTGTTGAGGAGTGATTTGAGGATGACAGAATATATACATCTGTCCTGCTGTTTGCTCCCAGGACTTTATCTATACATTCTGGTGGTAGATAGTATTTACAGTCACCTTGTTACTTGAAAACATTAGCAGCCCCCATGATTTTATATTGCCATGCAGGTTTTCCATGATTCAGGATATGTCCATGTCTTTCTAGATTTTCCCCTTTTAGGTTATTATAAACTGGTAATCATGAATATGTTGTAGACCCATCAGGCATAATTTGTAGCAAATAGAAAATAAGTTCATTACAGTATGGTACATTTTATCATTGTTTATTCCTACAGTGTTATATGGATGTTTGCTTGTTAATTTACCTCTCAGAATTTGGTTCTAAATAATTCCAGACACTCCTCCATATGCCGCATCAAAGATCTTTAGCTGATGTAGTATAGCTTCATTGAGTTCAGTTGGTAACTTGAATGGGCTTTAGGTGTTCAGTCTGCAATAACATCAAACCATCTCCAGAGATACCTAAATATAAATTTAACATCTTAACTAGGTCAATATTGTCTAACAGCATTACCAACATTTTCACTCCTTATTGGGCTTTTAGAAGACATTTAGGAGTAATTTAGAGCTAAATAACGAATGCTGAGAACCAGGCATTGTGGCTGTAAACAAACTTCATGGGACCATGGGAAACTTGACGACATCCATGATAAGTGGATATCTAGCTAACTAAAACCATGCCAGACTAGAGAATGCTGGACTCAAAAGTTCAACCTGTACAATTACATGCTATCCTTTCAGTCACATCCATACTACTTTTTGCATTTGTCTGAAAGTGATCTATGTGGCATGACCATTTCCTAGAACATTTTTTAATTCCACTCTTTTATTTTCAGTTAGATTTTTTTTAACAGCAGGGCAGATTGTATTCAGACAGCCATGTGACAGAATCTGCTTGAGTGAGATGTTTCTAAATTTGCAGAATTATCTTTAGAACAATGAAGAGATGGAATTATCTTTAGAACAATGAATAGATGGCTGTCCACGAGTGTCTTTTCAGGGGGTTTCTGAACTGAATTTGAAAGCAGTTGATTAAGAGATTAACATGTTGCTTTTCACAGCATCTGTTTTATAAAGAACCCCATAGCGGTGACTATAAAATAGGTAGGAGTTTTGGGAAAAACATATAATGTAAACATCCACTTACTGCAATCACATGTGCAGATTTGATGTTTGCATTCTCAATTGTTTTTCTCACTGATGATGTCCTCTTTCAAACATCTGATTTGGGTGTAGTTATATACAGACGTTTCACATGCTATTGTATGCTTGACTTTTTGATAATCTGGCCCATAATATATGTATCTGATTATAACAAATTGATGATAGACATGACAATATCTTGGCATATTTTTCAATGTAGCCCCTTTATATATTGATTTGATTTGTACTTCTTTGAATATCTTCAAGTCTAGTAAAGAATATGAATGTGAATGAAGCACTAAGCAGTGCATTATGTACAGTGTATTGCAATGAGATTAGACATAAAAGATATGTTGACATATATCTATATTATAAATGATATGCAGTATTTATAGAACAGCCCTGTGACCTAGAGAACCTAGTTATGAAAAACTAGCTTACAAACAAGATAAATCAGATGTAAATCAAAGATTGTACAATAATGTTTATTGATTGATTGTATTTGCTCTTAGAGCTCAACAGTGCATATAATACATTATATTTTTTCTTTCTTTCTACAGTACTTGGGGTGTATAGAAGTCTTACGCTCAATGAGATCTCTTGACTTCAACACTAGAACACAGATTACAAGGTAAGACATTTTGCAAAATAATTCACATTGTTAACTCTTGTATTGTCTCCACACTGTTAAGCATATGACTGGAGAAGAGCAGATATGCAACAAAATATCTGGCCCCATTCTATGGCCCCATTCTTATGTTTCACATTTACCGTTAGACATTTTATATTAGTGTCATTCCAGAGTTACTTAAAAGAGTATTTTCTGCCTGTTCTTCTGCCTTTTCAGGCCCAAATCAGCAAAGCATTTAAGTATGTATTTTACTGCATCCCTGTTCAGCACAGCACTTGTTTAAGTACTTATTTAAGCCCCACTGAAGTCAATGAAACTTAGCATGTGCTTACTAGTAAGCAATAACGAAACATTTTACTGAATAGGGATGGACTGCAGAATCAGCTCTCAATGCCTGAAATACTAAAAAGCCTTCAGGAATTTTCTGTGTATAAATATTTTAATTTACCCCAAAAGAAGGGTAAATATTTTTAAAAACTAAAACTCTACAGGACAGAAAATATAAATGAAAATAAATCAGTAGAATGGCAATAGAAATAAATATAATCCTATTATTTGTCCAGGCAACACATAATAAAGAGTAAACATATACTGGATAGAGAAGAGAATTTCTAAGCACAGCATTTTAAAAAAATGCATTGCTAAAGCAGTCTATAAAGATTATACTGCTTTTAAAACATTATCCATGAATAATTTTATTTATAAAGAGATTCTTTAGGAGGAAGTGCAGCACATGTTTGTTTGTATATATTCTCATTTTAGGGCATGTTCCCATTTACTTTGAATCAAACCCTTACTGTAGCAAGATGCTATTGTCTTCTAGCATTTGGATAGTATAGCTTTCAAAAAAACGTAGCAAATCAGGTGTCAAAGATCCACAGACATAAATCATTCTGTTTGAAAAGAAAAACATAAAATGGGAGCAGTGGTGAAGATTGTTGATTTTAGAATTCAGGGAGGTGGGTGTGGATGGCGATTCTGGAAAATACCTTCTGATTTCTAGGGACCCATGGGCGGTGGATAACCTCACGGCTTGGGGAGGCAAGCTCTCCAGCTCCATCCCTTCTGGCTGAGGCCCCTTCTCTTTTGCCTATCCAAAGCCCAACACTCTCCTTCCCCCATGGCCAATGCTGGCCCTTCCCCCATGGCTGCAGCCTGCTCCAGCTGGCCCTGGAGTTCCAGAGAGCCAGGGGGTGGCGTGGCTGCCACACGCCCCAGCCAGCCCTGGAGAGTCAGGTGGTGGTGCAACTGCAGCCTGCTTTGGCCGGCCCTAGAAATCCAAGAGGTGGCATGGCTGGAGCCTGTCAGCCTCGGCCCAGAGGAACCCATCCCCTCCCGAATCCAATCCTCTAGGTCTGAGCTCAGTTGGCTAGCCAGAGCCTTTGCCAGAGCCACAACTTCTGCACTGCTTTTTTTTTTTTTAAAGCATGCTGGCTTGAGCTGAACTATCGTGAATCTGTGTACCCGAACTGGGAGACTTCTCCCAGCTGCAGTATAGGCATACCCTACGGATCCTTTAACTGGGTGCTCAGATACTACGATGAGATGGATGACAGAATGTTATATACTCCCATCAAACATTCTAGGCCTTAGAAGACATTTTGAGAATTTGTCTTGTAAGCTGTCCCCATAGTTTCTCTCTTTGTTTCTACAGTATTCACAATGATGGCCATTTAAAGTGACTTCCTGCTAGGCAGAATTTTAGTTCTGACACAGGTGGCACGTTTTACTTACCTCTTGGATAGCTAAATGATACTGCTTTATAAAACAATTTGCAATACCTACTTGCTTTGGGATTTTACATCTGGATATGAGCCACTCTTTAGTTGGTATACATTTCACTTGGTTTAGCATTGCTTTTTTTCCCTCCTGTAACTAGTTTTAAGACACACTCTGTCAGGAAAACTCAACCATATTTGCCAATCAAAAAGCAGTATAATCTGCAGTCATTTTATGTGAAAATGTCACTGCTCCAGTGGTCTCTGAGCACATGAATATTTTTGGCTTTAACTGTGAAACATACTTTTGGAAAAGGACATTGTTTTGTTGAAGTTGTAGGATAGCTGATCACATATGAGGCACTTTCTTGGCTCATATTCTTTTGACCACATGTAAAACATAAAAAAGTTGTAGGCAGAAAACCTTATGTTGCTCAGAGTTTCTGATTTTTTTAAATGATGCCACGTAGATTCATTCCTTATCCATTCATAGGGTTTCATTGCAAGTCCACTGATGTCAGTTGGAATTTTTTAATCAGATGCTATCACCTGAATCTTCATTTCATGAATTTCACTGAGATTAGAAATGCCCCTGGCTTGGGTTACAGTTAAAGCAATCACCACTGCAATTTCATATTTCTCATATAAGCTTATTTTTTATTAGGAGGTCACATATTTCCCAAAATTCACCTATGAGCTTTAACCTTCATTGTAAAATGTCACATACACATCAACTGGTTCATGCTGATCTCAGTTACAAACAACAAACAAAAGTCTCTATTCAGTCACATTTATTCTAGGATTGTAGTAATTCTGTAATTTATCCATAATCGGTGCCAAATGCTCTGTGTCATTGTTCATATTCTTGTATAAACAGTGTGTAGCTGTGGTGCTACTGGGTCTTTCAAATGAGGCATTATCATTGCTTGCTTGTTAGCTGATTTCTCTGTCACTCCTTTGACCAGCGAGAATAATTTTAAAGTTTGAAAACCTTTTTGTAGTGGATCAGCAGCAGCAGGGATTGAAGCTGGGGCCTGTGATGTCTTTACTGCCTGAGCAAAAGAGGTCATGTTTAGTGAGCACTCTGGTGAGAATATGAGCCCAGTCAGAATCTGCCAGGATTCTGGAAACATCTATTTTCTGGTGAACATGCTGAAGGCTTGTCACATGAATGTGTGCATAGACAGTTGCATAGTCACTAGAGATGTTAAGGGGTAACCTTACTGAGTGATGCTTATCGGTTAACCTGGTGATCCAGCTGGGCTGGAGCAGCCCCCTACTTGTAGTGTGACACAGTGGGCCTGGCTGGGTTAGAGCAGCACACTGCCTACGTTGTGGTTCAGTGGGCCCAGCCCAAGCAGCCCTGGCCATGGTGTGGCGGGGTTGCTTAGCCTGTCCAGAGCAGCCCATAGCATGGCCTGGCTGGGCTGCAGCTGCTCCCACCACAGTGCACTTGCTCAAGCCTGGCTGGGCCTGCCATGCCGTAGGCAGAGGACTGCTCCACCACTATTCGATTAAACATAGTGTTGAACCGGTTAACTTTTTAAATGATATCCCTAGTAGTCACTCCTAATATAACATTGACAGTTCATCCCATGTTGGGACTTCCCATTGCATACTCCTCTTTCTTGTGGGGCAGATTTTCAAAAGATTTCAGCTCTCACAATTAGCGCCAGATTTCTGAAGAGCTCAGCACCCAATTAGGCACCACCATAAGTGGCTACGTTTTCAGAAGAGATGAGCTCTTTTGAAAAATCTGACCCTAAAATTCCTTTTCCCAACTTTTGCCAATATCAGTAATGAGTAGTAAGGAGAGGTAAGAGATTCCCGAGGAGGTGATCACAAGTAAAGGAGCCAAGGAGTAGTTTTATCTGAAGCACAAAACCCTAAGAGCTCAGAAAACTTAAATTCAATAGTACACACATCTATTGCATCTTTAAAATAATACCAAGAGGTGGAATGGGAGGGAGACAAAGTTCCTGGAGAGGGATCAGGTTAAAAGGTTGTGTAAATGTCATGTATTTGATAATATGCATTGTTCAGGTGTATAGAATTTATTTTTGGCCAGCTTGTGACCCATTCTACTGGCAAGCTTTTACTCTTAAATAGTCCTAAGGCTTGTGTGAATAAGTGCTCATCCTTATGGGTGAAAGGCTCAACAATCTTGCCCATAATCCAAGGAGAAGAAAGTTGTAATTCACTGGGAGCTTCTGTTGATCTCAAGAGCAAAAATTTCTAAGACAGTTTTTAAAATTATGCCCATGGTGTGTCACATCTAAGCTTTTGCATATGCAAAATCACAGAGTTGTCCATACCTGTTACATTGATGTTTGCTTGTGGAGAGAAAGACAGGTTCCTTTTAGTCAAATCGCAGAACTGAGAGTCAGGCTCGTAGGTTCTATAGATTCTGGCTTCTTGTGTCTCCTTGGACAAGCCACTTAATTTCTTTGGACCACAAAGGGTTGTGAGATTAAATAAATTAATGTTTGTAAAGTGCACTGAAATCTTTTGATGGAAAGGACTGTAGAACATTAATAATGCTGATTGAGATTTTAAAAGAGTTTGATGTCCAAACAGAGTTAGATGTCCAAATTTCATTAGAAATTAATGGGATTTAGGTCTACAAATCCCCTAGAAGGTTTTGAAAATCCCACCCATTATTATTAATGAGATATTTTTTATACTGAAATCCAGAATATGCTTGGGCAAAACTAACACATGAAAAACTGGTGAAACTTTTGAAGACCCAGATAAATATGATTTGCTTAGGGGTCTTTCTTTTCTTAAGATTAGTTGTGGAAAATATAAGCTATGGTCACTGTGTTTCACTTGACACTTTGAATTGTTTATCATTTAAAAAAAATTAAAATGTTAAATATTTAATAGTTCATGTACTTTTCTCCTTGAGTGAAATCAATGAACAGCTGCTTCCATTTACTATACTAGTAGTAAAAGGGTATCAACTGAGTGCTGGCCAGAAAAAGGTAGTATTATATCATTTTGTGGGCATTGTTTATGGAGAAATGAATAGGTAAGTATGAGTTGTATGAGATTTTTCCTTGATTGTTATGAAATTTGAAGTTGCCAGAGACTTTTACTATAAAGCAAATATGAAAATTAGAGTGTTGTTGTATTGTCACTTGTACCTATTCTTCTGTAATCTTCATGTGAATCTTTGAACTTTTAAATGGATGTGCAAGCAAAAGTATCAGCAGATATAGATAATGGTAAAATAAAGCCAACTGAAATCACAGATTGCATAATTAACTATCCATTGGCAATTCTTGGCACACACATGAAGTAACGATAACTTGCCTGGGCAGCAGGATGAACAGAACTGTTCCATTTTCAATGTAAAGGAGGAGCAGCAGGCCAGACAACTGAACTAACTGCAGCTGGCAACTGGTCCTAAACTCACCATGACTCCTTCCACCATCGCCACTGAAAGAGGCCACCCTTAAAGTTTTTTGGTCAGGCCATTTGTGTCCTCAAACTTTTTATTAAAAAAAATTACCAGGTAAAATATTTTTGCCACACATGCAATGTTTACTGTTCATCTAATACACAAGTGTCTACATCTGTGTGCTTATTGTTGAATTTGTTATATTATAATGAGTTTTAGCTACCATGTTGCATGCATGAGTGTACTATACATTGGTCTGAATTATAATTGTGTTGCATGTACAGTTCGTCATACTACAGGTCTCTGGATTAAAAGGCTGCATGTTCAGTGTTGTTGTTAGCTAATCTAGTGAAATTAGTTTAGTGCATGCAGCATCTGAAAGCCATCCCACCATACTGAGTGAAACATTATGTTGCATGTTCTAAGTAGAGCATAGGAGTGGAATAACTTATATTAGTGATGGGCCTGAATACAAAGCCAGATCCTAGTCCCCTATAGTGTGTGTAGAGATGAGATACTCCAAAAGGGCTCCCAAACCAGATTCAGATCTTGTGGTTGCATTCTACCTTCATAAGGGGCGGAACCAAAATCATAAATACACTTTTCCATCCAGCACCATCCCCCGGACTTTTGAAGAGGAGGTATTCAAAATTCAAATACAAGGTATAGAACTAGGCTCAGGCCCACCACTAATTTTATTTAGGTGAAATTTCAGTTCATAGACTATTTCTTTACCTATTTTGTATTATTTACAGAAACTCATTGCCAACAAAGCTCACCCAAATGGAAGAAAAACATTGGAAAGGAAAAATGGGTCTACTGTAGCTTATGAAGAAACTTAGGTAACATATATTTTAAACAATAAGTCTTATATAGTCACTGAATTCCCTCCCCCACTTTCCCCATATCTTCTCACCTCTCAGCTACTTGGAAAATATACTACTTTTGCTTGGAAAGCACCAAGGCCCTATAGTTCAAGTGTACTTAATGGACCATGGAATTTGCAGTCTTGATGATATTGCTGGGAGTGTGCCACACACAGACTCCGATTGCAAGTGACCACATCACAGCTGTGTGTTGACAAAATGATGATGAAGAAGCTTTTTCTCTCCTTGTACAGCTACATGGGGCTGAGCTCTGGGGAGCACAGTGACAGCATGCTATTGCTCCTCTCCTCAGGGAGGAGACAGGAGTGTGCTTATAACACCAGGCAAGGGGAAGGAGAGCAATCTATACCACCTTTTATGAAAGGAGGAGCTTTGTTTCTCTTCTTGGGGCTCCAGAAAGACTTCCCCCTTCTCAGGTCTGAGATTCAAAATCCCTGTGTATCTCATGGTGTTCTTTACATAATCTGAGAATCTTCAGTGGAAGCCAGATTAGCAGTAGAAGTAGTAATTTATTAGTAATGAGTTTCATACCTGGAAATGTGACCAAGGGAACAACAGCTACTCATATGCACCCAGTAGCATGAATAATACCTGGGTAACTAGTAATTTATCATACCTGATACTTACGCTTAGGATATATCTATACAATGTTCATCTGTTGGAAGAAGATATGCAAAATCAGAGCTAATTTGCATATTGTCTTCTGATTGCGTTATCAGAAGAGGTTTTTTTTCAAAAGTGAAAGCAGTTTAGATGGGGAGGGGGTCCGAAAGAACCCTGTACACCTCATTTTTTAAGGACAAAGGGTTCTTTCAAAAAAGGGGGTTCTTTTGAAAAAAACCCATCTAAACTGCTTTCACTTTTGAAAAAAACCTCTTCCAGTAACGCGATTGGAAGAAGATATGTAAATTAGCCCTGATTTTGCATATCTTCTTCCAACAGATGAACGTCGTCTAGATGTACCCTTAACAGAGTAAGAAATACTGATGGGGAATAATTTACATCTGCCCATTTAGCTCCCATAAAGTACCATGAAAATGTGTTAGACCAAACAGACTTTAAATGTACTTCCTTAATTTTAATGTATTATTATTATGGAAACCTATTTAGTAGGGTTGGAATAATTTGATTGACCTATGATATTTAAAAAATAATGAACAGAAGTGGACCATAATGATAATTTATTACATCTGGGCAGCCCTCTTTGTCGTCTTCTGCTAGGTTCTATGAGTAACAAGGAGATTCAGAGAGGATAGGTCGGAGAGATATTTGAAGACTAATTTGCCAAAGAAGTGAAGCTGTCAGCTCTTCCATGGATGTAGCTGCACCCTGCATTATCAGACAAAAGGCTGAGGAACCTGAGCAATTATTTTGGCTTTTCTTAGCAAAGATAAATAAATTCAGTTAGTGAATAACTGTTTTTGTATTAAGGTACAAAATGCAAAACATTTCCTGACTCTGAAATGTTATGAAAATACCTGTGTGTATGAAGTTTGGAGTTTGTGGCAACTGGGAGGTTAGCTAGAAAGAGAATAAAGGCGGTGAGACTGTCAGGTCTACATTTTGAAAGTAGAACATTTTACTGAAGCAAAAAAACCAAGAGAAAATTTGGGGACTCAGTTCTGTAGTTAGTGGGATGCAGAGGGGCTTTATTCCTGCTTTTAAAGGCAAATCTCAGTGAAAAGTTTACTGTGGAGTCATTACTTGACAATTAGGAGACTGTCAAATTGTTAACACCAGATGGGTAATGTGACCTCAGACACATGAGAAACGCCGAGGTGTGGGCAAATTGAGTGACTTTTTAAAAATCATGCATAATTAGAATGCCACAAGATATTCCAGTGAATACCACTCTCCAGGTGGCTTGTAACATCGGGGATAATATTCTACCAGCTGATGTGTGGAGGCGGCCCAGAGTCAGACCCCTATTACATGAGTTCATCAAGGCTGATCTAGTGTTGGACTCTCAGGCTATCAAACCCTTGTGGCTGCACAGGAATGGACCAATCGGTGAGGAATCACAATGTTGAAGAAGAGAAGATAACTAAACTGTAGAACTCGTTGTCTTAGGATGTTGCTAAGGCCAAGTTCTTCAGGCAGAAAAGAAGGGATTGGACATTTATATAAATAATAAGATGAGCCAGTTTTACAATTATCAATCCAAAACCAAGAGTTGTTGGAAGAATTATAAGAGCTCATGCTTTAGGGTTTCAGGCAATCTCTGTCTATTAATGATTAGTGGAAGAGTCACACGGGTTAAGTATCCCACATCTGCTTACCAGGGGCTCTGAAGCAGCAGGAGTTGGCTGCTCTTAGAGAAAGGAAACTAGATTAGATAAACTTTACTTTGCGTCTGAACTAGTATGGCAATTCCTTGTCTACTGTGAGCCAGTGGTTGAGCTAGGACTAGAACCTAAGTTTCTGTAGTCTTAGTACATTGCCTTGCCCACTGGTCTGCACTTTTAGAGGCATGTTGGAATAGTGAATGATGACTTGCAAAGAAAGTTGGAGAATTATGGCTTCTTAGCTAAATTGATCTAGACTTTAAAATAGGTTCTTCCTTTAGTTTGTGGGCATCATTGCACTTACCTTCCAAAGCCTCAGCATTTTATGAAAAAGAGAATCCCTCTTGATGTGTACATGCAAATACATGCTTTTTGCGTGTACACTATATATGTACAAAAAAGGCATGCACCATATTAGAAGATTGTGTGAAAATATACCTCTTCTACTGGAAGGGCTTTTAGAGTCCATAAGATGTGTAAAAATAAAAAGGTCTTATTTTCAGAAATAAGCACTACTATGTGCACAAAAATGGATTTCTGTTCCTAACTGGTATTCACATAATTGTGCACAAAAATCAGATGTGTGTGGTCCCAAAATTGACCCTCTGTACTTGCAAAGGGTACTTATGTATACAAATTAGGTGTGTAATTGCATGCAGAATTCCACAAGACCTTTTCTGATTTTTTTTAACTAGCTTATTAGAAGTAAGTTTCAACTACAGTAAACTTCCGATAATCCGGCACCTTTAGGACCCAGGGGGTGCTGGATTATCAGATATGCCGGACTAACAGAAGGGGGGGCTATGAGGGGTCTGGGGTGGGGTGGGGGGATGCTATCCCAGACCCCCTCAGAGCTCTCCCTTCTGATAGTCCGGCTCTGCCCCAGGAGTCCCCAATTCAGCCGCTGCTGGTCAGTTTCAACAGTGGCTGAATCGGGGACGCCTGCAGCAGAGCAGCTGGGGTGCTGCTGGGTTGGTCCGGTAGCGCCGACCCTTGGCGCCACGAGACCAACCCGTCAGCACCCCAGCTGCTCTTGGGGACGCCTGGGGCAGAGCAGCTGTGGTGCTGACGGGTTGGTCCCGCAGCGCCGCTCCTCGGCGCTACTGGACCAACCCAGCAGCACCCCAGCTGCTCTGCCCCAGGTGTCCCCAAGTCAGCTGCTGCTGATACTGATCAGCGGCTGACTCCAGAAAGCCCGAGGCAGAGCTGCTCTGCCCCGGGCTTTCTGGAGTCAGCCCTGGTCAGTTTCAGCAGCGGCTGAATCGGGACGCCTGGGACAGAGCAGCTGGGGCGCTGCTGGGTTGGTCTGGTAGCGCCAAACCTCGGCGCTGCGGGGACCAACCCAGCAGCACCCCAGGTGCTCTGTCCCAGGTGTACCCAAGTCAGCTGCTGCTGAAACTACCAGTGGCTGATTCCAGGAAGCTGGGGCAGAGCAGCTCTGTCTCGGGCTTCCTGGAGTCAGCCGCTGGTCAATTTCAGCAGCGGCTGAATCCGGGACAGCTGGGATGCTGCTGGGTTGGTCCCGCAGCCCCGAGGGGCAGCGTTATTGGACCTACCCGGCAGCACTCCAGCTGTTCTGCACCCTGCTTCCCGGATTCAGCGCTGGTCAGTTTTAGCAGTGGCTGAATCGGGGAAGCTGGGGGCAGAGCAGCTCCAATGGTCTGGCTGCCCAGAGCACTTCCGGGTTCCTGATGGTGCCGGACCATCAGGAGCGCCGGACCGTCAGATGCCGGACCATCGGAGTTTTACTGTATATAAAATACTCTGTACTGCTTGTGCATAAAACTGTAGAATTTTCCAGATCTCGTAGTAGCTTAAACGACATTGATTTATAAAACTGCATTTTATTCTTATTTTATGTAGAATTTCGTATGCAGGTGAATAAATTCCTATAAAGGATTAATATCAGTGAAAAATACTGGTTATGCTAAGAAAGTCTGCCTGGTTTTTCCCCTAATAAATATGCATCCATGGAAGTTTGAAAATAACAACACCACTACACCAAATTAATGGATAACAAGTATCATTGGCAGTGAAGGTGTTAAAAACATCTATGCATTGTTGACATAGGGTGCTCTGAAATATTAAATTTAGAAAACATTTTTCAAATGCATATAGAAAACTCTGCAAGAGTAACAATTGGGCTAATCCTTTTGAATTACTATTGTGTAGTTCGATATATCTAACTATAAGTTATGTTACGTAGCTAATCAACTCCAGCGAGGTATTTCTCTATTTATTAGAGTTGATTATACAGTACTGATAGTGTATACAATTTATAAAATGTGACAAGAATGGAATGGCCAGCTTGTTTGTGTTTCCTCCTTACAGGTCTATCATAAACAGAGAGAATCCCCAATTGTAAGAAAAAAACTGAGAAGCTGAAGGGAAGAAAAAGAGAAATAGCTTTATACCATGCTGTATAAGTTTACCACAACTTGTGTGCGTGTCCATATTCATCACCGCCAGCTGATTTTACAAATCCTCTCCTCCATGCTTTCTATGATTTAGAATAAGTAGGCCAATCCATATTCCTATTTTGTGTTCGATGTAACCATTTCACATCATTAGATCTTTTTACCCCATGTACAAGCAGCTCTGCTCCAGGATTATTCACTGTACCCTTGTAACACAAGACCTGTCCATCAGCCTTTCATCTTTCTCTTCTGTACTCTCAGTTCTATTTGCATTAGCTACTTTTTTATCCTCGTCTCTATCAGACCCCATCAGTTTGCCTCTTCACCTTTAAAGCACCACTAACTGTGATATGTGAGCACTAGCCATTAAGGCTTCTAACTATTCCTTTAATCATGTCAAATGCTAAAATGTTTGGTACCTTTTTTATAAGTGAACAAACAATATTCTGATTATTAAATATATTTCTGAAAGTTTATTTATGGCCTCTGTGGGATTTTTTTTCTGTATTAAAGTGTTATTTTAATTTAAATATAACCCTTGTTTCTCCTTAGCAGGTGGTAGCTACTGTAATTTGTTTATTAAAAGGACTGACAAAGAAAGACTGTTCAGAAATAAATGAGGGCAGACTTCAGAATTCATCCAGAAATATGCAGTTTTTTTCCTAAGTAAAGTCATTGCATGTTTTTTGCATACAGTAGTGTATAGACTTCTCTTTGTTTCTGTTTCTCGCCATTTGAATCGTTGGGTGTGGGATTCAGGCTGGCAAAGATAAAAATGGAAGTATGGGATAATGTGGATAGATGAGAAAAAACGGCAAGTTTTATGGCTGTGGCACACAAGCCATTTTATGTGTGCAAATTTCTAGTCTCAAAATTGATGTATCAGGTTTTTTCTTATAATTCAGTTAAAAAGTCAATGTCACTTTTACATGCCCATCTTCATTCCCCTCCACCCCCCAAAAATAGCTTCAGCACTCTCTTTTCATAAAACATAATCAATTAAACGAGTTAAATAAATGTAACAAATCCAAAACAAAGCAAGCAAGGGTACATTCATGTTATTGTGAAAACAAAATGTTTAATAAAGAAAGAGATTTCAGCTTCCTTAAGGCTAGAAGTGTGCACAAAGTATGATGTTTAAAGTTCTGAAAAACAAATAACAGAATTATAGACTTTTAAATGGAACATGATGCCAATGTGAAAGGCATGCTTTTCTTTCTCACAAAAATATCAGATCATCAATGAGGTAAGACTGGAGAAATGCAGTATCGCATACAGACAGCACTTCACTGGATATATTTGCTTGCTGAAATCTGAAAACAGATAGTGTGTTTTGTACTGAGAAAATGACGTCAAAGTATGACCGTCTGCAAAGCAGAAAATTGTTGTACAGATTTGGCACTCAGCATGTGGTCCTTGCAATCTGTGCAGAGGCAAAAATACTGATCTAGTGCTGCACTATGCAGTACGTGCCTCGTTACCATAATGGCATAAGGCATAGAAATGTTTGCACATATTTCTGAAAATCACTTTTCCATGTCAAGCAAGCAGTACATTTATGTCTAAATTTTCCAGAGTCCATGCCATTGATTAATCATGTGAATGTGCCACAAACTTGTATTTTCAGGTTTAGCTACATGTTTGTATGCACAAGTCCGGTAAGCGCACTCTCAAACAAGCAGCTGTCAGCATAGTTAATCTGCTTTGATATGTGCCTGTACAAAGAATTGTGGGTGCAAAATTGGAGAGCATGATACTTAATATGAGACTCAAATAATGAGTAAGGAAGTGGTTAAAGGGGAAATTACAATGAGCTATGCTAGAAAGAGAACAGTGGAATTTCCTGGTGGAGTCAGGGATCAGTCTTGGTCCAGTGTTACTTAACAGTTTAATTAATGACCTTGGCACAAAAAGTGGAAGTGATCTAATAAAGTGTGTGGTTATTACAAGGTTGGGAGGAGGCCTGGACTATCATTTAAGGAGATTTGGTGCCCTTAAAAACTGGAATAATAGAAATGGGATGGAATTTAATAGCGCAAGGTCATGAACTTCAATGACTAAATTCAGTCACTGAATGGTGAAATGGAGGGATTTAATCTTGCTTTAAGGGCCTGATCCAAAGTCTGTTGAAGTTAATGTCAAGTGTTCTGGTTTGGGCCCTAGGTGAGAAATGCCACACGGCCTTAGCTATAGAGTCGTTTCCTCTATAATCAATCAATAACTTCATTTGTTAGACAATCATCTGGGTGTGCACTCACATACATGCATGCTCATACACCACACTCATGCTGATCTCATACATTCAGATGGATTATGTATTGTCAGAGTAGAATTAATGTAATATTTCCATTATTAATGATCTTTCAGGTTGTTTTTGAGATTTTGGCTATTTCTAGTTGTGTGGGTTTTCAAGCTTGCTGTGGTGTGGGGTCTCTCCAGTTTTTTATTTATATCAAAAAAGATTTTGTATAAAAGAAATGTCAGCTGTCCACTTGGAAGTATACGCACAATATTCTGTTAATAATTTGAGATCTCCCTCAAAATTTAATACTGTTAAACTGAAAAATATTGTTTATCTTTATATGTTTAAATATATGTTTGTTTATCTCAGTGGAGCCATTACAAACTATTTCATCAATCTAGCCTAGGTCCATTACAGCTTTGATACTGACGTGTCTAAGAATGACTGTGCATGCATGTTTACAGATTTTCAAGGATTAACAATTAGGCTGGCACATTTGACCTATTGTTTAAATACCAAAAGGGCCTAAAGATATTTAGCTTCATGATCTGCAAAATTACATTTTGAAATGTAGTCATATTCTACATTCAAATTACCCCTGAGTGTATGTTTCTTTCACCTAGCCTATTAGCATTAATTTCCAATGACACAGGTGTTGTTAGAAAATGAAAACATAATGTATATGATAAGATATTTGTAGGGCTAAGTCAAGGTCACAAAATATGGGGGTCATAACAAATAAATACCAGTAAAACCTTTACACCATAACACACTATCATATATTTTCTTTACAACATGTACTTTACAGCAGAATGATTGCAGAAATATTTTTGGGAGTTTTGATGCTACGTGAAACCAGCCTTGCTTCACTCCTCAAAAGTGTCAGAGAGGGAGGAAAATTATCATTTCTATGTTCTAAATGTAGGAAAAAACAAAAATAAATACAAATATTTTCAAACAGTGTTTAACACTTAAGAGCAATATTGATTTTAAGACCCAATCTCTCACAAGGATTTTAAAAAATGAAAATTGTGCAGCATATACCAGCTCTCCAGTAGTGTAAAGAATCAATTTTAGAATCAATCAAGAAACCTTGAACCAAAATTGAGTTTTATCTATCTTGTACCTCAGAGCAGAGTAGTCTAAATTTGGAGAAACATTCACATTTGTGCAGGAAAGTAGGAGGGAAATGTTTTTGGCAGTTTGTGTGTACCTTGTTTTTTTTTTTTATTGATTCAGTTTTAAAGATCATCCTCTGGTGAGAAAAGAACTAATTGACTCACTAGTTATTGGGTCTTCACTTGAGAGTGACCCATGCCATAAAGAACTAAGTTATCTAATATTCCCCTTCAGTGCAATTTGAACATATAATGAAGAAACAAATACCTACATTTGCTTTAAAGCTTATTTTCTGTCTTCACAGGGAAGCAATCAGCTGTGTTTGTGAAGCAGTACCTGGAACCAAAGGAGCCTTCAAAAAAAGAAAGGTATTTTTCTTTCTTTCTTGTCAGTAGACCATATTTCCTTAGGTCAGCATCGTGGAAACCCAGACACAGTGGGCAGGTGAGTTGAAGTCAGAGTGAGAATTGCAAATGCAAAATCTTTCAGCCTTCTCTGTTGCAGCCACCGTAAATTGCACCTACTGCCCTTCTGGTCAACATCACTCACCAGAAGTCAAAGTAAGGGAGTGTCTCCTCTGCATATAAGATCCATATCATGGCTAGAAGCATATCTGGGTGGGGAAGTGGCTGGGGAGTGAGTGAAGTCTTAGTTCTGGCCCCATACTATGGGCCACAGCAAAGGGGGGGAAGTACACTGTGCCAGATATATGGTTGACACAAACTGTTGCCCTCCTGAAGCAAGAAGGGAAGCAGCCAGATACCATATTGTGACTCTGAGTGCTTGTACAAACCTCTGGAGCAGCACAACCTTGAACTGCCCCTTACTCAGGGCTTTTGGCATGGCTACAATTTAGCCTTTAGGAAGCCTAATTTGAAGTGATGTCAGCTTACATCTGAAATAGATTACAGTTATACTATCAACATAAATAGAATGTATGGGGGAGGGTTCAGAATGAGAACCCACGCATTGTCCTTGCTGACTTTGACCCCTTTTTCTGGTATATTTTTACCTGTTATGGGCCACCTGTGATATTGTATTTAACTACAAGTCAAACACACACAAACATTAAAAAAATAATGCTCATCAAAGCAATGGAATCTGCTTTAGAATTGCTTTTTCAAAAAATACCTTCCATATTCAGACTTTCTAATGGGTGCTCTTAATCAGAAAGTAAAAGCAAGGAAAATGTCTTTTTTCTTGAAAAAAAAATAACATAAAAGAGCATTGGGAAAATGGGTGAAAGGGAGTTCCTAGTGCCCAATCAGCCGGCTTGTTGAATCAGGCTATGTTTATGCTACAGAGTTTTTTCGGAAAAACTTCATTTACGTCCACACTGCGATTGCGTTCTTTTGAAAGAAAATTGAAAGACCAGAAGGGTTTTTCCGACACTGGTAAACTTCTTTTTATGAGGAAGAAGGCTTTTCCCAAAGGGGCTCTTTCAGGAAAAGGTGTGTGTGGATGGGGAAGAGGGAGTTCTTTCGAAAAAAAGAAAAGAGAAAAAAGCACAGGTGCCCTGGTGTCCACTCCATCCATAGTAATCACAGCTTAATTGTGAGATAGTGTCCATTCAGTGTGGATACTATCTTTCGAAAAAGCAGATTGCTTTTTCGATGCGCTTTGGCAGTGTGGACGCTCTCTTTTGGAAAAAGGGTTTTCAGAAGATCTCTTCCGGAAAAGCTTCTTCCGAAAGAAGCCTGCAGTCTAGATGTAGCCTCTGTGTGTGTTAGGCTATGTCTACCCTGCAACGTTTTGGCAACACACAAGTTGCCAAAAAGAAAGTCACTAAGGAAGTCGTGGTAACTCTAGTTAGGAATTGGGAAGAAATGCTACTTTTAAAACAAACCAGCCCTTTGGAAAGGGAAATGGTGCTGGTAGCAGCACATCAGCGAAATTTTAACCACCACAACAACAAGAACAACAAAATCATGAACTTTTGCAGGTCTGTTCCCCATCCTGTCTTCATAGTGACTCCCATATTTTTGTCAGTTTTAGCTCATGTGTCTTAACTTACGTGGCTAGGGAAAATTCTCATAGACTCATAGACTTTAAGGTCAGAAGGGACCATTATGATCATCTAGTCTGACCCCCTGCACAGTGCAGGCCACAGAATCTCACCCACCCCTCCCAGAATAATGCTCTCACCTATATCTCAGATATTGAAGCCTTCAAATACTTTGAAGACCCCAAGATGCAGAGAATCCTCTAGCTGTGATCTGTACCCCATGCTACAGAGGAAGGCGAAAAACCTCCAGGGCCTCTAGTCTGTAATAGGGATTTATTGTTCACTCTGAAGATCATACTCTGCAGATATTCTGTTGTGGATCTCCCTTTGATATCACTGCGATTTCCACTCCACACATGGAGAGAGTGTTCAACAGAGATTTGCAGTGCAAGCTGAAAAGAAGACTAATAGTTTACATAGAAAAAATTATTCTGCATGAAGTACACTGGCTTAGTGTGTGCAGTTATATCTGCTTTCAGCAGCTGTCTCTAATGAGAATAAAACTCCACTACGTACTTATAGCCAATAATGTTATTCCTTCATTTCAAGTATTAAGAATATGTGCTTTTGGTGTTGTAAATACAGGATTTGACCCCCCCTGGCTATTGTACACTTGTAATGCTGTGTAACCCATGGTTTGTTGTTATTTTACACAATTTATGCTTTAACCATTTTGTTATTTGTGTTATGAGAAATGACCTAGAGAGAAAAGTAGCAGCCCATAAGAAGTGATCACTACTCATGCAGATTAAAAGTTATCGTTCTTGAATATTAGCCCTTAAGATGTCAGCTGATCCTGTGTGAAGTGTGCATTGTACATCTTGCATGCTAGAAACTGGAGGGCTACTATTAGCAAGTTGGGCTCCTGTACTGACCATAGACTGGCTAGAGCTTTTGTCTCAGAGGTACAATAGATATGAGCCTTCATCAATTCCCTGGAATGGCTGATGTTATCTTGGATGAGGTTTAAAAACAACAAGCAGTCCTGTGCACCTTAGAAATTAACAAAAACTATATAGTATCATGAGCTTTTGTGGTAAAACCCACTTGATCAGATGAGTTGGAGTGGAAATAACAGACTCCAAGATCCATATAACAGCAAAAGTAGTACCTGTCAATTGTAGGACCCATGTTAACGAGGCTAATTAAGAGGGCTGGATGTGTCCTTTTCATAGCTTTTGATGTGAAAATGTGGAAGTTAAAGACAGAGGAAATTGGCTTTGTAACCAATTAATGTCTTTATTCAAGCCCAGGGAAACAGTGTCAAATTGGTAGATGAATTCCAGTTGTGTAATCTCTCTCTGTAATTGGGTAGTGAAATTCCTTTGTAGAAGAAGAGTTACTTTTATATCCATGATTGAATGACGAGGTGGGTTAAAATGGTCCCATATAGGTTTGTGTGTGTTACCATTTCTGATGTCTGATTTGTGTCCATTTATCCTTTGTTGCAGAGACTGTCCAGTTTGGCCAATGTACATGCCAGAGGGGCATTGCAGGCACTTAAAGGTATATATCACATTAGAAGCTGTGCAGTTGTATGAGCCCCTGAGTTTGTGGCTTATGTGGTTAGGTCCTGTGATGTTGTCACTTGTATTGATGTGTGGACAGAGTTGGCAGCGCGGTTTGTTGCACAGGAAGGTTCCTGGGTGAGTGTATCTGAGGTGTGATTTGTGGCTGCTGGAAAGGATTTGCTTCAGCTTAGGGGGGGTTGTCTGTAGGTGAGGATTGGCCTGTCTCATAAGGCCTATGAGAGTAGGGATCATTTTCCAGGATAGGTTGTAGATTGAAAATGATGTGATGGATAGGTTTAAACTGGAGGCTGTAAGTTATGACCAGTGGTGTTCTGTTATTTTCCGTGTTGGGCCTATCTTGAAGATGTTGACTTCTGGGTACTTGTCTGGTTCTGTCAATCTGTTTCCTCACATTCCCAGGTGGGTTATTTAGATTAAAGATCTTTATAAGTGTCTGTCTTTGTCTCTGTCTGTGGGATTGGAGCAAATCCGGTTGTATTTTTAGTCTTGGCTGTAGAAGACAATGGATCGTGTGATGTGTCCTGGATGGAAGCTGGAGATACGTAGGTAAGAATAGTGGTCAGTAGGTTTCCGGTATAAGGTGGTGTTTATGTGACCATCATTTATTTGTACTGTAGTGTCAAGGAAGTAGATCTCTTGCATGGACTGGTCTGGACGGAGGTTGATGGTGGGGTGGAAGTTATTGAAATCCCTGTGGAATTCCTCAAGGTTCTCCTTCCCCTGGACTCATATGATGAAGATGTCATCAATGTAGAATAAGTAGAGGAAAGATGCTAAGGGACAAGAGCTGAGGAAACATTGTTCAAGGTCAGCTATAAAAATGTTGGAAAATTGTGGTGCTATGGGAGTACCCATAGCATTGCCACTTACTTGAAGGTATACATTGTACCGAAATTGAAAATAGTTGTGGGTGAAAACATAGCTCAGCCAACACCTGTTTTGAGGTATCTTCAGGAATAGCATCCCATGACTGTTTGTAGATCATCCTCATGTGGAATGTTCATGTAAAGAGCTTCTACTTTCATGGTGGCCAGGATGGTATTTTCAGGAAGATTGCTGATGTTCTGTAGTTTCTTCAGGAAGTCGGTGGTGTCTCAAAGATAGCTAGGAGTGCAGATAGAGGAAAGAGTCAACATAGCCAGATAATCTTGTTATATGAGTGACAATGCCTGAAATTATGGGACATTTGGGATTTTCAGGTTTATGGATCTTGGGTAGAAGATAGAAAACTCCTGGTTGGGGCTCTGGAAATGTATTTGTATAGATTTGGTCCTGAGATGTGTCAGGGAGATATCTTGGTTTCTGTTATTTTCGCTCCAACTCATCAGATGAGTTGTGTTTTACCCATAAACGCTCATGATTCCATATATTTTGATTAGTCTCTAAGGCAGTGTTTCTTAAACTTTTTAAGACCAAAGAACACCAAACAATATTTTTTTTAATGAGGAACACCAACGATTGTTGAGGGGAAAAAGGGGAGGGGGGGAGTTACTGAGCACAAAAAAAAAAAAAGTTGCCTACCTCTTTAAGGGCAGCCATTTTGAACTCTGTTATTCTCTGAGGCACACCTCTGACTATCTCACAGCACACCAGTGTGCCTTGGAACACAGTTTAAGAAACACTGCTCTAAGGTGCCACAAGACCACTCCTTGTTTTTAAAGTTACAAACTAAGGTATGTGGCTATCCCTCTGAGACTTTTAAATGAGGTTTGTTACACACAGTGATCCCATGGGGCTGAACAGTATAATGTAGTTTAACATCCCATTTCAGTTACCATCACGAATCGACAGAGAACTAAAATGTGCTACTTTACTTCACAGCCACCAAGCAAAGCTCTCTCTAGCATCTTGGGAAAGAGCAATCTTCAATTTGCAGGAATGAACATAACTCTGAATATATCCACCACGAGCTTAAATCTAATGACTCCTGATTCTAAACAGGTTTGTGTATAAAAATCCCTAATAGTCTATTGATGAAAAGCATAAGGCATAATGTTTGCTACTTGATAAAATGCTATTATGCTTCTAGTGTTATTTCTTTATAAAATAAAAATTAATGAAATTATAAAATGCAATAGATTAGTTTGTTTACTCATTTAACATAGAGCGGTGAAAATAATGTTCTCTCAGTAATTCCTCTAAAAAGGACCACTCTACACTGTGAAATGGCTTTTTCTGGCAGAAAAAGGTCCAGTTCCAAACTTTGTCTGTGTTGGGTGGAGGTATTTTAGTTCTGATGCATCTATGCTTTAGAGATGAATGCTATCCACAGTGGGTTTTTTTCTTTTCCTACATGTTGTTTTAGAGGGCATTCTATTCATAAGGTAATGTTAAAAAGCCTGCTTTGGGGGGTTTGTTCTTCTGTGGAATATCCTACTCTCAGAAGAAGGAAACCTGTCACAACCAATCCCTTTACTCTTCTCCTTTGTGCCAAAGGTATATGTTGACTTTGGGGAATCACTGCAGTGGGTTGTGAATGATATATGAGAAGAGAAAAAAACCTTGCTCGCTGTATAGAGAGAGCCGGTAGTGTTGCATAATCACTGCTTTGCTATTCGCTGTGAGCTAAGTACTGGGTTGAGGCACTTCATGTTCTGCCTAGATACAGCTAGGAAAAAAACCCTGCTGTGCCACAAGATAAAAAATAAACAAGAAACACACACACACCTGAAAGGTTTCCCCACCATTAGCCCTATATAGAAGATGCTGTCATTTTCTATATTACTAGTTCACACACTAGTAGCAGCACTACTGCATATTGTAGTGTTTTGTACCATTATTAAAGAATCTGATGCATGGTACTTTTTAGAAGGGCAGTTGTCTCCAGCTTTCACTCCTGGCACAGGGAACCTTTCCTTAGCACAACCCCTCTGCAAAACATACAAAAAAACTGAAGGCAATTTAAAAATAAGTTATTTTTTTAAAAAGGACAGAGTCTCAGCTCAGTGCAAAGCAGCAGACTTTTTCGGATGTCAATAGAGCAATGCTGATTCATACCAGCTGGAGAGACCCCCAAACATTTTGTCTTTTTTCTGAACTGGGAATAGAGGCAGATGGCCAATATAATGTATCTCTATATTGCCTATATTGTGATTTGGTGAGCCAGATCTGGCTATGATATGGAGGACTGGGAAATAAAGGGGTCTTTGAGAAACCAGCAAGCTGTTGGGGGATCTTCATTGTTTCTGGTCTATAATAGGAATGTTGGCTTACCCCAGAGAGTGTTTTTGGAACATATAAAAATGTACTCTGCTTACTGTAGCATACCTTTCAGAATACTGAAAGCAAGGCTAGTCAAGTGGCCTTGTGATTAATTCTTTATGGTGCCATACAGGAGATAGGCCCAATTCTTGTTACAAGTCCCTTGTTCCTGGATGAACAGGGGTTGGAAACCATGCAAAAATAGCATGTTTAGTCTTTGAAGTAGGGAGAGAAGGAGCCAACTGAGTTGCTCCATTGAGTTAACCCTGTTAGTTAGGAGTGACGTTGAGGCATGGAGTGAATGCCTTAGTCCTCCATGATCAAAGACCACTGTGATGTAAATCTTTGTGGTGATAGTGGGGAGGGAAACCCTTCCTTGGGGATAAAGAGAAATATAGTTGTCCACTGAGATTTAAAAGAAAGAAAGGTCTGTTGAAAGGTTATAGTTGGATGAGCAGCAGGGGTTGGAAGTATTCTAAAGGGAGCATGCGTTACCTGGAGGAAGCACTTCACATTATGCTCTAGTGACTCTGGGAAGGACCTCCAAGACACACTCACGTTCAGCCATTTTCTCAACAGAGCAGACACTGCTAGGCAGGTTCTTTCAGGTGCAGGAAGAAAGGAAAATGCGTTGGCTCAAGGCACGCCTCTCTTCATGATCTCCGCTTCCAAAATAAAGAATACTTGATGTATACTAAGCTCTATGCTTCTTTTTCCATAGGGGATGATTAAGGCCTAAATTCCTTCTTAATAAGAACATGATCCTGTGCCAGTGAACTCAGTGGCACACCGCTTTTTGAGGGCAGTGATGCAGGATCAAATGAACTTTCTTTCACTGGTTGTTCAGTGACTTTATTATTTCAAGAGTTAAAAATCTGACTCACAGCACAGTAACACAACAGAATCTTCCTCTTCTGACGAGGAATTCATATCAATTCATGTATCTTTCATGCTGCCTCCCAAAGAAACACTACGCAAGTTAGACCTCAGGTGAATTGAAATTGAATTGTAGTTGGTCACTTCAAATACATTAGAATTCACCTGGGCATATGGTCAATAGTACTTGCATTTACAAACTGGACTCAGAATCCTATGTGAAACACATAATTACATTAAAACATTTGCTCTGAAACATTTAATTACATGGTAGATATTATGTATAGTGTTAGGATAAGACACATAATAAGCACATACAGCAACTGCCATATACAGTAAATCGGCGAGGCCAGATCTTTAATGTATGAGAGTGACACACCAGTTTGTACCAGCTAGAGTGATGGATGAGTGAAGACTTTTAATCAGGGGTGGCCCGAGGTGGGCTGCAGCAGCTGGCGCCCCAGGCAGAACGGCCATCAATGGCATGACGCCATCATGGAGCGCCCCGGGCGCCCCATTGAAGGCAGTGCCCTAGGCGACGGCCGAGTCGACCTATACTCACGGGCCACCCCTGCTTTTAATAAGTAGAATAATATATACTGTAGTTCCATGAGAATGACCACCTCCACATCTGGTATATGACGCGTAAGTGAAGTAAGCCTAGTTCTCAATTATATTAAGACCCTGCCGACATTGTTAAATTGACCTAAAGCCTGGTGTAAGCAGCTCTAGGTTGATAGAATTCCTTCATTGACCTAGCAACTGCCCCTTGGAGACATGGGTTACATAGGTCAATGCAGGAATCTCTACCATTGGCATGAGCAATGTTTATGCTGAAGCACTGCAGAAGTTCAGCTGTGCCACTGTAGTATTTAGAGTGTAGACAAGCCCTAAGGTTTCTTTACAGTGATGTGATAGATAATCTCAGTGTGTCAGAAAGCCTGTCTGGTGTCCGCAATGTTCAAATCCACAGAAGGTTATGGAAGCCTTTAATGTTTGCCCATTATAGCCATGCGGGATGTTGGAGCTATGTGTTTTGGGTAAGTGTACCTTTTTGATCCATTCATCACTAGTGACAAAACCCTACTTCAACTGATTAAAGTTTCTGCAAAATATCTTCCTGGAACAACATTTTCAGCTATGATACTGTATGGCAGAGCTATACAATTTACTTGAATTACTTTTCTGTTCATTCATTGCTATTATAAAATGTCATCCTCATTAACTTAAGAAAAACCAGAAGTAGGGATAGCCAATATTCTTAAACTTATTTGCATCAGCAGCGTGTTCTCAGTGACTAACTCCTCATAGATGAAATGCAAAAATTTATTTTGATCTTGTTTTCAGATTTTACATCACCCTCACAAACCATAAAAAAAAAAGAAAACCAAAGTGATAATTTGCATAAGAGAAGTTACTGACTCATGCTTGTATTTTTTTTTCTGATCCAAACAGATTATAGCAAATCATCACATGCAGTCTATTTCCTTTGCGTCTGGAGGTGATCCGGTAAGCATTTCTTTAATCTCTTTCTTCCATACATATTGCTATAGGCCATATAGGAGGACCTTAAGCCAGGATTTATCTCATGTCTTAGTCAAAGGAAAATATAAGCATGTAGCTCTTGTTTCTTTTTTCATAAGCTTTCTCGACTGCTGCCATCAAACTCTTTTTGAGGGATACCACTGACAGTTAGTCACAAATCCTCCTCTTTGAATGACTGATAGGAAAAGTGCCAAAGATCCCAGAGCATTTAATATACATCTGATAATTAGGGTCTCCTATTTTTCAAAGTAAGCACAGTATTTTCATATGAATATCTTTTTACTTTTCATCTTAATTATTATCCAGTTTTCCCTTCCTGCAGTAAGGATGTAGCAGTATTTCTAGCAAGGTAGCCCCAGGTAATTTTTCTTTCCTTTTTCCTCAAATCTTTTGAAAACTGAGAGCCAAATGCTGCCCTCAGATGTGTTCATTCCACTCATATGTTAGAAGAAGGATTTGGCTTTCAGGAGAAGCCCGGATCTGCAGTTCTAAATGTGCCATGTTTAGTTTTGCTCTCAGATACTTCTGTGCAACTCACATTCAATTCATGCATATCAGAGGGCAGACTAAGGATGTTAAGAGGCAGGTAATCAATTAATCGTGTAGTTGGTAAAATTTTTATTGACTACATGATAAGGGAAGGTTTCCTCAGTCCTGGCTTGCGCCAGGTCCAGGAGTTATCTCCACTGCAGCTCTGCAGGTTAAGTGTAGTAAGAGCTGAGCATACAGGGAGCCCGGCTCCAACTACATTTAAAATGCAGCACTGGGACTGTTTAGTCCCAGCTTGTGCCAGGTCCAGCAGCCCCTGTCTGTGGGAGGCTCCCAGTGGGGAGCTAGAACCTGCTGCAGACAGGGGCTGCTGCCAGAGCAACCTCTTCCCTCAGCCAACCTGGGATGCAGCTTTGCGGCAGTCTCCCCCCTCCCGTGTAGCTGTTTCTGATAGAGGCAGAATGTGGGGGGAAGGTGAGGGACAGGTGGCACAGCAGGGATGGTGCTGGGGGGAAATGGCTTTTAAGATGGCTCCCCCCCAGCACCAGCTCTTGCTCCTCCCCTTACTGCCTCTGCATCACAGGCAGCAAGGAGGGGTTGGGGAGAGGGAGCAAGTAGTCGAGTAGTGATAAGCCTAGGCTTATTGGGTTGTCAACTACTTGCTTACATCCGTAGGGCAGACCTGGGCTTGTTCCTTGTCTACATATTCATATGAGCTGTTCTCCCAATTTCAGAAATTCATAATTTCAGAATAATGTCCTAGCCAGGAAATAGTGAGAGAATCTCGGACCAGCAAAAGTCCCTCCTGAGTCTTGAAAGCTTTTTTATCTAGATTGCTCAACCCATTCCAGAAGGGGCAGGGCTTCAGGCAGAAAGAGCAGGGCTGGGGGCTAGCTTCTCCCAGCTAGCCCTTCATCATTGTGTAGCCTGCGCTGCCCAGGACTCCACAGTGGTGATTTAAAGGGCCTAGGGCAGCTGCCCCTCGTTTTCCCATCAGCAGCTCTGGGTGCCCCACACTGCTGCTAGCCCAGACAGCAATTAAATCATCATGATTTAAAAGCAGCAGGGAATGCCCCCAACCCCAGCTGCTGCCATGCTGCACAGTGCTGCTACTGCTATTTAATAATGGCAGGGAGCTCCCAGCTGCTGCTATCATGGTGTCAGTGGACCCAGGAACCCTGGATCCTTTTAAGTTACTTGGGACCGTGGGCAATTGCCCATTTTCCCCTCCCCACATTGGCAGCCCCGTATATCTCTCCCACCTCAACTACGATATGATTTAACTGCACCAGCTCTTCAGGGCAAACTATCCTTGACATGTTTGCTGTCTGACTGCTATCAATTTGCTAAATGGGTTAATGTGGATAAAGCAGGGATACATTTGGGCCATGGTACAATAATACTTCAGGGAGTAAAAAACTGATCACCAGCACCTCTGAAATACTGTGGATTGCAACAGATGCTGGAAGTGAACAATTCCTGCAGTGGGCAGAGGCGTGATTAGTAAGATCCCTGCCTCCATAAATAAGCTCTTTGCTGCTCCATCTGCCATCCTAGTCCTAGCAACACCACCATCCATTGGCAGAGTGATTTCTCAGGAAACAACCTCAGCAGCAGCAGTAAGAGATTTGGATTGAAATAAGCAGTATTCCCAGTGTTCTAGCAAGATGAAAGTCATGCCACTGAGTAATCAAATCGGATCAAGTATGGGAGCCAACAAGAGCTGGTGTAACTGTAAAGTAAAATCCACAACAAGATGATCTCATCCTGGGGGTGGAGAGGAGGGTAGGTGTGAGCCTCCATTGACATTCAGCGGGCTTGCCACAGTAGGCTCCTACTTGGGAGGACTTTAAATAACAAAGAGCTTGCTCATGTGGTTCCTGTCTCTCACAGCTACACTTAATTACAGCCTGACACACCAAGCATGCCAAACCAGCCTAGCAGTATATCCTAACATTGCACTCACTAGTTTCTTTCCTCCTCAGGGGTGAAATCCACTATCTCCCACCAAAGTCTTATCCCATACATTAGGTCACTGGGAATATTAGAAATGCATGAATGCAGAGAGAGGGCTGTTCTGTTCTGTACAGCTTCTTTTACTGCCTTTTTACTGTGGTATCTGAGGGTGTGTCTAGACTACACCTCTCTGTCGACAGAGAGATGTAGATTAGGCACATCAAAATTGCTAACAAAGTAGGGATTTAAATATCCTGTGCTTCATTAGCATAAACATGGCCGCCACTTTTTTCTGAAATAGAGTTTTTTCGAAAAAACTCAGCAGTCTAGACATGGATCTGTCGAAAATGAATCCTTTTTTGACAGATCCTGTAAATCTCATTTTTTGAGGAATAGACACTAACCCTCCCTTATCCCCCCTCTATTCTAAATTCTGATTTGTCTATTTTATATGTGTTCACTTTTTTTGATTGTATCCCTTTGGTATATATGGTCATGCCAATTTTCTTCCACAATTTGATCTGAGGAAGTGGGTCTGGCCCATGAAAGTTCATCACCCAATAAACCATCCTGTTAGTCTTTAAAGTGCTGCATAGTCCTGTCTTTTGTTTCAGCTAGATGTAGTGGGTGTGTCTCACAGTAGACAATTACACCAGTATTCCCTCAATTATCCCTCAAGGGCACCCACTCTGAACTCCCAGATCCTCACTTATCACCTCTCTCGGGCAGAGACCTATATCTCTGTCCCTACTAACAGTGGTTATTGCAGTGTAGTTCCCTGCCTGTACTGTGATATCCCTAGCAAGCCAGATTGCCTAAACAGCAGTCACAAGAGAGAACAGCTATGAACAGCAGTTACAAGTTATCACATAACTCTTTGTAAGCAAGCATATTCATTCTTCAGGTAGAAGTGTTACAGATAAAGCCTACTAAAACAGCAACAGAACCTTCACACCTACTAATAAGCTTACCAGGGATCGCCTCTCTCAACTCCTGAGGGCTTTACAAGGAGTCCATCCTTCGAATCCCACAATGAGGCTTTTCTGTGGTTACAAGTGCATAATAACAGCCTTAGCTCAGAGCTACCACCCAGGATCAAGTTAGTATTTCCTGTATGCAGCTTGAGACTCCTCAAACAGTAATCAGTAGATATTGGCCTTCTCCCCAGGTAAAACTTCAAAAGGCTGGGTTTTGTATAACTAGATGTCAGGAATACGCGTATTCATTTTCCCCTAGAGATTCTTTGCGTGAATCCCTTGATAACAATTGTCTCCAAAGCCCATTCTTGTCAGGCACATTGTTCAGTACCGTTCATTGACATTCATAACACATCCAAAGTTTCACTTCCTGTCTCCCTCCTAGGGAGGTTACATACAATCCTGGCCCATGATAATATATAACTTTTGCATTTAATATAATGGACTAAAAAATACTTACAATTAATTCACTAAGGCTACGTCTACACTGCGGCACTATTACAGGATACCAAAAGAGCTATTCTGTGTCTTTTGAGTGCACCTGTTATTCCACGAGGTTCAGGGACGTTTCAGAATAGTTCTTTATTTTGAAATTTGGCACTGCGTATACAGTGCCAAATTTCAAAATAAGCTATTTTGAAACTACCTCGAAATAAGCTCCGCAATTTGCACTATGCAAATTGCTTAGTTTATTTTGAGGTAAGGGTGCAGTGTAAACCTACCTTAAAGTTTATACAAGGATATTATAAGTAATTGTCAGATCCAACAAAGAGTATGTCTACACTGCCACTCTAGTTCGAACTAGGGTGGCTAATGTAGGCAATCGAAGTTGCAAATGAAGCCCGGGATTTAAATATCCCGGGCTTCATTTGCATCTTGCCGGGCGCCACCATTTTTAAATCCCCGTTAGTGCAGACTCCGTGCCTGCGGCTACACGCGGCACGGAGTAGGTAGTTCGAATTAGGCTTTCTAATTCGAACTACCGTTACACCTCGTTCCACACCTAATTCGAACTACCTACTCCGTGCCGTGTGTAGCCGCGGGCACGGAGTCCGCACTAACGGGGATTTAAAAACGGCGCCCGGCAAGATTCAAATGAAGCCCGGGATATTTAAATCCCGGGCTTCATTTGCAACTTCGATTGCCTACATTAGCCACCCTAGTTCGAACTAGGGTGGCAGTGTAGACATACCCAAAGTGACTAACATCTGTCATATGTGGTTTGTTCTTGCTCCAGTCCTTTTCCCCCGGAGAAGAACTGTGTATGCAATATAATGTTTTGGTTTTGTAGGGTTTTAGTTAGTGGTGGTGGTGGTGGTGTGTGTGTGTGTGTGTGTGTGTGTGTGTGTGTGTGTATAAATACGTACTTGCTCTTCTAGGTTTATATTAGAAAAGGTCAGGTTGAAGGAGTGTGACTTACATTTGGAGTGAAAGGTGTTGAAGTCTGTGATTTCCTTACTTCTGTGGGATTTTTTTCAAAAGTTTTGGCCTGGCACTCACAAAGGTTCCATCTTCCAAGCTTTAGCCTTGCGATAGGAAGTTCCATTGTGCCTGAGGACTGGAGTTGTCAACCATAGTTTTCATGTCAGAGCTTCAGACAATCTTTAGTTATACTGAGCCCAAGCCAATGAGTGTTTTGAAGCTGACAGATAACTCAGAGACCTTGAAGTTGACTGAGGGACCTTCATTCTTCTCTCAATTAGGGCCTGATCCAAAGCCCAAGGGTATCAATGTGAGTCCTTTAATTGATTTCAGAGAGGTCTGGAAGAGTCCTCCCACAGGTGTGAATTAAGGATAATGCTTTGATGGCATTGTGTTAACTATATTATGAACATGGCCTTTTAAGTGATTCCATACAAAGTCCTATACCCAGTCCTATTGTGTGCAGAATGGTGGGTTATCAATCTGTTCTATCCTCATTACCATGGTATTTGAGCACAGGCTATCACTTCATGGGAAATACTGCTGTGCTCTTCTGTTACAGTGCAATGCAGAAACAAATCAATATATTCATCAGATGTTTATTCATTTTGTAGGATACAACAGACTATGTTGCATATGTAGCTAAGGACCCCGTTAATCGCAGAGGTAAGGTTTTTTTTTTTAATATTTGATGCCTTTCATTTAAAAAGCATATATTCATATTTTCTTTTTATTAGATTTTTCCAGAAAAAGTAAATGCAGCACAATAAAAAGTTTACATTAGGGTTGTTTACAAGAAAAATCAGCATTGCATTAATGAGTAGCCACACACTTTAGTCCAGCAAATTTTTGCCATGAATAATATATTTCAAATAATTTCAATGCTCTTCATGCCTGGACTAGACCTTCCTAGCCTACTTGCTGAAAGTCATGAGGAAAGAGATTATAACCCACTTTGTTTATGATCTTCAAAATGTTACCTAGTTTTCCTTCTACTTTCCCTGCAATCAGGCAGTGGTTTCTCTCAAAGGCACCTCTTAGCAATAGCCTCAAACAAACAGGATTTATGATTCTGTTCTGAGTCTCATAAATAAAACCAAATTATACAAGAAACAGAAGAAATCATAATCTCAAAGTAAAAGTACAAGTTTTAGACCAATTGTATCAGTATCTTCATCAATGATTTAGATAATGGCATAGAGAATACACTTATAAAGTTTGAGGATGATACCAAGATAAGAGGAATTGCAAGTACTTTGTAGGATAAGATTATAATTCGAAATGATCTGGACAAACTAGAGAAATGGTCTGAAGTAAATAGGATGAAATTCAACAAGGAGAAACACAAAGTACTCCACATAGGAAAAAACAATCATTTGCACACATACAAAATGGCAAATGACTACCTAGAAATGAGTATTGCAGGAAGGACCTAGGGCTCATAATGGACCATAAGCTAAATATGAGTCAACAGTGTGACTCAATTGTTGAAAAAAACCCTGATATTTTAGTAGGAGTGTTCTAAGCAGGACACAAGAAGGAATTCTTCCATTTTACTCTGCATTGGTTAGGTCTTGATTGGGGTATTGTGTCCATTTTTGGGTGACACATTTCAAGAAAGATGTGGACAAATTGGACAAGGTCCAGAAAAGAGCAACAAAAATTATTAAAGATCTAGAAAACATGACCTATGAAGGAAGATTGAAATAATTGGGTTTGTTTAGACTGGAAAAGGAAGACCGAGAAGGGATATAACAGCTTTCAAATATCTAAAAGGTTGTTACAAGGAAGAGGGAGAAAAAATATTCTTCTTAACATCTGATGATAGGACAAGAAGCAATGGACTTAAATTGCAGCAAGGGTGGTTTTGGTTGGACATTAGGAAAAAAATCCTAAGTGTCAGGGTGGTTAAACACACGAATAAATTGCCTAGGAAGGTTGTGGAATCTCCATAATTGCAGATTTTTAAGAGCAGGGTAGTCAGACACTGCCAGGGATGGTCTTGATGGTGGTTGGTCCTGCCATGAGTGCAGGATACTGGACTTGATGACCTGTCGAGGCACCTTCCAGTGTCTTATGATTCTGTGAAAAGGCATCCGTCTGTGTGTATTTCAGAAAGCTTTGTAAGGCCTTAAGTTTGTTACAATATATTGTATAATTACATATTAATAATAAATAGATTCTTGGTTAGAGTTTAAGGCCAGAGGGTCCTAACCGGAGTTCCTGAATATCACAGCTCACTAAACTTCATTCAGTAATTCCTATGTCAGTCCAGTAACTTGTGTTTGGCTGTAATGTATCTTTTAGAAAGAAACATCCAGCCTAGATTTCAAGACATCAGAAGATGGCAAATCTTTTACTTCCCACGGTTGTTTGTTCAAGTTGTTAATCACCCTCATTGTTAAAAAATATATGCCTAATTTCTAATTTGACTATCTCTTGCTTCAATTTCCAATCATTGGTCCTTGTTCTGCCTTTCTCCACTAGATTAAAGAGCCCTTACAGTACAGCATTTTCTTCTCATGAAAGTATTTATGCACTGTAATCAAGTCACCTCTTAATCTTCTTTTTGGTAAACTAAACAGATCAAGCTCTTAAAGGCTTTCACGGTCAGGCATTTTTTTCCTGGTCTCTAATCATTTAATGGCTCTTATTTTCACTTTCTGCAATTTAAAAAAAATCTTTTTTTTAAATGTGGACTTTAGAACCTGACACAGAATCTCTGTATTGGCCTCACCAATATCATGTACAGGTGTAAAATCACCTCTTCTCTGTCTTCTCTTTCTATACATCTGTCACAGTGAGTTCTCAGCTCAAGAGTGCCCCCTTGTGTCTGAGAGAGAATATGGAAGGAGTTTTCATAGCTAGTGTCCTCATGCCATCTGTTTTTGCACACCACCCAACGTGCTGGGTGAGAAGCAGCTAGTCCCATGCCCCTTCTGTGGTAACAAAAATATCCAAGAGAAGTCCAGAGTATCCACCTATCTTCTGGGCCCCATGTACCAGCAGTTCCACTTTCTTCAGCTTAGGAGTCAAGCACTGCCCTGAGTCTTCCTAAGGCCGCTAGCAACCTCTGGCAGGTGGAGTGAATGTGTGTAATTGGCCTTTAACTCTTCCTTGCCTGTGATGGGGTTCACCTCATTACAGTATCCCATTGACACACTTTAGAAGCTCATGTTCACCTGTTTGTCCACTGTGACCCTTAAATCATTTTTTGAATCCCTTCTTTCCAGGTTACAGTCTCCCATTCTGTAGGTCTTACCTGCATTCCTTGCTCCTAGATGGATAGCTTTGACTTTGGCTGTACTGAAACACATTTTGTTTGAATAGACCCAGTTTACCAACCAAACTACTCTATATGACTGTCCTGTCCTCATTATTTACCACTCTCCCATCTTTGTATCACCCACAATATTTACAGCCATGATTTTATATGTACTTCTCTATTACTGATGAAAATGCTGTTATTTAAATTAGCACCCACAGCATGCTTGACATTATACATACGTATAAGAATATTCATCCTTTCCCCAAAGAGTTTAAAATGGTACGTTTCCTCTCAGAGTCTAATGTTCTTGCACTTGTCCTACCCTGTCCATCTTCCAGTTGCCCAGCCTGTAACAAGCCCCAAAAATCCTCTTTGTGAGCCAAACCTCTCCTTCCTTTTATAAGGAAAGGGGTGATCCATGAAACAAGTTAGATGCCGAAATTCCAGAGTTAGGTGCCTATTTCTCCTTGCATCATTGTGATTCATGAAACTCCTGCTTGGCTGCCACCAAGGGTACCTAAAGTCATTTGTCACCTAACTTTCTGTTGTGAAAGTTTTCTAGGCTCCCAAGTATTAGACTCTGGGGTAGATGCATTGCTGCCTCTCGTTAGGTGCCTTTATACTGTGTATGATTCATGAGCCAGAAGAATACAGATATTTAGCTGCCCAAGTCAACTGCAGAGCCTGATCTGAGGCCAATAACTGATCCAATGTGGATAAATACTTGAGTGGTCATTGGGCCAGAGAGAGAGATAGAACAAAGGAGACCCCAATGGTTAGAACACCTGCCTAAGAAGGGGAAGACTCTAGGTCCAGTCCTCCTGCTCCAGTGACTCATTATTATCCACAGTAGAACAGCATCAATAGGAGAGACTGAGGAAACCCACCATTACCAAAATGTCCCATAGTCGAATGGTGAGAGCATCTTCCTGAAAGGTGGAAGACCCCCTGTTCAAATTCTTTCTCTGTTTCTGGCAGAGAGTGGGGACTTGAACCTGGATTGCCCACATCTAGGTGAGTGTTCAACCAGTGGGTGCATGTTGTAAGGTGTGCCCCACTGCCCCTTTTCCCAGACATTTGGTATGAACGTAAGAATGGCCATACTGGGTCAGACCAAAGGTCCATCCAGTCCAGTATCCTGTCTGCCGACAGTGACCAATGCCAGATGCCCCAGAGGGAGGGAACACAACTGGTAATCATCACGTGATCCCTGTCCTGTCATCCATTTCCAGACAAACAGAGGATAGGGATACCATTCCTACCCATTCTGGCTAATAACCATTGATGGACCTAACCTGAATGAATCTATCTAGCTCTCTTTTGAACCCTGTTAAAGTCCTAGTCTTCACCACATCCTCTGGTAAGGAGTTCCACAGGTTGACTGTGCACTGAGTGAAGAAAAACTTCCTTTGGTTTGTTTTAAACCTGCTACCTATATCACTTGGTGACCCCCTAGTTTTTATGTTATGGGAACAAGTAAATAACTTTTCTTTCTTCACTTTCTTCATACCTGTCATGATTTTATAGACTTCTATCATACTCCCATATAGTCTCTTTTCTAATGTGAAAAGTCACAGTCTTTTTAATCTCTCTTCATGTGGGACCCATTCCAAACCCCCAATCATTTTTGTTGCACTTTTTTGAACCTTTTCTTTTTTGAAATGAGGTGACCACATCCGTATGCAGTATTCAAGATGTGAGCGTACCATAGTTTTGTATAGAGGCAATAAGATATTCTGTGTCTTATTCTCTATTCCTTTTTTAATTATTCCTAATATTCTATTTGCCTTTTTGTCTGACTCTGAAAACACACTGAATGGATGTTTTCAGAGAACTATCCTCAATTACTCTAAGATCTTCCTCTTGAGTACTTGTAGCTAAATTAGTCCCCATCATATTGTATGTATACTGGAGATTATTTTTTCCAATGTGCATTACTTTACATTTATCAACATTAAATTTCATTTGCCATTTTGTTGCCCAGTCACTTAGGGTATGTCTAAACTACATGGCTCCGTCAATGGAGCCATGTAGATTTGTTGTTTTGGCAAAGTCAAATGAAGCCGCAATTTAAATGATCGCGGCTTCATTTAAATTTACATGGCTGCCGCGCTAAGCAGACAAACAGCTGATCGGCTGTTTGTCCTCTCAGCGCGCTAGTCTGGACGCTCCCCTGCCGACATCAAAGCCCTTTGTCGGCAGCCCGGTAAACCTCGTCCCACGAGGAATAACGGGGCTGCCGACAAAGGGCTTTGATGTCGGCAGGGGAGCGTCCAGACTAGCACGCTGAGCGGACAAACAGCTGATCAGCTGTTTGTTGGCTCAGCGCAGCAGCCATGTAAATGTAAATGAAGCCGTGATCATTTAAATCGCGGCTTCATTTGACTTTGCCTATGTGTCTAATTTACATTTGACTTTGCCTATGTGTCTAATCTACATGTGTCTAATCTACGTGACTAATCTACATCTGACGGCAGAGGCATGTAGTCTAGACACAGCCTTAGTTTGGTGAGATCTTTTTGAAGCTCTCCACAGTCTGCTTTGTTCTTAACTATCTTGAGCAGTTTGGTATCATCTGCAAATTTTGCCACTTCACTGTTTGCCTCTTTCTCTAGATCGTTTATAAATAAGTTGAATAGGATTGGTCCCAGGACAGACTCTTAGGGGACACCACTAGTTACCTCTCTCCAAACTAAAAACTTAAAATTTATTCCTACCCTGTTTCCTGTCTTTTAACCAGTTATCAGCCCATGAAGGGACCTTCCCTCTTGTCCCATGACAATTTACTTTTCTTAAGAGCCTTACTTTACTTATGGGCTACGTCTAGACTGGCATGATTTTCCGCAAATGCTTTTAATGGAAAAGTTTTCTGTTAAAAGCATTTGCGGAAAAGAGCATCTAGATTGGCACAGACGCTTTTCTGCAAAAGCACTTTTTGCGGAAAAGCGTCTGTGCCAATCTAGATGCGCTTTTGTGCAAAAAAGCCCTGATCGTCATTTTCGCGATTGGGGCTTTTTTGTGCAAAACAAATCTGAGCTGTCTACACTGGCCCTTTTGCACAAAAGCTTTGTGCAAAAGGACTTTTGCCTGAACAGGAGCAGCATAGTATTTCTGCAAGAAGCACTCATTTTAGACAATAGGAAGTCAGTGTTCTTGCGGAAATTCAAGCGGCCAGTGTAGACAGCTGGCAAGTTTTTCCGCAAAAGCAGCTGCTTTTGCGGAAAAAACTTGCCAGTCTAGACACAGCCATGGAGCAAAGCAGGCACCTAACTCATTTCCCCAAGTAACACTTGAGCCACCTGACTCCAGGTGGAGTGTTTCCTGTTTGAGAAACACTAGTGGAGATAGGTACCTACCTTTGAGAGAGGGGTGAGTCTTAGTGCACATTCTTGTTGTTAACATCTCCCATTGGCTAGCAGAGGTGACTTCCTGCCTAGTATACTAGCATTTGTCAATCTCATTTTTTGGGCTCCTGTTTCTCTTCATTCATTGTATAGGGAGCAAGGACCTAACATGGCTTTGTGGACTACAAAGTTTTTCCTGTGATTTTCTGGGCACTTAAAAGTTAAGCACTACAATACTAAATGTCACAACACCCAGATCTCTTTGTGGATCCTGCCTCTAATTCTTCCCTGCCAAGAAACCACCATTATATCCAAGGAGACGGTTTATCCATGATGTTATTTTTAATATAATTTTATTTTAAACACGTTTAGCAGCAGGCAACATACCCACTTCCTCTGTTGCATGCATATATATTATAATTCTCTGTTCAACTTAACTTCTTTCACTCCACATGTGTGGAGATGCCTGTATGTTACCTGGGGAATTCATTGGTGCTGACTGTGTAGCACAGCTAGTCAGACAGTTTATTTTTTTAAGGCAAATTCACTTCAAAAGCTAGTGGCATCAGTCTCAGTCTTTATGCAGGTGAAATGTGCATGGTTGGGGGGAAAATCCATCTGCAATCCAGAGCCAGGAACATTTGCCCTGCAGCAAGGCATCACACAACTCTACGGGTGGGAATAGCAGCCACTGTATCTGCATAATTGCAGATCTCATGGTGTCCTACCCTGGCCTTGGCATAAATCCTTCCTTTATGGCAGTCTGTGTGAGGCCTCTGCATAGATGCTCTTCAAGTGCTGCGTGACTGTGTGACAGTTACTAACACAATTGTACCACAACACACAAATGTCACCATTCCTAATTTGACCCTCCTGCAGCCCAAATCCCACTGGACATGTATGCTTATCTACACTGCCATCAGGAAATGTGATTACAGCATGCATGGACATACTCAAGCCAGCTTTGATTCAGCTATATTGTGGGTATAGATTCTTATTTGCTTAGTTATTGGGAAGGGAGTGGGTTTCTCTGCCCCCAGTAGATGTAGATGTGGTGTAGCCAGTCTCTCTCCACACAGATCCAGAGTATCAGCCTGGAAGAATGTATGCTGGGGTGCGGGTTGGGTTGTAGAGCTGCTGTACTGGCTATATGCCACTGCCTTTGCCTGGGTACTACCCAGATAGGGTATGTCTACATTACCACCCTAGTTCAAACTAGGGTGGTAGTGTAGACATACCCATAGCTAGTTACACCAACATACCTCACCGTTGTGACTCTGGAGCCACCTAGCAGGACCAAAGATCTAACTGATATCCTACATATGACTACTTCGCTCATGCCTCAGTTTGGGAAAGTTCGGAACCAGTTGGAAACTTTGTAGCACAGGTACACATTGAGATCAGTAGTTTAGAAAATCAACTATGGAGGCAGTAAAATTATGGAAAATAAATCAAAGGGAAATAAAGGTAAGTTTAATTTGGAATGATCTGAAAATGTTCTCTAGTGTCTATCTCTTTATTTTAATAGAAAGCTCAGAATTCTCCTGTAAATTGCTGCATGCAGTTACAGTCAGGTGATAATGAATTTATTAAGAGCTTCTCTTCTTGAAGAAGCTTTTCAAATTATAAGACTTGATTCTGGTCTCTCTTACATCAGTCCTACATGGTTTTATGATACTTCCATTAGACCAATGGAATCACTCCTGATTTCAGATGGTGTAAGTGAGAGGAGAATCTAGCCAATGTCTTAAGTTAGCTGTAGCTAATTGCTATTTTTGTTCATTCAGATTTTAATAACATCTTTACGTCATGAAAAGTACAATTGTCCTTGACTTTGAGGTCCTTAATTAATATGAGGTGCCATTAATTACTACATCTCAGCAAAGACTGTATAAATAATGGTGTTCAAATGTTGGTATCTTTTCTTTTTTCCTCTAGCGTGCCATATACTAGAATGCTGTGATGACTTGGCCCAGGATGTTATCAGCACCATAGGACAAGCATTTGAACTTCGATTCAAGCAATATTTACGGTGTCCCTCTAAGATACCTGCTCTCCATGATAGGTGAACAGCATTTCAGTAGAATCTTTTTCTAGTTCAGCAGTTTCCATCACCAGCTGGTAAAGTGAGGGGTGAATCTATGGCAGTGCTGTGAATGAAACCATCTTAGAAGAACTGGATTTTAAACATACTTTAAAACAGGTTCTCAAGAAATGAGTGAAACATGATTTACCTGATCCATGTGGATAGACCAATATCATTTAAAAATCATGTATATACATGGCCTCTCGGCTAAAATGATTTAAAATTATAATGTCCTATCCATACTGGCTAGTTAAACCCCTGTGAGAGATAGAAAGGTGGCCCAATGCACAGGAGAAGTGTGCTAAAGGAGTTATAGTGCACATTGTTAAATGAACCTAAGGGAGCCTAAATTGTTATAACTTACGTATTGAGATGCCAGAACAAATTGTAAATTACATCAGCTAAGAGTCATCTCTATATGTGGCCCCAGACTAAATCACTGTTTTCAGCATAGTTTTTAAATGGCTATGCTCTAGCCTCTTACCCACACTGAATGTCTTTAAGCTGTGTTAACCTATATCTTTAAAAAAATTAATTTCTGAATCCAGCTTATTTATACTCAGTGTGGATAGAGTCTTGAAGTAATGCGAGTGGATGAACTTCCCTGGAAGGATGGAACCTATACTGTAGGGTTTCTTGCAAAGTCATGCATGTTCTTGATGCAGTTTAGTCTGCTCATTTTAGAGATTTTCCTTTTTGCTGCAAGTCATAAAAATCACTGTTGTAACCCCTGATTAAAGTCAAAGAAACAGGCTTTCTAAAAACACATGAATAGAGGTCAGACCTTTCCACCCATGAAAAAAGTGCACAACATGGAAAGGTTGAGTGGGAGGAAACTCAATGTGAGATTGTTCTAAAAGGGGAACTGGATTTACTCCCTACCAATGGTAGCCAATGGTTCAGCCTTCACACTGATTTTCATATCTTTTCCCCTCATCTCAATCACTGCCTATAGCAACATTTTTAGAAACTTTCCTACCAATGCTAACTTCATATCACCTCCATTGCTATAAGCAACATTAGAAGTCCCAGGGTTGCTCTGAGTAGGGTTATTTGATGTAGTGTTACAAAACAATCCTGGCAACCCTACGCGTAGAGAGTGTAGAATGCTACCATCTGATTGGGAAGAATTTTACCTTTCCTTTACTCTGGTGCAAATGACAGCCTGATGTGCAGTGAAACAGAGAATCAGGCCTATTGAATTCACCAAATTCATTCCTGATTTACACCCGGGTTATTTAGATCCAAAACTGGTGCCAAGATATTATGAAGGATCCTTTTTTTTAAACCATCCGTCAATCACATAAATAATACTACACATAACATGGTAAATGTAACTAGGAATAAGTTTTTAATGGTTGTCATTAATAGGGATGTATAAGGCCTGATTTAAAGCTCACAGATGTCTATGAGAAGGCTCCCCTCAATTTCAGAGGGTTCTGGATCAGTCTCATTACAAGGATGAATCTGCTTGATTCATCCTATTTTAATTTATAAATGTAGCTTAATTATCAAAGGGCTGGATAGTATTTGGCATATGTAGATAGTTCTATAGCACTTCAGGTGCTACAAAGATGAGTAATGAAATGCTTTGCTACAGGATGCAGAGTTTTGATGAACCTTGGATGGAGGAAAATGGAGAGTCAGTGGAACATCCCTATTACAACAGCATCCCCAATAAAATGCCTCCTATTGGTGGCTTTATTGATGCTAGATTCAAAACCAGGATCCCAAATGCTGCAGATACTGCTCAGGTGAGTGAAATGTTACATGCTTGAGCTTTCCTATTCAATGCAATGGATCAAATATTTGAAAGCAGCATTTTATTTTCAGATCAGTGCACTGACCCTGTTATATATTTGTGAAGCTTTTTGTGTATGGCTTGAATTGTTCTCCTGCAACTGTTCTCTTGTTGCTTCATATTCAGTCATGAACTTGAATAAGAAATGAAACAAGGCTCTGTATTGCTTACTATTAATTTTTGGCTCATCCTGCAATGCATGTGCTGAGGAAGAAGAGGCTAGAAATGACCTCTTCCCCATTGCGATGTCTGAAACACCTGCTCAGTAGACAGGCAAAATCAGGGCTTTCCAGGCAGGGCTGTCCTTACCCATATGCAGAATAAGCAGTAGCGTGGGACATCACTGGGTCTTAATGTCCACCCAACCACCTTTTGCTTGCCCTGTTCTGTGGTTCTGCTTCCTCCAGAAAGGATCCAGTTAACTTAAAAGTGAAAAATCCTGACAGACCTATTAGCAGAACTCGAAACCTATGAAAGAGCCAGTCAAGTGGTAATGAGGTCATTTAACAGGCAATTGCCAAAACCACGTATAGACTGTCAGTTTCTGAATTGATTATGTTAGTTTACAGGACTTTAGTTTAAATTTGCTTTAAAATATTTCATCAGTGTGTGGCTGAAGATTATCAAATCACATCTCTAAAAAATTTGCCTTCCCTCCACACACCCCCACCCTCCCATTGGCTGCCATCAGGCACAGAAGCACCAGTTTAATAGTACTGCTTAGGGTCCCATACATCCTAAGGATGGCCCTGCTTCCAGATGATAGAATGCTAGGTGGGAGTGGTCCCTGGCTAATATTTTCTGCCCTCCATAAGACATGGCTAAGTAGCTAGGGAGGCATTTTAAGGTCCCATTCCCTGTTAACACACAAAAGGAAAGGCAGTGTACACTATTCCCATTTGGACTTAAGCCCTAACTGTTGGATTATAGAGTAATTTTCCTGCTTTCTCTGGCACAATTAACATTTAATTATTCAATTATATAATGTTAGTGAAACAACTTCAATGAGGGCACCTCATCAGGATACCCCATTGCTCAAAGGTTTGGGCATTCTTCAAAGAAGTGGCAATTCCCTGTTCAAGTTCCTTCTCCTTGTCAGGCAGAGGTAACTTGAATCCCCCATCCTTGACCCCACAGCAGGGACTGCATCCCCATGTGGAGCCCTCACCCCACCCTTCACTCCAACTCTTTGCCTCAATCCCTAGCCTCTACCAATATTCTGAATCTCTCAGCCCTGTTCTCCCAGCCTGCAGCCCCCTCCTGTACCCCAAGCCCCTTAACTTCATCCCAGACCCCTCATTCTCCTTCCCCAGCCCAGTGAAAGTGAGTTAGGGTGGGAGACAGCAAGCCACCAAGAGAGGGAGAAATGTAGTGAGCAGAGAATGGGGCCTTGGGAAGGGATGGGACAAGGAGCATGGCCCTGGGGAGGAGCTGTGCTAAGGTGATTGTTTTTGTGCAAATAGAAATTTGGCAGTTTAATAGTAATGCCCTCCCAACAGGGGTCTCCCACATCCCATGTGAAAACCATAATCACTGGGCTATTACTGAGGTCACCTCTTCTGTTGTTCTGGGTGGAGTCATGTGGCCTCTGAACACACCTGGTGGATTGGGCCCTTCGCATTAGTTAGTGGAGTAACACCTATCTTCCCCTGGTTCCTGAGTCGCTAGAAGAGCTAAGTACCTCCCTGCAGCCTGGGTTCTGTGAGGGTGTGAGGTTTGTGACCCATCCAATTTATCAGCATCTCCTATTGGCTAGATTAGGTAGCTTTGTGGGTTGCATTCCAAGATCCTTATCTCTCCTCATTCATTGAGCTGGAGCTGAGGTGCCTAACTCAGCTTTGTGTGTCACGGTGTTTTTCCTGTGATTTATCTAGGCACCTAACAGGTGTTGTGATGATCAGTATCACAGGCTATGTCTAGACTACAGGCTTCTTTCGGAAGAAGCTATTCTCGGAAGAGATCTTCCGAAAAACCTTTTTCCAAAAGAGAGCATCCACACTGCAAAAATGCATTGAAAAAGTGACCTGCTTTTTCGAAAGAGAGCGTCGAGATTGTATGGACGCTCTCTTGTATGGTAAGCTGTGATTGCTATGGATGGAATGACCACAAAGGCTTCTTTCTCATAGAATGAGGATTACCAATGCCGGAAAAACTCCTCTGTTCTTTCGATTTTCTTGCAGAAGAATGTAATTGCAGTGTGGACGTTCCTCAAGTTTTGTCAGAGAAATGGCCATTTTTCCGACAAAACTCTGTAGTGGAGACATACACGCAGTGCCTAAGTCCCTTGTGGATCTGGGCCTAGGATCCTGCATACAGATGCAGAGCTACTTTCTTTGCTGACTTAGGTAATTGGATGAAGCGAGTCCAGTTAGATCCAAAGTATGACATTGAAAGGTTGAGCCTCTGTAGTTTTTTGAATTGACTAATACAGTAGCTTCAAACGTTTTCCCCCTACAGGCCACTTGAAAATTACTGAGGATCTCGGTAGACAATTTAATGATCTTTCCCAGTGTTGTTTGTACCATTAGCTAACTATTGTAAAGAGCTATGGATAAAAGCACTATATAAAAATCTTAATTAATGGTTTTGTTCTACAAATAAAAGCACACAATTAATATTTCAATATCAGTAGTCATACCTTTCTAATGCAATGGATGTGTCTGTTTTGGAGAGCAAAGTTCAGGGAAGTTGGGTATAAAGTTTGTCAGCTTTAGCCTTAGGTCAGGTTGAGCATTTCCCCTACTTCTGTGTTTGGAATTGAGAGTGATGAAATGATGAAAATTCTGTCTCACATAGGTATATAGTAGCAAATGGCACCAGAAAACATACTACTTGGTCTGCACGTTCTAGGAAAGGTCTTTTAAATTCTGACCATAATGTTTCGTCTCAAGAACACTCCAACAAGCACTCTTGTGCCTAATTGAACAAACCAGATGCATCTCACTGATTTCAATTAGGAAAGGATTATGTATCCAGTTGTTAGGTTCAGCTTCTACTAGAAAGTAATCTTCAAACTGTTGTTTAAGAGCAACAAGATGTTGTTCAATGTCATTTTTTTCAATAACCAGTTCATTTCAGACAGAAAACCTTGCAATGTTGGAACCTTAGAGGGAACTATCCTCACACCATCTGAATTGAGCTCACATGCTACCTGTGATCCATGGACTACAGTTTGAGACACTCTGGACTAATATTTCAAGCTGGTGGAGTCTCTTTCTCTTAACCATAAAGGAAATGGTAGTTTGAACAGCATCCAATTGTTTGAATGCTGGGTTAAGACCAGAGGATTTTCTTACAGGACCAGTCTAACTGTTCCCATTCAGTCAAAAATGCAAGGATTGGTCTCATAGATGGAAATCCTTCAAGCTAAACTGTGAAGGCAGATCCCTGTACCTATGTGGAGTCCCACTGACTTCAGTGGGGCTGAGTAGCTGTAAGAGGCTGGCCATATAAAGTTTACTGAAAACAGCAGTGCTCTGCCAGTCTGAATGAAACAGCATTCATGAGCCAAAGATCATAACGTTGGCAGCACATTTCTATTTAATTCACAGAGATGTCTTGTCTGATGAGAACCCCTATTACCATGCTGTCATTGGGTACCAGGGAGTAAATCTTTCTGTTAATCCTTTGGAAGATGCTTGCCCATTCTTGTATTTCATCACCAATTTCCTGCATCCTCAATAGGTTTGCAAGGTTTGCCAAAAAAAGAAGGCAGCATATTTTATAGATGCACCTGGTATTGTCATTGAGCATAGCAAAGGTTAATATAAACAGGAAAGAGTGAGATTTTCATGAAGGCCACTCACACTATTGTTCCCCTATGCAAACACATTCAGGACAGACTGTTCAATTGTAATGTCATGCATAAGAAATGAAAAGTCTAGATGTAAGAAGAACAGAGGTAAACAAAGTCTCGGCATTTTAAAGGAAGGAGTAGCTGAAGAGTTGTTGTTGTATCCCCATTCTAGTCTGCAACAGCAGCAGGACGGGAACAAACATACTACCAGAGTCGCCACTTAGGAGACAAATTCAGTGAGGATTGGCAGCATGTTCCTGTCAAACAAGGTGAGTTACATCTGAAGTAATTGTACTTCTCAAAGGGGACGGCTGCATTGCTGCTGTGGGGTTTTGTTTTGTTTTGGGGTTTTTTGAGGATTTCATGCTTGGGTCAACTGACTTGAACTCATAGGACTTGTATTCTGAGGCTATTAATGCCAGGGTAGATTCTTCTACCAGGGCTGGCATGTTTTCAGAGTCCAAACTCCATCCTACTCAGGAACTGTCTATCCTGCTATTTTTTAGTACTGTAGTGCAAGCCCTGTGAGCCTGAGTCAGTTAACCCAGGCTCAAAACTCACTGCCATGGGTTTTTTTTCAGTGTAGACATTATATGGGCGCCAATCATAGATACAAATCTGACTGGGCAGATTGGGAGCATAAGGTGAAAATCTGATACATAGAAAACTCGCAGCAAGACACAATAGTCAATTGTTAGTTTCTCTCCTTCCTTAAAGTGAATTTTAGCATCTGTGTTTGTGAAAGGTATTAGATAAACAGCTCTGGGAATTGAAATCCAATATATAGCCTGAGAATGAAAACATAAACATGCATGCACATACACACCCGCACTAAGTTTTCAGCCATGATTTTGGTGTGCTTTAATTTTTGGCTGCTCAAGTTGACATGTCTTTAAGCAGTCTGAAAATCTGACCCGTTGGCAGTGTCTCTAGTTGGGTCCTACAAATCAAATCAGTCAAAAAGAACCAATGGTGGTGTGTGTGTGTGTGTGTGTGTGTGTGTGTGTGTGTAAGAGAGACAGACAGACACCCTCCCCCAAGGGTATATTCTGGACTGGTGAATAGTTGTCTCATCCTTGCTTTCTAACCTTTACACTTCTTTGCTGTTGCCTCCACTCCTGGACTGTTTACAAACAGCCTCTAGCATGTAAGACATTCCCAACTATGTCTATGTACACTTGCAACCTTCTAGTCACACTCAGGCTTTCTCTAACCTGATTTATACTTCAGGATAGCCCCCCCCTCACCCCCACACACCCAGTCCTAGGCTTTTCCCCAGAACTATTCATCTTGTATTGTCTCCTCCTCTCCTGGACAATATAAGCTCATACAAAGTTCATCATTGTATAAACAGAAATGCTATATACAAATCTTCAAATGGAGTTTCATAAACACTTCTATTCAAACTAGATAAAAAATAAAGCACATTTATTAGCCATATAGAGCTAGGAATACAAGTAATGAGGCATATACTGGTTATAAAAGTGAATACAAGTAATGAGGCATATACTGGTTATAAAAGTGAATACAAGTAATGAGGCATATACTGGTTATAAAAAAAATAACGATGAAATGCAGCAAGTGGTTAATGAACAATGTTAAATTCAATGCAAAGTTTCTCTCACCACATGCTCTCAATACTCTTGCTGGCCAAATTTCTAGACCGGGATCCTGTCCTCTGTGTAATGGCTGCTTCCTTTGCTTCTTCTGGTGAAGTCAATCGATACACAGAGAATAAGAGAGGAGAAAAAGGAGAGATATCTTGGGGTCTTTGTCCCTCATTTTTATAGTCACTCTCCCTCTTAGAAAACATTTTCAGCTGAGATTCAGGAGTCAAAAAAAATCTAAGGGGAGGATATCTCCTGCTGGTTTTCCCATTGGTACTGCCTTTGTTCTTGATAACTCTATTTTCTGCTTAAATGCAAATTAAGCAGAGCACTCAGTTTTTTGTCTGAGACAGTCCTGTTTGCCAACATATGTTTGGGCAGGGCTGCTGTTTGGAACATGTGTTAATAACACTATAGAGTGGAATCTTATAACTTTATACATGATATAATTCAGGACAATACTGACCAGTGAACTGAGTTTTAAAATGATATCTTACAAGGCACACTTTGTACAAAGATTATTACAGTGATGTGCAAAGGGTGAATACAGGGATACAACCAGACCATCTTAGTGTCTGTGCATGCACATGTGTGCATTTATGAGCTTAGCATAGCAAATTATTTGTAACAATTATTGATTCATAAAATTTTTCTGTTTTGCTTCTTGTGAATGTCATGAGCAAATCATAATATTCTGAACTATATGCATTATTCAGAATTATGAAAATTTCCCTCATTTAACTAGTTTGCAGTATTGTTGTAGATATTTGATATTTAAATACCAAAACTAATGCTGTGTTAGTTGATTACTAAAATCAGATTGGCTTACTCCAGTTCTCTGATCGCATGACATAAGTAACTAACCAATGCTTTACCAGTTTTGAAGGTTCAATCAAATACAGCCAATATTCAAGTTTTAAAAGCACCTTTCTCTGTATTTATGTAACTAAAGAATAGGCAGAAAGTGAAGACAAAAGGGCCACAAAACCAGTGAAATCAAAACTCAGTTTGAATTTGAATAAATATTCAAGGATGAATAGTCCTGAAGCACCTTAGAGACTAACAAAAAACATTGATGGTATCATGAGCTTTCGTGAGCACAACCCACTTCTTAGCTTTTTATGTCATTAGGGTTTGGAATGTAGTAGCCCAGTGTTTCTCAACCTTTTTTTTTATAAAGTACCCCTTTAAAAAAAAATTATAAGTACCCCCAGTACCTACAGTTTTCAGAGACACACCAAATTTTTCTACCATTCCAACATATTTGTTTAGACAATTTAATCGTAGCTGGGAGGGCAGTGAATTTTTTGGCGTAAAAAGTACAAAAATAATAAAGCGCTGTAAAACTTAAAACAAAAATTCAGTTTTCTCCAAATTTCAGTTGTGTTGATGTACCCTCCAGGCTTCTCTCAAGTATCCCTGAGGGTACTTGTACTACTGGTTGAGAAACACTGTAGTAGCCCATCTTCATTCAGACCTCGTTTCCAAGTGTTAAACTTGTAAATGTAACCAAGTTCTGTAGCTTCTCTCTCAAGTTGGTTTTTTAAATTGCTTTGTAATAATATAGTCACTTTTAGATCCATTAGGATGATTTTTGCATTGTGCCAAGCTCTAATAGACAGACATATTGTTTGTCTTTTCATTTCTCATTCCAGAGACTGCTGAGTCTACACTTTGATTAGTGATACCTCCTGTGTTATTTTAAACAATGCTGATTTATCCTTCCAAATGTTCTTACAGAGAGGGGGAAAATAAGTCTTTTGAATTTTCCAGGGTCCTTAGACATTTACAGTGTCCCAGAAGGGAAGCTGCAGGTAACCGTAACAGGAGAGGTCCCTGCTTATGTGAACACCCAGCATATAAATATGGAAGCTCTACTCCCGCTTCAGGCAGATGCTGAAAGTATATTCAGTGGAACAAAAGACTATACCAAAGACAGTAGTCCAAGAAAAGATCTGTTTGATATGAGTGAGTTCCCTTTCATCTCTCACTTCTAATGACAGATGCTACATAATTAGTCTTTTATTTTGAGCCAACAGAAGTGTCATTTATGCATACCTAGGATGGTTTGAATTAATGAAGGTGGTCTGTCTCTTTCTGAGTTTGAAATTAAGGCTTCTTATAGTTTCGAAGCTAAATAAATATAAAAGGTGTTAACTTGCACCTACATTAGGAAAAAAGTTGGGATTGGGTAACAAATGTTAACTCATACTGACCTAATATGAACCTCTTTTCATAATTTAGTCTATAAACTCATGAGCTCATTAATGTATGTAATGAAAGATTGGGGATCTTTGTTAAATTAATACTCTGTTTTGAAAAGAGAGTGGATATCTTTGTAATATACTTGACTATGCAGATGATGCCATTTAAAATTAAGTTATTCTAACTGGACAGACAATAAGAGATCTCCAGTCCTGTCCAGAATATAGAAATACCAGCGGCCTACAAATATATGACCATTAGCAATTACTAAAAAATAAGTCAAAATTGGCTCTGATTTTTAATATATTTGTTTACAAATAATGTTCTCCATACATTAATGGGATTAGTCATACATGTGCTGTGTTTTTCTTAAAGGTACATGAAAGTAGTTTTAAAAAAAAAGGGTTGACTAGAGTTATATTGTATTTTTTTAATGCAGTTTACCTGTGAGTGATCTTGTACTTGTTTCTCTACCTGTAACCAGAACCTTTTGAAGATGCTCTTAAGAACCAAACCACGGGGTCTGTTCTGAATAAGGCTACCTCGGTCGAATGTACCAGTCCTCCATTATCTAGAGCAGCTAGTTGTGGTATAATGGATGAGCTGAATACAGAACCTTGGTATCAAGGAGAGATGAGTAGGAAAGAAGCGGAACAGCTGTTAAAGAAATGTGGAGACTTCTTAGTCAGAAAAAGCACCACAAATCCAGGCTCCTATGTGCTGACCGGTATGCACAATAGACAAGCCAAACATCTTCTTTTAGTGGACCCAGAAGGAACTGTAAGTGTTGACTCCTGGATGAGAGTAAAAAAGTGTTGATATGCCAGAAAATGAGCCCTATTTGTAATAATGACTTGTTACTACAGACATTTGTAAGGCGCCCACTATCTAACCTTCAATCTCACCTCACAGTGCTTAGCTGAAGGATTGCTGCAGGATTTCTACATGTAAAGGATTTCTACATGTAAAGGGGGCTCTAAGACTACTTTGTCTTATCTTTTCAAGCTGTGCTCAGTGCAGTACAGGGGCAGTAAAGGTATTAAGTCGCTTTTGTGACCCCCAGATTCCATGAGGAGCAGTGTCTGGTCTCTCACATTAGTTAGAACAACCTCTGCACTGCCTGTGCACCCAGCTGCCTGAGGCCCCAAAGAGTTGTTCTGATAAGAGTGATCTCCAGAATATGGGGGCATGACTTCCTTTTCTGGAAAAAAGGCCCTCACACAGGCCTGGAAGGGAAACAGCATACTCTGCCTCACTGCCACCTGAGAAGTATGATTAAATTGGCCTTCTAGCAGCAGAGCAACTTAAAGTAGCCAGAACTGGGCATGAAAACTGGTCATTGGTATTTATGTAGCAGCCCATCACGGAGCAAATAGGTAGATGACACAAAAATACAGAAAGTGGAAAATAATGAAGAAGGCAGGTCATTGATTCAGTGTGATCTGGGTCACTTGGTAAACTGGGTGTAAGGAAACAATGTGTTTTAATACAACTAAATGTATCTCAGAACAGAGCATGTACAGCATGTAGACCATACTTACAGGATGGGGGGCTCTTTCCTGGGAAGTAGAGCCTCTGAAAAAGATTTGGGGATTGTGGAGGATAATCAGGTGAACATGAGCCCCTAACGTTATGCTGGGGGCAAAAGATCTAATGCTAACATTGGTTACATAAACCAGGGAATCTCTAAGGGTATGTCTACACTACCACCCTATTTCGAACTAGGGTGGTAGTGTAGACATACCATTAGAGAAGTAGAGAGTTTATATGTGGCACTGGTGCAAACACTACTGTAATACAAGAGTCCAGTTCAGTCGTCCACAATTCAATGTTGGCAAATTAGAGACGGCTGAAAGAAGAGATGCATAAATGATTAAAGGCTTAGAAAACATGCCTTAAATTGGTAGACTTCAGGAGCAAAATCTATGTAGCTTAACAAAAGGTGAATGAGTGACGTGGTCACACTCTTTTCATGAGATCTTCAGTCTGGCATAGAAAGGTATAACTGGATCCAGTGGCTTGAAAGCTACACAAACTTAATGGGAAATAAGATGTACATTTTTAACAGTGAGAGTTATTAATCACTGGAACAATTGTCGAAGCAAACGCCTCACTCAGTTTACGTGGCTAAACAGACAGTTTTATTGGCCAATAAAAGCAAAGTGAGCCAAACGTGGTCTCAGCAAAGCCGGGCCCAGTAAGGCTGCCTAATACAATCAATCCTAGTATCTTTATACCCTTAACCAAACAGTCTGACGTCAGGGCATCCAATTACAGAAATAATCAATTAAACTAGGAAAAACAAAGCCTTATCAACAAGATGGCGGACAGGTACGAGGCAGTACCTCTCCTCTCTGAACCAGCCCAATTAACACATTCCAATAGCACATCTGTCTTGGCCTGGCGCATGGGGTGATAGAAAGTTCACTCTGGCCTACGTGCAAAGACAAAAAGCTGAAATGGTTTCTGTTATACAAGATGGCTTCTAGCTAAACATAAAATAGCTTCTACACAATTTACCTAGGGTCATGGTGGATTTTCCATCACTGACCATTTTAAAATCAAGATAAGATGTTTTTTCTAAAAGATCTGCTCTAGGAATGATTTTGAGGAATTCCTCTGGACTGTGTTACATGGGAAGTCAGGCTAGATGATTATGGTGGCCCCTTCTGGCTTTGGAATCAATGACTTTGAAAGTTTGTAAAGGGGTTCCACCTGATATGAGAACACGGAAAACTCTCATATCATATTTTCAGTTCCCTGTTCCTAGTGACTAACCAGTCTGGCATGTAATACAAGACTTTCTATTCCTGTTTAAAATTCTAATTTAAGTAATAAGCATTAGCACAACTGATTCCTGACAAAATGGTGCATGTGCATACATAAGGACTCACTGTGTTAGGCCGTACTCCTATTAAATTCAACAGAGAAACTGGTATGAGGTCTGCAGGGTTTGATTCAGAGAAGGCAGCTGTACATGCTGTCATTCCACTTGCCACAGGAGGGCAGTCAAAGAATATTATTAAGCTGTTTTCCATTATAGCTGGATTAATCTGGAGGTTATATGTGTTTTGTGTCAGCCAAAAGAAGCCAGCAGGAGTAAGCGCTGAACCTCTGAGATATGAACTTCTTCAACTCCCTGACTGAAAGTTTACCAGTGTTTCGTGACTCCTGCAAGAGGGCCTTTTGGTTTATTTGCAATGCAAGTTTGGGTTCAGGATCCATGGAATCTATGCAGAGATGGAAGGAGAGTTCTGATTTCTGTAACAGAGTGGCCTGCCTCTTTAGGGGCCAGGAGGACTTGGGTCCACCAGCTCTATTAAGTTAGCCTCACTCTGTCACATCTATGTTGAGTGTGGAGTTTAAAAGGAGGAAAGCCAGTGGCTGCAGGCTGGCTGGGGAGGAGATTCTCTGAGCCAGAGACGGGCCTTTTCATACATGACACTCCAGGCTGGAGGCCCTGGGAATTGCTGCTAGATAGAGAGTGAGAGGCAGCTGTAGAGTTACTTGTGGTAAGAGTGTGACAGTGAGCAGGAGGTTCCTGCAGCAGAGCCTTGACCATGGAGAGACCACAAGCCTGGAAGCCAGAGGCAGAGAGCTGAAGAAGGTTGAGGACTAAGGAAGCAGTAGAGGAGTTTGCCTCTGCTTTTTTTTGGAAGAGACTTTTCTGAAATTTGGCCCATCTACAAGAGGCCAAATTTTGGAAAAACCTCCTCTTTTGGAACATCCCATATTCCTCATACAATGAGGAATAGAATACAGGGATGCCGAAAGAATGCGCCTGCTTTTTCAGAAACAGTTCCAGAGCTTTTCCAAGATTCCAGAGGTATCCCAGAAAACTCTGCAGTGTAGACATAGCCTTTGGCATCAGGGTTTATTAACAGACAATCTAAACAGCCCTTACAATCCAAAAATACAGTCTATCAACACATTGCAGCACCTTCTAGCTAGAGTCTGTCTCTGCTCTTCCCAGAAGGAACCTCCTGATCTTCCTACCAGAAGTCCTTTCTTCCCCTGAAGAGTGTCCAGCACTCAGGCTCACTGACATGGATGAAGGGAGGGCAAAAGGAGCAGTTTTTCCTGACCTCTTTGAATAGCCCCTGAAGCGCTGTACATCCCTGATATAAAGGAAAGCTCTTGCAAGTTCCACCCGAGTCCCCACCCCTTCTTGGGGAAGGAGCGGACCCTGCTCACACCCTTACCTTGGGGCCCACCGTTGCTGCCAGCCCTACTGCCAGCTCCCTCTCAGAGATCTCTATTGCATCCCTTCTTGCCCCCGCCTCATATACCCCTGTTCTCTCCCCACCCCTCTTCAGCCTCCTCCTGACCTCCCCTCCCCCAGGTAGGGTTGCTAGGTGTCTGGTTTTGAACCGGACAGTCCAGTATTTGAGCTTTCTGTTAGGGAAACAAATTGAGAAAATATAAATGTCCAGTATTTTCTAAATAAACTGTAATGTAAATTGTGATGTAATGTCAAGTGTGTCCAGTATTTTTGTTGAAACCATCTGGAAACCCTTCCCCCAGGGGGTCCTCATACCCCACACATGCTGGGAGCTGGCGGCAGTTTCCCTGGGCAGGGATCACAGGCAGCTCCACTGGGAGCAGCCTGGGGCCAAAGCCTATCCCTATAGCCCTGAGCCACTGGGGCACTGCTTCTGGGGTGTGTGTGTGTCTCTTTTACCTGCCCCCAAGTGTTGCCCACCCTGGATCAAGGGCTGGGCCAAACAGGGACTGGCCAGGCTCGGGGCACTGCCCTGGGAGAGGATCTTGGGGAGCAGTGGGACTGGCCCTGCTGGAGAGTCCCCCTCCTGGCTGTAGCCCGGGCTACAGGGGCCCTGCAGCAGTCTCCCTCCCTCTCCCTCCCCTCCCCATCTGCCGGGCTCCTGCTGCTGCTGCTGAGTCCTAGTGCAACATCCACCATGCTACAGCCCCTGCCTGGCCCCGGCTTCCAGAACCCCTGCCCGCAGCTGCTGCGTCCTAGTGAGCTCTCTGCTGCGATGCAGTGTGCTGCGGCCTAGCAGCCAGCAGTTCACTGCCCGGCACCAGTCCATAGAAAAGACTAGCATAATGCATATGCAGGAGGACGCCCTTAAATTTGGCACTTTTTAGTCTTTCAGTGCTCGACTTTGCAATCTTTTAGATTTCTTTTAGATTTTTTTAAATGTAATCATGTATGAAGCACTGGAGTTGTACAGAATACTGGTAAAATGGGTTAGACAAATAACAGGTTATTTTCTCTGAAGAGCTTTCAGTCTAAAGACACAACTATGTAGCAGCAAATACAAAGTACGGTCTGCGTAGCTAGAATATTTCTTCAAGCCAGTTTTCAGACCGCAGAGAGGAAGGCCATTGAAACCTAAGTAGAAGGTGCAGTACGAAAGATGCAAGTGTCTGAAGGATAGAACTAGGTTCTGCTTCCTTTACTGATCTTGAAGGATACCTCATTGAGGAACTAACCTTATTGAAAGGTTAGGCAGCTCAGTGAGGCAGCTCATGTGGTAATAGACGACTTGGGGGCTACACAGGATATAGTTGGTCAGAAAATGTTTTTTTTTTCTATTGACAAACACAAAATATTTCATTAATATCGCCTACATTTTCAGCAAATTTCTTGCTTTTTGTTGATAAACCAAAGACCAAATATTTTTTGGATTTTGGCAACAAAACATGAAAAAAATGGCCCAAAAGTTGCCTATCCCCAGAAGCTTTGGCTTTCAATTTTTCACACACACCCCACAAAAAATGACCAAGTGTTTGCTCTCTGCAAACAATCTCCAAAATGTTTAATTTGATCAGAAGGTTGAAAAAAAGTTGTGCTGGAAATTTTTCAACCGGGCTTAATCAGTGTGAGTAAAAATGGTCAACAGGAAAGCATGCAAAATGGAAGTTTGGAGAGAAATGAGGGAGCAGGAAGTAAAGCGACTAATTTGGAGATGACAAAGCTTCTGTTGACTCTAATGGAAGAATGATTAGACTCTTAAAAATGGGTGTGTGAGACTACAGATATAAAAAGAAAGTATTGTGTCTTATATTCAGTTAAATTTATTTTAATGTTAAAAGATTGATCCATATTTAACCTTTACTTTTCCATGCTCTTCTTTTAAGGTCCGTACGAAGGATCGTGTATTTGACAGCATAAGCCATCTCATCAACCATCATCTTGCGAACAATTTGCCAATAGTTTCTGCTGGAAGTGAACTCTGCCTCCAACAGCCAGTTGAGAGGAAACAGTAACCCATGGTGACATGTTCAGCATTTGTAAGCTATAACCTTTGCAGTAAACACTGCAAACCTGGAAACATGTACATTAAAATACACATACATATGTATCTATCAATATGTTTTCTCGAGCTTTAAAAAGCCCCATCCTACACAGAATCACCTGAAATTTCTTACTGCTCTTTGCAGATATGAGGCCTGATGAAAAACACAGACGATTTCTTAAAATGTAATTTCAATAAAATTGTTCTGATTCTTTAATGTGAATATTTGACAGTGTACATACACACATTATATATAAATACAGTAATATATTTATATTTTTCAAGTCAGTCTGTTGAAGGTATGGAACTAATGTTCTGTGCCAGGTGTTTTTAACTGAAAAAGATGCCCATTGTGATTGTTCAGATAAAAAGATAATTCAACAGTCTCATTTCCTTGAGAATATAATATTAGAAGTCTTATTTGTAGTTTTATCTAATAAGCACAATTATGGGGAGAACAAAGGCGGATGACATTGGTTAAATACCAGTCAAGGGGTTTAAATTGAACAACTAGTATTCTAACATGAAAATTTAGCTTAATATGATTTTTAAAAGCATTATTCAGTGTCTCTGATTTCAAAAGCATTTTCTCTTTCTGATGTCCAGTTTTAAATCTTATATGATGCTACTCAAGATATTTGTAACTTGCTTTGACAATGACTTTGTGTGATCTCTCTATGTACAAGTTGTATGCATTTGATTTTTCTAACAATAATATAATTGAACTAATATTCTGCAGCTTTGATTTATTAAATTCAATACTAAGGTTATTTACAAATAGTTCACTTCTTGTGGTAAACAATTAAATTATTTTGACTGCTAGTCACTGATGAGATGTCATAGATTGACTAAGAGGGTTCAAACTGCTTAGTTTTATTTTAATATATTTGGTGCAAGATGATTGTGGTTGGTCAAAGACCCAATGGATAAACCTTTTTCCTTATAGAACTGTGACAAAAAATGAACACTTAGCATATTAGTCTATTTAAATCACTTAACTTTGATTCACTTAGTTTTTATATGTCTCTCTCCTATGTGCAGCTTCAAGTTGACCTTAGCAAGTGATTGTTTTTATAAATGTATTGTATGTTCCTAATGAATATCTTAGAAAAATAGCTATACATTTGAGTTACTTTTTGGCACACATTTCACTAACATTTGGAATTGGGAAGTGCCCATTGAAAAGTGAATTCTGCCACACACACACATGTACACACATTCACACACTTCATTAATTTGCCTTTCTTCTTTTTAATGGACTTTGTCTTTCAGTTATACATATCTAACTGAGGGTCAAATTCATATCTCCATTTAATGGATGCAGTTCCTATAGACTTTAGTGAAAGTTGCATCACAGTAGCTGATAGCAAAATTTAAACTTTAGTATTTCTAAATCAGAAACTCAACCGAGTTTCAGGACTTGGTAGCAAAGGTCCTGATTAAGGAATGTAGTTCCATCTACCCTCAAGCATAATACTTCCATTGAAGTCAATAGGACCTTTCATGTCCTTAAAGTTCGACACATGCCTAAGTATTTTGCTGAAATGGGGGCCAAGCTGACTTTAAGATTTGCTTTAGAATCCATTCCTTGGATGGCTGTTTTAAAGCTCCCAAACAATGTTCTCCTTGTGACATGGACTCAGCAAAGGTCATTACTTTGCAAGTTTGCCAAGGATTAATCTCTCATTCAAAAAGGAAACGCACAGCTGCTATAGAGCTTACTCCCTGAAAAGAACTATCAGAGGAAGAACTGACTTTCAAATGTTTTCAAGATCGTAAAATTACATAACATCTAATCTCCCCATCTCAGCATCTTTCACTTCCCCTTGTATTGCCATTGGACCAGCCCATAGCTAGCACCTATCTCCCTGTCCACCCAGTCACGTGAAACTTCCCAGCCCATGCTGATCCCTTCTTGGGACTCCTCCAACCATCCCAGATTCACCATACCTGGCATCTCACACTGAATCGCTCATCGGGCTTCTTTCAAGGTCCCCACCAACCGCTTCCTGATATATCTTTACATGTAGGTCACAGAGCTAGATAATCACCAGCGCTTCCACTTACAGCGGCTGGACCTTCTCTGCCTCATTAGAGCACACCCAAATCTGCTTTTCTCCCCTTCCTTGGTGTGTATGTGGGAAAAACCAGTTCTCCTAGAAGACTGGGAAATATGGGTGTATCCTTCCCTTCTCCTCCTTGCTGTGATGATGCAGCTGTTTGCATCAGATCCCATCTCCTCTGCACAGAATTGTTGTAGGAGCAGAAAGCACAGGAGAGGTGTCAGACACATCATAGCAGTCCCTTCTGGCCTGGATGGAGATCCTCAGCTTAGGTCTTCCCTATTCCATACTGGACTACAAAAGGCTGAAATATGGAGGTACTTAAGTACTACAGTAGCACATGTCTGGCAGCTATGACCATGATTTTAGGAAAGAAAAGCTTTGTTTTGATTTTTCTGTGATTATACTGCACACAATGACTATAAAACTGGCATCTTGGGGTGAGGGCTAAATTAATCAAGGCAATCCAGGGCCTGAGGCACGTCAATGGATTCCCATGCTACTCTCTTTGGAGTCACAGCAAGTGTCAGAGTGAAGATGAATGGGACAAGCACCTCTGTTTCAGGCTCTTTGGTCACCATATCAAGCTTTTCTTAGCATTCATGAGGGCTATCAAATGAAAACTGAGATTCTGACTTTATTGTGTCACTGTAGCAGCTGGGACATGAGACATGGTCCTATAGTGCCTATAATTTATTCTGCCACAGCCGGTGATTCAATTTTTATTGTCTTTCGGTGATTCCACATCACATTTGCACAGTTTATTAGTGAAAAAGTGTTATCTCTAACTTGTGACCTTGCTTCAAAGTGAAAGTCAAAAGGGATTGTTTCTAGTCTGTGCATCACCATTGGAAGGAAAGATTCAACAGTGAAAATAGTTGAAGCTATCTAGATGAAACATTTCCTATCAGAAGATGATTTCCCCCCCCCCTACATTTCTGCAGAAAAATGTAGATTTAGGCACATTTTTTGTAAGTTACCAATTGGGGAAATCAAAGGAGAAAAAATTCATCTTGAGTTGAGATGTCCGAATAAAATGACATTTTTCAGCTTGAACTATTAGTTTGAAACTAAAAATGCCATTTCAAATGTTGATTTGTTTTATTTAAGTTGCAAGTGTTAAAATTCTCTGTTTCAACATTTCTGATTCAATTTTTTTTGAATATTTTGTTTTATGAATTTTTCTGATATTTTGACTTTTTGTTTGACGCAGAATGGAAACTTATTGTGAAATGTCCAATTTTTCTAAGGGATCTAGTTAAGATTTAGCTAGCAATTCCATTTGGCTTCTTCTGCAATAACAGAGCGTAACTAACTATAAAAATGTCAGTTGTTTGTACATTTTGAACAGCTAATGTGGAGTCCAATCCTGTAAACTTTTAGAGAAGGTCTGCACTTCAGTTGACCATCACTCATGCCTGTGAAAAAGCTCCTTTACCCCCAGATGACACCAGTTTTGCACTGTCCACACCAGGTCTGTCAGTGGAAGGTCTCCTGGTAGTTTCTGCTTCTTGCTGCAAAGGTGAAAGCTTCAGTGTGGCTGTGCTGATTATAGCACTCTAGGGTAGATTTGCCGTTATGTCAGTAGCACACAAGAGATAACGCATGGAGGCTACTTGCATAAATGAATACTAATCATCTTGAGTGTATGTCAAGATGCTGTAAACCTCCTTGCAGGAGGCATAAGGGATCTGTTGAAAAAGGCTTTCTTTCTCGACAGATCCCCCCTCTAGACTTCCACTTTTTGTCGACAAAGTGCTGAGTCGGCAAAACGTGGTGGCCATTTTTATGCAAATCAGGCACGGGATATTTAAATCCCTGCCTCATTTGCAATGTTGACCTGCCTAATCTGCATCCCTCTTCTGTCAGAGGGATGCAGTCTAGACATATCCTAAGTGAAGTAGTGCTGGGGTAGGGACAGTGACTGGAGAAGAGAGGTGGGGTGGGGGGCAGCTCCAGAGTCTCTGTGAAATGGTGTGTTTCCTAGTCGCTGGAATGGATCTTTGTGTGATCCATCTCCTGCACTTTGGGTTTGGCTTTTGTTATGAAAATGATAGAATTAGGACATAAATATGTGAACACAGGGCCCACTCCTGCTCTGGTTAAAATCAGTGAGCAGTTTGTTAATAACTTATGTGAGGAAGGCATGACTATCCTTTAAGATAGAGACTTCATTCTTGTAAAGTGCTGCTAACCCCAAACATTAAAAAATCATGAGTCAGGGCCAAAAAATCAGAAAATGGGCTTAAAATTATTAGATTTTTAAAATAATAATTCTGGGTTTTTTCCTTCTGATGTCTGGGTCTTTAGATTATATGTTTTCAAGCTTTTTTCACCTACTGCACCAAGGGCTACTTTTTTAAAATGAAAGTTGAGATTAGTGTATCATTCCATGAGTCTAGGACCCAGGATATTACAAAACAACAACAACAACAACAAACCTGCCAAATTTGTGAAACATGTTAAAGCCACAGGCATTGCCACACTAGCGTGTCCTCAGTTTCTTCCAAAGGAGTAGTTGAGGCTATTCAGAACTACAGTATTTAGGAAGCTTCAAGTATCTTGCCTTATCTGGCCTATTGTCTATACACATTCTGTATTGTGTGTGATGATGCCTAAAATCTACCCATCAGTTTGGTTTGCACTTATGTTACAGTTGTATGAATTGTGTGCAATCAACATGCCTGAGGGACATGTTACTAAGTCATCCTTTCGTGAACCAAATGTTTCACATTTAATTATGCAAGAGTTGTTTGACTGAGATTAATGCAAATTTCTCAATGAAGTTAGCTGCCTTAGTTCTGGCCACTGAATTTCAACCTTGTTTCCAAAGTTTCCATCAGACATTTTGGTTGCCGCAGAAATTTTAAGCATGTAGATGGTACAAAGAAAACAAACAAACAATTAGCTTCTGACGTCAATGGGAGTTCTATCCAAAAAAGCACTCCCATGTTCATCTTCAATAATGTGAGTGTGGGAAAGCGAGGCTGCCCATGACTGAGTGGGGAGCCCAGAAAGAAAGCAAGCTTCCAAAACATGCTGCCTTCTTGCTGGGGGAAGAAACTCAGCAGAGCTGGGACTTTGTAGGTTGGCTGATGGTGTGAGGCACAGGAGAGGACAGAGACAGTCAGCAACTATTATCCACAACCCTGCAGACCACACAGATATCACCAATGGGAATTCATGCTGCCCCAAGTAGCACTAACTGTTGCAGGATCTTTCCTAGGGTTTGTATTAGGGAGCTGTGTGGGACCAGTGGTGCCATTGCTCCTGAGTTGACAGAACCAAGGTCTACTGACCGCAGTGGAGTCAGTGTGTAGGTTTGGCGTCCCATGTCCTCTGCTTTTTCCACAGTCCCACTAGTGTCCCATCATAGGGCTGCATGGCCATCTCTTATAGGTTTTCTATGAGAGACTGCAAGTTAAGACTGAACAAGGAATATAAGGAGTGAGTAGAAACTAAAGCAGTGCATGAAGAAAATGTAGGTACTTACTAGAAATCTGGCAGGTACACCTCCCACTTTTATAACTTCTGGACCTGGGATTTATTATTTATTCCCATTGTGGAATGGCATTCTCATATTTTTTAGCATGATGGTCTCCAGGGTCCATGCTGTGCAGTTAGGAAAGGAGAATGAATAAATATTTATACCCTTGTACAATTATTGCTCACAGACAAAATACCAGTGCCAACTAAAGTTTATTCATAATGGAATTTATACATATTTATATATTTGTAAGTAATAAATGCCCCCTTTTAAAGCTGGCACATTTTTGCAGCCTCCAGGAAATTTGCAGCTTTATACCAGGACTTTACAACTTGTGTGACTGTTTAATAATGTTTAGCTAAAAATCCATGTTCAAGACTTTTGTCTGGGGAGGCCCAGATACTCAAAGGTATTTAATTGCCCAACTCCAATTGATTTCAGTGGGAGTTACATCCTTAAATATCTTTAAGAATCTGGGCTCCATTGTCTACTGAATGCAGCTAATAGAGCCAAATATGTACATTAAGTGTAAATGTATATAAACAATGATGTAACTCCTGTGGAATTTTCAGACATGCTCAGCCTTCACCCAACTTTTCTGTCAATATGTCAGACTTGCATTGATTTTACTGGGAGCAGAGTGTGGTCAATGCTCAATGCTTTAGACCATCCCACACCAGGAATACAAGATAACTCACCTCAAAAGTTTACCAACAAATTTTTTACTTCACATAGTTTTCCAGTTAAAAGTTTTATGAAGGTTATTTACCCTGCTGCTGATTAAAGTAGGGGGAATTTGTTCACTATATAATATATTTGACGCTCAGAATTCTTGTAGCCTGAAAGTTAAGAAATACAGTGGCTAAATTTGAAATGTGTTCATACCTAATATGAAGATCTATTCAACAACCTTCTCCACCAGTTCCTATACCTTTAGTGAGGTTGAAAAAAACCTAGAAAATATTCATTATACATCAATGAAAGTACAATATAAACTAATGAAAATAACTAGTATAGTTGGTATGGGAAATAAATTTTTGTCCTCTGTGACTAAGTTTGTGTGTACTAACCAATTCTGTTCCAAGTGGAGCGCTCTAGTCCAAACATAATGTAAATCCTGGAACAAGCTGAGTTTCTTTTTAAGGGGAATGTTTAAGGGGAAAGGCGTGATTTTTTTTAAAAAAAATACTGCTGTAAAATTGTTCAAAAGTACATATAATATTTATTATTTTTAAAAAACATATTTGATTGAGATTTGTTCAGACTGTACTCCCTGTAAAGACGAGTGGTGTGTGGCAATACTATGGTAATTTATTGTCCCTGGAACTTCTATGAGTATAGAAGGAAATCTATTGTGAAATGTTTTACTATGTCCTAAGTTTTTAACTACTGGGTGGCCACTTTGATCTGAGAGCTGAATCCTTAGGAAATCCTTCAGCCATGGAATTTAGTCAGTTAGCTCATTTTTTGATTTTCCAACTTGGTCAGAAATAATGAAATCATTACTTGTATCAAATCTAAGGACTTGCTAGAGAGGTGTGAATAGTAGAGTGCTATAACATGTTGCACTCTAACTGCCCCATGTAGACCCTTTTGGCATGAGCTAAAAGGTACATTATTAACTAGGTATTTTTCAGTTTGTGCCTGCATAGTCTACATGGGCCAGTAAGAGCACAGAACATGAATGCTCTACAAATCACCCCTTTCTGGCAGGCGTATCCACCAGCATACAAGCAAACACTCACAATAAGCAGTGGGTCGGATTCTTAACCCCCTGATTTTTTCACTCACTAATTTAACTAATTTTTTACTTCATTGGAATCTTTCCTGATGGAGAGCAGAAATAGACAGTGAGATCAGAATCAGGCCCAGCGTGAGCCAGGACCAAATTCTACAGGCCTTACTTCACTGAGGAGGCTGACAGATGTCAGTGAACTTTTCATCTCAGAACAGTAGGTGGAATTTGACTCCAATTATTTTATATATTGGATAAATAAAAAATAAAAATGGCACAAAAGCAAAATAATATGTAATGAATCTGGCCTCACGTACACTGGAGTAACTCCATTTGTTCTAACAGAGTTGCTGATGTACAAGAAATCATGTGAGAACATAAGCAAACCCCATTCATGAGGTTTTTGCCAAATACCATTTTCGCAACACAAATAATTGCTGTTAAATGGCTTGATTCTAAGTCCTGATCTGTATGCAGTTTCCCCCCTCTCGAGTGCAAAAGGAGGGAGATGGTAGATTAGCCAAATCCACAGTAACATTTTATCCCGTCAATAGATTCTATGGAGAGCACTAAAAGTTGGCATTGATGCAGGAGGAAGGCTATTGGTTGAGTATGCTGCAGGGTGGGGAAAGGGCAGCCCCAAATTGGATCACAGGGAGGCTGGACTGATACACATCAACCCAACCTCCTGCTAGTCCTGCAGATTACTTGAGAAAGCTAATAACTTGTACTAGCTTTCTTGTAGAAAAGTAGCTAAGGCCAGAAGCCATGCCATGAAAGAGTGTGGATGGAGAACCATAGCTTAGAGACAGTAGAAGAAGCACTACTGTAGAAGCACTTCTGGTTTTTGGGCAAACAATACTGGCAAATCTCCGAGAAAACTCCATGAGATTTTTTTTAGGCCCTTCTCATGGATTTTATTCGTGGAAAGAGCAGTCCAGGCTCCTAACACAGGCTGAACCTACAGCTCCTGCTGAAGTCAATGGATGAACTTGTGCTCCGATTACATTAGTGTAAATCCCAAGTACATCATTAAATTAAATGGCGCTCTGCCAAGTTTGCAATGGTGGAATTCAGCTCCAAAGGTATGGCCCAATAAGATTTGATCAGCACTTCTTGGGGGTTCATAGCTCTGTGGATTTTCTTATAGCAGATGGAGTTTTGTGCATGTTATTTGTTTTCAATTTCATTATTTCTGCAGACGAAAATAATGCACTTTCAGGCAATGCTGCCCTTCTGATTACAATTGGTTACTGGGAAATATGCCTTTATTGTGCAATAATGTAATTCTGCTTGTGTAGCAAACCCTTGGCACATTTAACTTGATTACTAAGGATCTGCGCTTCTTCCCATTGAAATCAGAAGCCAAAGTCCTTTTGACTGCAACGGGGTCAGAGCCTATCATATCTGGTTGACATTTTGTGTAGGTACAATGCTTTCAAGCATGATTTTTAATAATTTAACTAAGTTTTCTATACAAACACAAATTCTTGTTCCATTTCTTCAAAAGGGACTACTACATAACTTTGGTTCAAGAGTTTGAGATTTTAAAAAAAGTTTTCTAAAATGTTTATGGTACTTAATGATTTAAAAATACTATAGCGCTGTAAGATTGTTGGCAATAAAAACTCTCGTGAAAGCTCTTTTCCTTAGGTGGTTTCTTTTGTAGCCTGGAACAAAAATAAAGGCCCCAGTTCATGAAACAATCTTTGAGAGTGTAGTGTCTATTTCTTTTGTGGCTTTTCTTCTGTGTACAACAAATCAGCTACAGAATGAGGGTTTGATTCTGATCCCATCTAAATGCAACTCTTGGTCCAGTGCAGACCCAACTATTTGGGCTGTATTTTAAGTTGCTCCTTGTTGTTTTGGGTGACAGAATCAAGAAGGGAGATCCTGCACAATACCTGTATTACCATCAACACTGCCAATTCTCTAGCTTTCCTTACCCATAAATCCCTGCTTTTTTTCACTGTCAGATGGACTTCCTATACCCAGCCTCTCCTTTTCACCGTGGATTTGCAGTGGGCAGTGCTCTCAGTGCCCATAAAGAACAAAGCTAGATTTATTAATTTGTGTATGTCTCATATATTATAATATTGGCCATTACATAGGCATGCACAGCCAGGTAGCCAGCTTTAAAATGAGCAGAGTGCAGAGCTGCCAGGAAGTGGGAGTTTGAATGAGGAATTCCCCACATTTCTCTCCATTGGAATCCACTGCCAGCACAAGGGGGAGAGATCAGGGTTGAGTGGTTGCCACGTCAACCCAGAACCATGAGGCCCCAAACAGTTGAATGGCTTACATAGCTTGTAGACTGGGCTAACTCAAATAGCTTCTTAGACTAAAATTGGGCTTTTAAGCTCATGCTTCTGGACATATATGTGGGCTTGGCTACTATAGTAGAACCTCAGAGTTATGAATAGTAGAGTTATGAACTGACCAGTCAATCACACCTCATTTGGGACCAGAAGTATGCAATCAGGCAGAAGAAGAGTCCCCCCTCCCAAAAAAGCAAATAATAGTACAGTTCTGTGTTAAATGTAAATTACAAAAATAAAACAAGGGGAAAGCAACATTTTTTTCTGCATGCAGGGGAGCTAGCAACCTCCACAGGCCCCTGGGCAAGCGGGGCTGGCTCCCAAGCTCCTAGATGTTGCAGAGCCAGTGCAGCCAGACCTCAGTGCTGCCCAGAGCTGGACACCCCCCAGTCTTCAGAGCCACACAGCATGGTGGCAATTAGTAGCTATGGCTACAGCTGGAAACTGGGCCCCTTTGAATCATTAGGCCTGGGATAGTTGCTCCCTTTGCTCTCTCCCATGAGCGGGTCTGTCTGTATAGCAAATGTTTCAAAGCTGTATTAAGTCAATGTTTAGTTATAAACCTTTGTAAGTCTGAAAAAAGCATGGCTTTTTTTCAGCTATTTCAGCGTTACTAACAACCTCCATTCCAAGTTATTTGTAGCTGAGATTCTAGTGTATGTATTTTCAGTCTTATTTCACATCTAAGTACAGAGATCCGTACATAACATCTTTAAACTAGAGACATGGGGTGAGTTCAGCCACAGTCTTTTCCCTAACCCTAATGGGAGTTGAGTTGCTAAATCTTTTCTAATTTACAATAGCTGAGAATGCAGCCTTTGGGCTAGAGCTAAAGACACATGCTATTTAAACAAACCAAACATTTAGAACAGGGGTCTCCAAACTACGGCCCGCGGGCCGAATGCGGCCCGCGAGGCCCTCTCATCCGGCCCGTGGAGACCGTCCCTGGGGCGCCGCCGAACGGGCCCTTCTTGCCGCGGTGGGGGGGCCCTGTCAGGGGTGTGCTGCGTGTACTCACGCCGCGCCGGGGCAGGAGAAGCGGGCCGCTCCGCTGACAAGCGGCCGCGCGGCGGCAAACGGCGCAGGGGGCGGGGGTTAGCACGGGCGGCGTTCCCCCGCCCAGACTGACAGGGCAGCCGGCCAATCGGGGGCAGGATGGGCGGTGGTGGTAACGCCTGCCTGGCGACGTGCGGGGGAACGTGAACCCCCGCAGGAACTTTAAAAAGGTGACCCCTGATTTAAATCGATATTAAATTCTTTCAGATCTCTCCTAAAAGACCAGATCTAGTGCCTAAAATCAGCTTCTACGTGAGGAAAAATGTTAATTTTTAATGCTTCATTTGTCCCTTGCTCCTTTTAAGTATTTTTCCCACTCTCTGGATTTCTTCTCGCTGGCCTGAAGGGTGAGTTTTCCCCAGTGCATTAATGCAGTGCCCCATAGCATGTGCCTGGCATGCTGCTAATTTGTTTTTGGAACAAGTACAGGCCAACAACTTGACGCACTTTCAGCAGTGCAAGGTCTTCATGGCTGAAGCAACAGCTGAGTTCCCCACGTCTGAAATATGTGAAGAACAATTTGAGAACAAACTTGTCCGATGATAATCTCAGGTCACTGTTGATGTTAGGGACAACAAATCTAAAGCCAGAAATGTCTGCTATTTTGGCATCCAGGAAACAATTTCACCATTCACACTAATACAGGTGTTCATGTGTAGTGTATCAATGTGTTATTAAATAATAACTGAATAAAATAATATTAAATAAATAATTAAAAACAACATCCATGTTTTGATTGTTTTTTATTTGGACCTCAAGTGTGTAGTCGGCCCCTGAACTGCTGTTTGATAGTTAATGCGGCCCTCGGGCTGAAAAGTTTGGAGACCCCTGATTTAGAAGAACAGGTAACAGAAGGACTTTAGAAAACATTTGCAATTATACTCATTTCCAGAGAGTTGTCCAAAACTGGAAAGTATAACCACACATCACTCCTAGGAGTAAAGTGGTACACCATGCAACTACAATACAGACAGTTCTGTTTATAATATAAATATGAATACAAATCTTACAGCTTCGATTCAATTCATAGCTACATGTCAGTCTCCTATGTCATGGCACTTGACTTCTTGCCACTCTTTGCCAAGGTTTTCTTTCAAGTGCCTAATAAATTGTAACTCACTGCTTTGGGCAGTTCTACTTTATACAAGTCATTTTCATAGTTATTGGTAACTTCACAGTTGCTGCAAACTCTCCTCTTTCTTCTTGCAGATGTCAGAAGACCACTGCTGACATTTTTACACACAGACTTTTAAACATAAAACCATATATTTTGAAAGGCTATTGCTATATACACTGGGCATGCTCTTTAAACACAACTGCTTTAATTACGATTAAAAAAAACCCATAAGAACCAGTTTTTGTAAATTATGAATTAAGAACAGCTATGATTGTTTGAGGTTTATGTGAGTATACTTTGCTTTGTGACTTCCCTGCCACTGCAAGGCTTCACGCAGTGGTGCACCTCTTCTTTCCCTGTGGCACATAATAGTATGGTCTCCTGTGTGCAGTAATACTTTGATCTAATTTTGGCTGTTGGGTTTAATGTGTGGGTGCTGGTGGGGTGGGGAACTGTGATATACAGGCACTTGGACTAGACGGATGGGTGGTCCCTTCTGGTTTTAAAATCTGATCTGTGTCTCTAATGCTTGGTTTGATTCAATTAGGTTGGGATTTTTCAAATAGATCCAAGGGAGTTAGGTGCTCAACTGCTATTGAAAGTCAATGGCAGCTAATCTGAGCATCTAATTCACATGGGTCTGTCTGAACCCCTGAGCATAAATCAGTCATGCTGCACTGATGTCATGCAAGCTATGCTGATTTAGAGTAGCTGAGGCTCTGGCCCCATATATTTACGATCTTTTAATCACAATGGACCAGACTACCTTGTCTTCAGAGACCTAATTTGGAGGGGATTGAGGGGCGGGAAAAGTCTACAAAGTCCTCAGAGGGGATAGGTTTAGGGTCCTAAAGTTGGGAGTACAACAGTGATAGGCAACTTGCAGCCCATGGGCCACATATGACATTTCAAGGTAAGCCAGTGGTGGGCCGCCGGACAGGTTGTTTATCTTGTACCCACAGGTATGGCTGCCTTCAGCTCCCATTGGCTATAGTTTGCCATTCCTGGCCAATGGGAGTTGTGGGAAGCAGCGGCCAGCTGAATCCCACAGCTCCCATTGGCCAGGAACAGTGAACTGCAGCCAATGGGAGCTGCGGGTAGCCACCTGCAGATGCAAGGAAAACAGCCTGTCTAGGGGTCTGGCAGTGGCTTAACCTGATGAGCCACATGTGGCCTGCAGGCTGCAGATTGCCCATCACTGGTATAGAGGGCAAGGTGAACTCATGGGGATTAATGCCACTCTTAGAGGAACAAACTGTGCTATCCCTTCTCTGGTGCAGCACAACTCCAAATGACCCATTCTGCAATGGCTGGATCTGTCTCTAAAAGACGTTATTACAGCTCCATGCTGTATTGGCTCCTAGATGGAATTCCGGAGGGTCTGCAAGGATTTTGTCATGGTCCATTGTCTTTTTAAAGGAAGCCTGCTTTAACTGTATGAGCATGTCAATTTGTATAGACTTTCACAGATTTGTCATACCATTTGCAATACATTTAAAAAAGTAAAATATATTCATTGAAAAAGTACCTATATTTTATATATGTGTGAATTCTTAGATCATTTTTAACTACCTTGAATATTAAACATTTATATTCACATTGTGAGTGGTTATTTGCCATAGTTTGCTTAAAATAACTGAAAAATGTGGTCACAGCCATAGTTATCACGGTATTACTATGTAAACATGAGCGATTTGTGGTTATTGATTGCAAGAAAAAAGACTTAGCATTTTTAGCTACACAGTTCAGGATTACTACGTCATATATTTTCAAACATACTATTTGAAACATCTACATACTTGTATAAACTGTATTATTGCATTATATATTGTAATACTATATGTTGCATGATGCAAACTTCTGCCATACAATTATGATTTAATAAAGAAATGTACAAATATACAATTATTTATACAACATACATGTAAGGCCATTAACATAACAGCAAGATATGTATAGAGCAATATAATGCACTTTGTATACTGTAAGTAATCTATCTCCCAATTAAACAGGATAGTGGGATAAATATAATAGTTGACATTTCTTGTAGGTGACACAGATGTACTGTAAGATCAGACTTTACCAAATACACTGATTCCATAAATGTCATCATGACACACAAGGATTTGTGCAGATGGCTGAGTAGTAGAAAAAGCTTTCCTGAGCCGGATCTTTTACAGCATTAAAATCCAAACCAAGTCATGTGATAAATAGGTTCTCAGTTAAATAAGTGGTTAGTATTTTCCCCCTATGATTTAAGTTATGATTTAAGTGCATGAAAACTGAAAGTTTGTAATTGAATCCTAAAAAGCCATAGATGAGTTCTTGACTTACGGAGTCCTTCATTTGCACAAGTTTCCGTTCTGAAATGATGATTTATTCTTTTCAATTATACTTGAGGGAGCACTAATCTGAAGGAAATCATCCTTTGGTTTCTGTGTATTGCTGCTGCTAGACTTACTTCGGCTTTGGTCTGGAGTGGGCTGAATAGGCAAAGATCTAGACACATTGGTCTTCATTAGACAGCCACAAACAAGGCGAAAGAAAGCCCGACGCATTTCCTTACTGGCTAAAGTGTAGATGATAGGATTCATTGCAGAATTGAGGACAGCCAACGCAATGAACCAGTCAGCCTTGAATAAAATGGCACACTCATTTACTCTGCAAGCTACATCTATAAGCAACAGAATAAACAATGGAGACCAACAGGCAATGAAAACACCAACTACAATAACAACTGTCCTAAGCAGTGCCATAGATCTCTCTGAGTTATTGTGATTAGTGACGTTACGGCTACTGGATTTTACCAGTATGTAAATACGTGCATAAAGGATGACAATTGCCACCAAAATGGCTATGAAGATACTTATGCAAAATGCAACATATTTCTTGGAATAAAGAGGCAAAATTGTTGAGCAGTCTGGTAAATTGTTGATACAGTTCCAGCCAAGGATTGGCAAGGCACCCAAGGAAACTGAGATAAGCCAACATGTTCCAATAAGAAGGAAGACTCTGTACTTTTTATTTGCATCATAAGGCCGCATTTTAATCATAGTTAAATGTCTCTCAATAGCTATGGCTAATAAGCTTAATGTAGAAGCTCCCAAGGCAACAAACATACTGCCTTCCCTAATAAACCAGATTGTGTAGGAGAGGCTCAGAGTTCTTTTTCCAGACATAAGAATGTTTATTTTGTAAACAATTCCAGCTAACAGATCACAGAGAGCTAGATTGCCAATAAAAAAGTACATACGGTTGTGAAATTTGTTATTTTTCCATATGGCAATCAATACCATCAAATTTTCCAGGACTATGAAACTACATATGATCAGAAACGAAACAGTTGTTATCCCGATGCGATCAGTTGCCTTTTCTCTTAGAATAAGTTTTCCTGTATAATTATAATGTAGCACGATTAGAGAGTCAGACTCTTCATTTCCTTGAGGGGTGAACGTGGCAGCAAATGGCATAGTAACTGTTGCCATAATTAGTTTGTTTTGTTTTTTAAAAATCATGAAAATTTAATTCCAATATCTTTCCATAAGAGGGAGCTCAAGTCACAGTCCCTAAAGCACTTCTTGGAATTGTCTGGGGATGCCCAAGGTTTCAGTTGCTGTTGCATGTCAATCTCCAGCAATGGCAGTGACGCTAAGAACCTGGGGGAGAACAAAAATCAAGAGAGTCAATATCACTATCTTATGTAAAGCAAATTATATGTACATGCACTGTAATAATATATACCAAATTTGTAAGAACTTATGGGGATATGTACACCATGGACTGGCGTTACAGCCGGTTTGATAATTTGGTATCTGAAAGCCAACCATCTACTAACTAAAACTTTAGTCATGTTACTTTGCATGGGGGATTTGACCCTCAAACTAAACATTAAGTTCACACCACAACTGCTAAGTGCCAGAAGGCTGCTTGTTAACCTTGTGACCTCCATGAATATGGAATGAAAGTGGAACAACTGCTACAGCACAGGATGATGCAACACCAGGCCCACCCCAAGGAGACCACCTGTTAGTCCTGCAACTGGACATTCAATTCAGAGACAGCTACTCAAGTCCCATTTCAGGAAGCTGAAAAAGGACTTGAACCCACTTAACCCAGACCCACACAAAGGGATTTAGCAATTTAGACCTTGCCTTATTGCTATTTAATAACAATGGCATAGCCTCAAGATGCTTCAAGGGGCACCCCACCTTAGCATAGCCCTATGTCACTCACTGGGGCTCACACATGAGAGAATGCAGAGTCCTATTCAAATCTCTTCTCCTCAGACAGGGAAAAGGAAACTGAACCAGCATCTACCCCTTCAGAAACCAACCTCTGCTTGCAATCCCTGGCCAGGAACCACGTAGGTGACAAAATCATTTTTCATGAGGAACCTTTTAATGCCCCACCAAAAACGTGAGGCAAGCGGGTAAAGGAGGCTGAGGCCTACATGTAACGTTTAGCCCAATGGTTAAGGGTCCTTACCTGTGACTGTAGGGAAGGGGGGGCCCAGTTCCCATTTCAGCATGGGGAAGCCATTACAAAGGTGGGATATGCTAGAGCTCTATAAACCATGAATAAGAAAGGTGTTATTCACCCCTTCACATAATACAAAAGCCAGGGTGATCCAAGGACATGAATAGGCAGCAGTTTTAAACCGGACCAAAAAAGGTGCATGGTTTTAATCCAGACCCGAAAAAGATGTGTGGGAAAAGGGATCTACAACAACCCATATACATGCCTGGTTCATGCAGCTAGCTATAGTGATGGAGGCTGGGGACTCCTTGAACTTGGCTGTTGAACCTGAGACATTTTAGTTAAATATTGTTTTGGTAGCAGCCACTCTGCATTCCAGTGATTAGACTGCCTTCCTTGCTTCATAGTGCTATGGGTTTGAATTTTCCCTCTGCCTACCTTAAGAAGGACTTTGTAGGGGTTTCAAACATGGTTCTGCAGCATGTACCCTGGGCAATGTAGTGCTTGCTTTCTTCTTGTCTGTAGAAGCTGTTTAATTAAATGTTCATTGGGCCAGGAGCTGCTTCTTATTTCCTATGTAGCCCATAGGTTTGGCTATGGGCTTAGATTATAGCTGGTGGATTTGGGTCTGCCTTGCTGCCGGTGTCTGCCCCTGTTCTATAATAACCCTGAGTTTGCTGCTCTTTTGTCTATTGAAGCTGCTCTGCTTGAGTTAAATGTGCTTTGGGCCAAGCTCACAGCTACCCTCACTCTCTAGTCCAGTTGTTTAAAAAAGACACCAGGAGACCAGAGGCATTTCATATACATTGTGAACAGCGACTGGTGGGCATTTTGGACGGTTTGATTTTTATCAGTAACTAGGGATGTAAGTGACTAGTTGAGTCACTACTCAACTACTTGCTCTCGCTCCTCCCTCCCCCCACTGCCACTGTATCAGAGGCAGCAATGGGGGAAGAGCAGGAGTCCGTGCTGGGGGGAACCGGCTTAGAAGCACCATCGTTGCAGGGCGGCAGGGGAAGCAGTGGTGCTGCAGGAGACAGTCCCAGACACTGCACCTCTGTTTTTTAAATGTAGTAAGAGCTGCCAGGCTCTTATTACATTTAAAAAGCAGAGGCACAGCAGGAGACCCAGCACGAGCAGAGAATCAGCTGTCCTGGCTGTACCAGATCAGTAATTGGTTGTACCAGATCAGTAATAACTTTGTGGAGCTTCTATGGCCTGAAGTAAAGCCATACAATGTGGCTATGGACATTCGGCACCATGGACTCATGCTGCCAAGCATAGTGCTGTTATAAAAGTACCCTGAGGTACGCTGAATTATTCATAGAACTTTCAAGCAAGCCTGAGTTGTTTTAAGGCTTTCCATGAGACCCACGTAAAATCCCCTGTTTCTGGACAGTTTCAAACTTTCATCTGTTTTACATGAAATGTAAGGTAAAATGCGTGTGCATGTGTGTATGCCTGTTTGTGCGTGCACACTCCTTTCCATACTAAACAAGTATTGGCTCTAGTTCTGGCCTGTTTTGAAGGCTCTTATACTATGGGATCATAGCTTACAGAAACGCCACGAGTGCTCCTCTATGTCTGCTTATACAACATTTCACCTTATTTATATAAGCTGAAAAATCTCTCCTTAAATAGATACTGTGATGTTGGCAGACTAGTTGCCAGCTCATGCCAAGGTCTCCATGTCTCAGGGAGAGATTGACAGACACGTAACTGGATCCTGTCTGGCTCATTTATGGGTTAATATTGATAAAATAGCTTGGGTGGCGGATATTGTGGGCACGGGGAGGCTGGGTATCCCCAAACAATCTATTGTTGCCCCTTCCCCTGTCCAGTGTACTTCCTACAAGGCATCAGGTCTGGAGCCTTGGAGTTATGGGGGCAGTGACCACACCACTCAGGAGCTGCAGGTACTGAAGCTGTGGCACACAAGGGCTGGGGCCTTGCCCCACTGCCTCTAGTTGAGCACTGCTAGGATTGTGGGCCATAGTGGGCGTGCTTTGGTCTCCTGCAGGGGTGAGGGGAGTAGAACGGGGGGTGGGGTGGGGGAAAGGGGTACACAGGGAGGGGCCACGGGCTAGTAAAGACTTATTTTTTATGGCATACAACTACTGCAAAAGAATTTCATGACTATGGGAAAATAATATGTGATAGTATAAGTATAGTGATGCTTCAGCCCTATGATTTTGCAGGAACAGTTAGAACTTAATTAAATACTGAATGGTCAGCCTCGTATCAGCTCTTAGTTATTAGGATTAGGCGACTGTAGAAAATACATTCACGGATCAATAAACACTATTACAACTTGGGCCTGATCCTTTCCCCACTGATGATGGAGGCAAAACTCTCACTGATGTCCCTGGAATAGACTGGCCCATTAGGTTGCAAAACAATCTTTCTGAGCCCTATAAATGTGAACCTTTTAAACAAAATGTAATCTAAGCACAAGTTGAGAATCACTGTACTTAATTTACAGTCTGCACACTGTATTGCATAAAACTTTTTGGGTGTTTTCTCCTTCACTATAAAGGGGATTTCACATTGCCAACATTCACTGTAAGTGCATTCCCATTAGAATGCATTCCTATGTGTGACCGTAGACTAAATCAGCTAACCATAGATAGATAGCACAAGGATGTTCATCACTGGTCACTTATTAGTTGATGCATATGTATGATATAATGGAAATGTATTTTACAGTATAATAGGTAACAAAATAAATATTTCAGTAGTAACTATTTTGTGAGTAGATCCCTCATTTTGTCATGTAGAACAGCGGCGCCCAACCATGGATCCGCAGACTGGTGCCGAGCCATGAACCGCTGGTTGCTAGGCGGTAGCAGCTTGGGCTAGGGTATGCTCCCCAGTACCTCTCCTCCCACTGTGTCTGTTGGGAGAGGTGTGTCCTGCCCCACCTCTCAGCCAACCAGAGTTGGGCAGGGGTGGTGTCTCCTCCCGGACACAGAAAAGCGGTTTGCTGTGCAGCAGGAGAGCTGTGCGGAGCCTGACACAGCATCCTTAGAGAAGCCACAACCCAGGTAGCAGCGCACAGCTGGCAGCTGAGAGGCAGTACAGGGCTAGGTGAAGGGGTCAGGGCTAGTGCTGGGGGGCTCTGGAGATGGTGGGTTTCTAAGAAGTAGGGGGCTGGCACTGGGGGGCTCTGGGAGCAAATACTGGGAGGCTTAGGGTGGGGCTAGTACTGGGGAGCCCGAAGGGATTGGGGGGCTTTAAGAGGTGGAGGGCTGACATTGGGGGGCACTGGAGTGTCCGAGGTGGGGAGCTGTCACTGGAGGGCTCAGGGGGCGGGGCTAATATTGGGGGATGGCACTAGGGGATGGCTCAGGGGGGATTGGGTGCAGTGAGGCTCTGGAAACAGGAGGCTGTCACTGGGGGGGGGGAGGGCCTGATGGTTGGGGGCTGTAAGGGGCAGGGAGTTGGCACTGAGGTGTTTGGGATGGGGGGCTGGCACTGGGGGACTCTGAGGGTGGAAGGTTGGCATTTGGAGGAGGTTGGGTGCAGGGGACTCTGGGTCAGTGGCTGATGCTGGGGAGTAGTGGAAGAGTGGGGGGCTCTAACGGTTTCAGGGGGCTGAGATGTACCCCAGACTCGCCATGAACAGCTGGCTTCAGCTGCGGTAGTCGTCAGCCACGTGGAAACTGCCAGAGCTGAAGCCAGTTGTTTGTGGTGACTCGGGGAGCTGGAGCTTTTGGTGGACAGATAACATTCTATCTGCATATTTACATAGTCATTATTTGCAAAATAAATATTCAAATATGGAGATAAAATGTTGCCAGTCCACCAAAAGTTTGTGAATGGGTTTGCTGGTATAAAAAAAGTTGAGAACCACTGGTGAAGAAGGACAAGTATGTTGCTTTCTGTCCTCTGTGTAATTAATAACGTGTTTAAGTTTATAAACCAGTACAGTTCCATTAAAGTCAATGTAGATGCTCTAATTTACACCACCTGAGGACATGGATTATATATTTAATTAACAGAAAACACATAGGATATCTTCCATTATTCTTAACAATCTCCCTTGTTAAAATGATGAACATAGGCAATATCACAATCAAAGTAAATCTCTGTTTGCTTTGGACAGTTATTGGATAATGAACAATAGTGTTGCCGGCTGAATGATGGATTTCATCAATGTGATCTAAAGAAAGCAATATTACCTGTTAGGACCTATAGAAAATGAATCTCAATGATGAACCTTTTCAATGTTTATATTAATAATAATGCAAACAATAATTTAAGAAAATGCTTGAAAGTTAAAATTTTATCTGAAAGTGACATTTTAAAGTGACATTTTTAATGTTTTGGATCATATTATGCTATTGATTTTTAAGCCAAACTTCCAGGCTTTCTGTTTAAAAATCAATGACATAATATTGGCCTGTTCATTTTTTTCAACAGCTGGTTAAAATAGCTGAATGTTACTATAAGAAGATATTGTCACCCAGAACATTTTACAGGACTTCTTTGTCAACACAGAATTACAGCTGTAGATATTCTACAAAATGTCTTAATGCCAGTTACATATAAATGGTCACTGCTTACAAACTATCGGCCTGATCCTGATATCTTTAAAAAAGAGAACTTTCCTCTTAAGTTTGTGTCAGTTTTTTTTTTTTTGGTTAAATGGGTCTCAATAAAAAAACAGACAAAGAGCCAGGATTCACTGGCATGTTCAAACTGCTTTGTGCTGCAATGGAACCATGAACAAAGGTGGGAGTGAAACAGAAAATCTGGACCAAAGAGTTTGAAAGGTATTTGATTACAAATACCTTCCTGACACAGTTGTTCAGGTTTCATGTCCTCAGTACCTACAGTACCAAATCCTATTTCTCCTGTTGTCCATAGAATTTTCCAAGTAAAATAGGGTAGATTAGATCAAGTTGTAACGTGACAAAGAAACAGAACCTTCCTATTCTCATGTCCTCTAAATAAAATAAAAGCCATGTAAGTTTTCTTCACACATCATAAATTAAAGAAATAAAAAATCACAAACCCCTAATTTATTCTCCTTTAAATTGGCCAAAGTATAGCAGCCTCATTGCTGCTCCAGTTCACTCAGAAATAGTTTCCCAGAACCCACTAAGTTGCTGTGGGATTACAAAACAAAGCAGCACCACTAATGTGCTCTTGATGCACAAGAACGGAGGGACTAGTATAGAATCAGGAATGTGGCTAAGCTAGCTGGTGATTTTCCAACCACAGGGAAATGCCTACCTGCCCAATTAATACCCGTTGTGGTCCCACTATGCTGCTGGAGTGGGTCATAGGGTTGTATGGAAGCCAAGGACTTGCCTCTTAATATTGTTGGCTTCCGTCTTGCACCAGTGAAATCAGTGCAGCAGGAGCTGCTCCATTACACATAATTAATGTATAGAGTCTATACTGCAAAGCTCTAAGCAACTCCTGTAAGACTCCCATTGGGAACTGAGGGCTCTCAGCATCGCACAGTAAACACTCGGCAATTTGCAGTAATAAGGTTGAAGAAATAGCAACCTAGGAGTTGGAACAACAATGGGACAACTTTGCTCTCAGTTATACTCAGCCTGAAGGGCAAAGAAATTTGATGAGTATAAAGGAGAAAAGAGCTTTGGCTCGTTGCTTCTATGTTCTACCACTTACTTTTGTCTAAACAAGGATATATTATACCACACTGTCACATTACCAACTGAATTGTATCTCTCTAGCCAGTTCACCATTGGAACTGACCTTTTTATGCATTTAAGTAGCAACAAAAACTCTTGAATAAAAGGGAGAGACACTCCACACATTCAAGGTCTCTGTCCTTCCCCATATGTAGCCTAGTCATTTACTTTAGCCACAAATGATAAATGTAAGAAAGGAGAAGGAAAATAAAAATAAAAATGTACAATGCCAACATTTCTTCTGTTTTATTTATTTTTAAACCTTTTCCACGTGATGAGTAAATGTGTGTAATTTGTCAGGCATGCCTTGGTGGTGTTAGATTTAAGACCAGAAAAAGCTTTCTGAGAACATAGGTGAATTTTAATATACAGTCCCAGTTTGAAATTGAATAGCTCTAGCTGCAAATGGGGTTTAGACAAAAAACAAAACAAAAAAATCAGCGGCAGAACAATATTTCTAGGAAAACACACAAAGAAAGAAAAATTTAACCATTTTAAAAACAAATGTGCTGGCAGTGGTATGGCTTAAGCCAAAACTTTTCATAAATAGTTATTTTTCTTGGCTTCTAGCTTTTAGACAACAGAAGTTTGCATTAGTAATTCTTCTAAGTAGAAAGCATGCAAATCTTATTCATGAGCTCTTGAGTGCTTTGAATCTTGGTTTAAAGAATACTGCAGGAAGTTATCTTTACTCTTCTCCTCACTCTCTCTAGCTGCCCTCCCTCCCAGAAAAGCATCCACTGTTCTGTTTCCTGATTCTGAAAGGTTACAGTGACCTTAACTTTCACTTTGGGTCAAAGATCTTTTTTTTCCTAAACATAGAACTGGAGGTATGCAGAGAGCGTGTCAGCACCAATACTATTGCATGACTATTCTAAACAGGAACTAATTTTCTAATCCAAGACAGCTCCCATGACTATACCTGTATAACCAATTTCCTGAAAATTCAACCAGTCCGACATTGAGCCTTTACTTTAAATAATTTCTCTTCCAGTATATTTCCAAGTAATGTGGCAACAAATCAAAAAAGCAGCAAGTAGCAACAACATGTACTTTTACAGGTTAACTAATATAAGGAAACTTTAGAAATTATATTAAGTACGATATTGGACAGAGAACTGGTTATAAAAGCTGACAATTTTTAACTTGAACAGTCTTTAAATAAAGAAAATGGGAGCCATATAACTCTAAAGGCCTCAAAGACTGACCACATAAGAGTGACAAATAAAAATTGAGTGTTGTGGAATAAAATATGACAGGTACTAAAATTTTGCAAGGAAAAAATGAAATAACTTTTAATTCAATTACCAGATAAAAGCAGCATTCACAACATATGGTTTTGCCTAGGTCAATATAACAACCACCTGTAGGGGGAGATCTAAATTTGTAATTGAGTCCAGTAATTATCTCTCTCCTAGGGAATTTTGATATTTTCACTTTCAAGGAACTTGATCACCAACTTTGATACATCAGCGGTACTCCTGAAACTATTCACTGAAGTGCCCTACCCCACAGCCCACCTCAATCATGATCTCAGAACAATGGAGGAAAGGCTGCTGGTTGGGACTTGTCTACTTCCGCATATTCCTCCAAGTGAAATTAATCAATATGAAAATGGAAGAATAGGGACTACGACATCTTATAACTGGAAACTATTTTAGACCGATTTGCATGTAAACTTTTCAACCAAAGTCAGAGGACTAGTACTGCTGCCAGTCGATCACTCTTGCTAATGGCCAAACTAGCAGATGCTACGCACACAGCCCTTTCCTCGGAAAGCACATCGCAGCTACCAGACAAATGCACGAGAGGACACAAAGGAAAAATCTGAGCCCACAAACAGCAAAGCTGCCGGGGTGTCCTTCTAACAATACACTCAGCGCGGAAAGTTCTTCAGTCCCCACTGGGCTTCAGGTTGAGGACAAAGTGTCTTCAGCCAGACCGCTCTGCCACTGCACCGCTCGCTGCAGCTGGGCCACTTGTACTTGATCATAGAATCATAGAATAATAGGACTGGAAGGGACCTCGAGAGGTCATCGAGTCCAGTCCCCCGCCCTCAAGGCAGGATCAAGCTCCGTCTACACCATCCCTGACAGATGTCTATCTAACCTGTTCTTAAATATCTCCAGAGAGGGAGATTCCACCACCTCCCTTGGCAATTTATTCCAATATTTGACCACCCTGACAGTTAGGAATTTTTTCCTAATGTCCAATCTAAACCTCCCCTGCTGCACTTTAAGCCCATTACTCCTTGTCCTGTCCTCAGAAACCAAGAGGAACAAATTTTCTCCTTCCTCCTTGTGACACCCTTTTAGATATTTGAAAACCGCTATCATGTCCCCCCTTAATCTTCTTTTTTCCAAACTAAACAAGCCCGATGGACCGAACTTTTGTTATTCACCGGTGCTTAAAAACCCTCTTCAGGAAGGGCAGGCGAGTGGAAGTCTGAGCGCTGCGTTGAAGGCAGAAGCGCTCTCCTGCCGGCAAAGGGGGACCCCCTCAGAGGGGAGGGAAGAATTTTGTCCCCCACCAACAGCGTTCCCATAGGCTGACTTCGACACAACCCTGTCGCTAAGTCAGGCAGCGCATTTGTCAGGGGGGGGGGGGAGAAGGGGCAGCACCTGTGAAGGACCGAAAGGTGCCAGTGTAGACAAAGGGGTGGCTCTGCTTTCTGCGCCCACCGCTCACATTAGCGCGCTCCGCTTTTTAAGCCGGGAGCCCCCCCGGCCCCCCTCCCCCCCCCCACAGGGACGCGGGGCTACCAAGGACTATGAGGGGTGACTGCAAAGCGACAGGGCTGGCACTTGGGTCGCGCTCACTCCCCTGCATCCACCCGAGCGGGGCTTCTGCTGGAAGCCGCCAGAGGCTGGGGAAACCAGCGGCCCGGTGTAGTTAGTGTTTTGCTCGCTACACCGGCCCCTCGTTGGCAAGGAGAAGTGAGACCGGTCAGCAAACGCCTGGCTCCAGGGAAAGCCGAGGAGAACTCCCCGACCGGCCCCGACTGCCGCCCGCGCCCCGCAAGGGGCAGACTGGACGGACCCCAAAGCGGGGCTGGAGGCCAGGCAGGGCGCACGCCGGTGTAGTGAGCAAAACAGTAACTTCTCCGAATTTGCTACTTTGGGTGCACTGGAGCAGTTATAACGAATGTCATGTTTGTTTGACAGAAACTGTGACCGTCACAAAAACGGAGCGGTTTCACTTTTTGCCTGTACACCGGATACCAGCGCAGCCCAGTCACCTCACGGCCAGCCGAGAGCCGGGCAATGACAGGCGCGCGGTGCGAGCCCTGCTTCCGCTGGGCCAGACACCGCCGGGCGAGCAGCCCCTGCGCGCCGAGCCGGTTCCTTAAGGCGAGTTTCCTGCAGCTCGCAGTTGCCCCCGCCCCTGCCCCAGGCTTTGCTTGTACTCACGTTCTGCACCCAGGCTACTGCCTGCACCGCCCCCAGCTCGCCTCGGCTGCTCCGGGGCCGGGGGGGAAGCATCCTGGCGAAGGTGGGGTGTATGGGAAGGGGTCCTCTGGCGCGCCTGCCCTGTGCTGGGCTCAGCCCAATGTCCCCGAAGCCGCGTCTTTCCGGCTCCCCTCTCTCTCCCCCCCCCCCCAGCTTTCTCCTCGCTCCGACTCTGCTCCGGACCAAGCAGGCACCAGCCCGCAACCGCGCCCAGGCAGGCGGAACCGCCCCCAGCCGCCCGGTGCGACTCCCCTGTAGCGAGCAGCGCTCTGCGGTGTCCGAGGGATGCTCAGCAAACTTCTCGGGCTGCCTGGGAGGAGCCGGCGCGCACTCCCCCGCTTTTGCAGCGCCTCCCTTCTGTATCGCCCTCCCATTCCTAGCTCTCCGGGCCTTCCGCTCCCCCTTGGCCCGCTCACACTCTCTTCGCCCCCCTCCTTCTAGTCCCATGCTACCTCTTGCGTCTTGCCATTAGTCTAGTCCCCATCCTCCTTGCTTGCCTCTCCTGCTTCCCATTCCAGCTAGTCCCTCCTCTTTGTACCAGCCCTTCATTGCCGGCTCCTTTCCCCCTGACTTTTTCTTTCTAGGGTGATCTTTTTATTCTCACTTCCTCTGCCCTCATTCCCTTCTTTCTTCTCAATGTTTCTCCCCCTCCCCTTCTTTCCTTCCTCTCCCTGCACCTTCTTTCTAAATTTTACTGCTGTCACTCCCATCCCTGACATAGGGTATCTCTACACTGCACCATTATTTCAAGATAACTAGCATTATTTCAAAATAACAATGCAAGCATCTACACAGCCATTCTGTTATTTTGAAATAATTATGAAATAACAGACAGCTTATTCCGACTTCTGTAAATCCCACTCCATGAGGACTAATATCTATTCCAAAATAGCTATTTCAAAGTAGGGCCTGTGTGGACGCTCCAGTGCTGCTATTTTGAAATAGCCCCTCACCAGGGCCGTTCTAAGTTATTCCGCCCCTGTGCCTCCAGGGGCTCTAAATCAAGATAGCATGTCCACATTAGGGAAGCCTGCTTCAGACTAATTTGGAGGCTTCTCTGCAGTGTAGAGGTGCTATTTCAACATAAGCTATTTAGAAATAACCAATAAGCTTGCAGTGTAGAGTACCAACAGATATCTGCCAAGGAAATGTAATGACAGGAATGGGAACAACAATAGGTAAAAGAAGGGTTGATAGAGGAGTGCCTGGAAGCAGTGAACATTTTGAAGCAACAAAACATGGTAATATTTATCTTTTTTTAAAAAATAGCTAGTGTTTACTGCATTGGAGCTGTTGGCACTCTTGAGTCAGATCCACCCCCCGCCCCCCTTTGCTTAACCTGTTTATATTAATATGTTATGTTACACGTTACTAGGGCCAACATGAACATAGTATGAGAAACCGCTCTTCTCTGTGGAAGCTCACAGCAAATACACTACACTGTTTGCCTCCAACTTCCCCTCTACAATAGGTTCTTTAATGAGCCCACACTCACAATGGCAATGATACCAAATGAGGAAGGAAAGGTAGTGCTGGGATCACAGGAATGTAAGACTGAAGGGATCATGATAGGTTATCTAGGCCAGTCCCCTGCACTGAGGCAGGACTAAGAATTATCTCCAGACCATCACTGATATGTGTTTGTTTAAACTGCTCTTAAATATCTCCAATGAAGGAGGAGGCGTTTCTATAACCTCTCTAGGGAATTTGTTCCAGTTATTAACTACACTTGCAGCTTGGAAGATTTTTCCTAATGTCCAACTCAAGTTTCCCTTTGTCATTTAGGACCATTGCTTTTTGTGGTTAAAGAGAACAATTCATGGCTACTTAAATTCCAGGGTGCGTCTACACAGTGCCATTACCTTGAAATAAGCTACGCAATTTGTGCTATTCAAATTGTGTAGCTTATTTTGATCTGATTTTGAAATAGCTTATTTTAGAATTTGGCACTGTCTATACAGCACTAAATTTCAAAAGAAAGTGTTATTCCAAAATATCCCTTATCCCTCATGCAGTGAGGTTTACAGAGATGTCGGAATAGCAAGCTTGTTATACTTCAGTATAATGGGCTTGCTCTTAAGAGGTGGAATAGCTATTTTGGGATACTGGAAGTATCCCAAATAGCTCTGCAGGGCAGACATAGCCCTAGATAACTCTATTAAAATAGGTGCAAGCAACTGCTTTTGAAAAGATGAAAGCATCTGGTCAAAAGGTGCTGAGAGTAATGGTTAGTATATCAGGAGTTCCAAAATACACAAGTAGAAACATGCTTCTAAGGAGTTTGTGGCTACATCAAAACTGTTCTCCCAGAGAAGGCATTGTTAGATGGATGTGCTGAACTTGTAAGAATGAGTGATGCAACAAACCACTTCAGTAGATCAATTTCCCTGTAACAGTTCCATTGCTAAGTATAGTCAGTCCTGTAAGGTTGCCAATGCGTTTAAGCTCAAGTAACTCAATATTTTTCTTGGGAGTCTCCTCTCTAAAGTTGAAAAAAAGCCATACTGGAATTTGTGCTGCATGCTCAGCCATGCAACACTTAGGTCTGTCATACTGCCTGCAGTTTTGTTACTGAGAAAGTAGAAAAGCAAATCCTTGAAGAAAACAGAATAATTTTAAAGCATTGAGAAAGCTAGAAACATAAACAAGGGTGGAGTGCAAATGGCCTTTTCACAGTCTGATTTTTATTTTCTAAATTGGTAAAAAAAATACAGCTTTCCTCTGACTCTAGGTAAAGTAACTTTGGGGTAATGGGACTATGCAGCTGTAATTATATTTATGCTAATTTTTTAACACACTGCACAAAATTGATTAAAAAAACCCTAGTTCCTCATATGATGGCCTACTACTTAGTCATTGATTACAGCACCTGATTTCACATGGGCAAAACCTTACACCTTTTGTGGAGCTTCATTGATGTAATGGGTTCAGTGGAGGTGTGGGGTTCACTATATAGGGTCAGTTGTTATACTGGGGCTTTAATTGATGAAGTAAAAATTCCTGCCTATCCTTCCTCTCTGTCAACCAATCCATTGTTCTTTTTTATTGGTCCAATGGAAATTAATTCTTATTTTTGTCTTTTTGCCACTTCCACACTTCCATCTACACTGAGTGACTGACCACTCAATATTCCTTCATCTATTTACTCAAGTCTGAGTGCAAAGGTCTCATTGACTTCCACGGACTTTGGATCAAGCCCTAATTCTTTTAGTCTTGAGCAATAAGGCCAGGAGATTTGGAAATCACTCTTTAAGGCTATAAAACTTCAGAGCAACCTGAAACCACACTTCTTTCCACCATCAGCATCACACCTAAATTTTCATACAGTCCTTACAACAAACATCCTTTCGGTTCTAATGTAAAATGACTCACAATGCACATATTTGATTTAGGAATGTTAAAAATCTCCACAGTTACATGGTTACATGTACTGTAGGCTCCCCAGGAGGCCTTTGCCCACCTGACTCCCAAGGAGGCAGGAGGGTTCGCTCTGGCAGAAGCCTCCTCCCTGGAGCAGGTGAGGCAGGAGGCTTAACTGAGTGTAAATGACACTGTTAACCAATGAGCATTTACTTATCGGTTAAACAGTTGTTTACACTCAAACATCCCTAATTTGATTCCTCTAAATTACACAGACTTAACTAGGACTTTGGATTTATTAATGTAGTAATAATACATACCCACTTCCATAGGAAATGTGTATATCTCAGTAAAATATCTGGCTGAAAGCTGAAGCCTCTAAACATTTAACTTTAAAGTTAGTAAAATCCAAATAAATGAAAGGAAAATGGCAATATTTTCAAAATTGAGCATGCAAAAATCTATATTTTTTATTGAAAAAAGCTACATTTTTAACTGAAAAATGGGAAACAATATTAAATTGTCCTTTGGAGACTTATGCCAAAATTTGGAGACTGGGCCAATTCATTAAAGTATAATCAGAAGGTTTTTGTTCTGCTGAAGTGCAAATCTGTCTAGGAAGGAGTACGGTAGAAAGGGATCTAGGGGTTACAGTGGACAACAAGCTGAATATGACACAGCAGTGTGATGCTGTTGCAAAAAAAGCAAACATGATTCTGGGATGCATTAACAGGTATGTTGTGAGCAAGACACGAGAAGTCATTCTTCTGCTCTACTCTGCGCTGGTTAGGCCTCAGTTGGAGTATTGTGTCCAGTTCTGGGCACCGCATTTCAAGAAGGATGTGGAGAAATTGGAGAGGGTCCAGAGAAGAGCAACAAGAATGATTAAAGGTCTAGAGAACATGACCTATGAAGGAAGACTGAAAGAATTGGGTTTGTTTAGTTTAGAAAAGAGAATATTGAGGGGGGACGTGATAGCAGTTTTCAGGTATCTAAAAGGGTGTCATAAGGAAGAGGGAGAAAACTTGTTTATCTTGGCCTCTGGGGATAGAACGAGAAGCAATGGGCTTAAACTGCAGTAAGGGAGGTTTAGGTTGGACATTAGGAAAAAGTTCCTAACTGTCAGGGTAGTCAAACACTGGAATAAATTGCCCAGGGAGGTTGTGGAATCTCCGTCTCTGGAGATATTTAAGAGTAGGTTAGATAAATGTCTATCAGGGATGGTCTAGACAGTATTTGGTCCTGCCACGAGGGCAGGGGGCTGGACTCGATGACCTCTCGAGGTCCCTTCCAGTCCTAGTATTCTATGATTCTATCTCAAAGCAAATGTAATTCTGAAGTTACAGCTGATGTAACTATAATGTACCACACTGGTAGAGTAGACAGCCAAATTTATCACACTTTTTGGACTGCATTCTGCTGACCAATCCATCTCTTCAGCACTTAATCCAACATTCCAAACTTCAATCATGTCATACACTCCCTGTTTAAAAAGAGAATCAAGCTTCCAGAGAAATGTTTTCTCTTTCTTCAGAAAAAATATACCAGGTATATGTGCAGTCTCACTCCTCAGAATTAAACAAGCCAAAACTGTGATTGGCACCAAGAAAAGTTTTGCAATGTAAACAGGCCAGAGGACCTTGCAGAATTAGGAACAGGTTGTTTCTCCCATTTAGAAGGGGTCCTTTCCAGCTTCTGAGAAGGAGCCAGCATTCACTTTTAGTTCTGGAAATTCCTGAGATTTTTGGACCTTATACTTGGTGACATATGAATATGCAGAAAAGCTTATTTTAGGCCATTTTTAGAAGTTTCTGCTTTATTCCCCTGAGCCCTTAATACTTGGACTCACAGTACCTTACAACCCTGACTTTATATGGAGTGGTATACAAAAATAGTCCCAGTGCATTTTTTTTAAAACTGTCTAAAACATTCCTTGTTTTTCCTGTAACATGGACTGTATACAATACACACAATGGCAAAACCTCTATCAATTTCAATGGGATAAGTATAAAGAGATTGATCTAAAGCACACTGGAGACAGTAGAACTCTTTGCACTGATTTCATGGGTCTTTTTATTTTTTAGGTTTCAATTCATACCCCTGGGGGAAATTCTGTACCAAAATTAAAAATGCTGCACAGTATTTGTCAAAATAACACCATATAATGTTAGTTTCAATTATTTTGGTAATTTATTTCAAAATATCTACCTGCAAGTATGTCCGTAACAATACAAACTTAAAAAGCAACAAATAGTCTGGTAGCACTTTAAGACTAACAAAACATGTAGACTGTGTTTTGTTAGTCTTTAAAGTGCTACCAGGCTATTTGTTGTTTTTTAAGTTTATCCTGTACAGACTACCTCAGCTACCCCCTGAAGCTTTTGTAACAATATAGACACACAAAATGGAAAGAGGTGGGGAAGAGGCAGAGCGGGAGCTTGGGGGAAGAAATAGACTAGGGGTGGGGCCTTAAGTAGTGCAGGAGGGTAAGCACCCTCAAGTCTAGAAGGCAAGTCAGCACTTATGAGCCAGAGGCCAGACACCCACACCCTCTCTCCCATTCTTTCCCCAGGCTCTTCTCTTGCCCAAATACCTGCACCCCTCCACCCAGATCCCAGCCATACGCCTCTCTCCCACAGCCCAGACAGCTGCCTCCCTCCCACCCTATCAGAGACCAGAGGAAGAAACAGCCTGATGCTCAGTCAGGCTTGCGTGGAGTTTCCCACAAGCCTCCATCTCCTCTCAGGGCATGTGGGGAACTGCAGCTGCTGGAGTGCTCCTCTTTTCTCTCCTCCTTTCTCCCCAGTGTCTTCTACCTGTGAGCGAGACTATGCAGGGTCCAGCGGCCCCTAGTGGTAGCCAGCAACAATTCAGACCATTTCTGTGGTGTAAAAAAAATTACACACAAAAAACATTCATTGCTGCATTGCACAGTGGCATAGAATTCCCCCCAGGAGTAAATTCAGGAAAGCATCTGGATTCAGTAAAGACTTTAGCATGTGTTTACATCTCATTAAAGGAAGTAAGACTTCATCACATGCTTAAACAAGTGCTTACATGCTTTCCCGAATTGGACCCTTGGTCATTAGTGAATATGAAGTTTTTCTCAGATGACATTTAGAATAACATCCTATGGTAAGATAGAACAGCTCTTGATGACTAATATCAGTAAACCTCTTTACACATTAGTTATGTGTAAAGTATTGTATATGAGGCTTTCTTCCTGTAAGTACATTAACAGTTCCTTCATCCATAAACTATTGAGGCCACTTTGAAATATTTTTCATTTTCTTCTACCAACATTAAAAATTCATGCAGTCAGCATTTTAATAGTGTCTCAGTTATATTTTCCTCAGACTAACATTCAATAAAATCTTCAGAGGGATAGCCGGGTTAGTCTGTAACAGGAAAAACTTAAAAAATAAATAATCTAGTAGCACCTTAATATTTTGTTAGTCTTTAGGGTGCTACTAGACTATTTGCTGGTTTTTTTAAGTTATTCAATAAAATGCTTCTAAAACCTTGACATTGATTCTTTCCATCTATCAACTAAATGAATCTTAATTCTTGATTTTCAGTGTACATGAGAGAGTCTCAGTTTAAAAAAAAAAAAAGATTTGCCTTGTCAATGTCAGGGAAGCTGGTTGTAGGTGGTCAGATCTACTGGTCAGAAGCCAAATGTCAAAGCCAAGGATCAAGATACATATCAGAGCCAAAGGTCAGAACCAGATTACCAGGAGTCAGGAACAAGACTAGAAATACCACTGGGCACAGATAGGGGTTAGGCTGGAGGTGGAGCATCAGGGTTTGCAGAGAATCCACTATCCCATGCACTGAGCAAGCAGGAAGCTATTGCTGCAGATGGGCTTAAAAACCCAGCCTGCTAGCTTTCTCAGCCAATCAGGAAGGCAGGTCCATCACCCAGTCTAGCTGGTTCATTAGCCTGTCAGGAGTACTCAACAGACATAGCTGCAGGGTTTTACTCTTGACATTCTAAAACCAAACCAGTAATTGTGTAATTCTTAAATTATTATTCAGAATAGAATGAAGTTGACCAAACCATGTTAAACAATATTTTAGTGCTCTACTACTTTCCATTGCTAATAATTTTATACTTTTAAATCTCAACTATAAATAATATGCATTGTTTTGGTTACATAAATTATTGGGGCATATATGATTTTCTAACACGTCTTCTATACTTATTATGGGCAATTTGATTTTAATGTTACACTATCTGCAACATTATTTAATTCAGAATGCTCCAATGAAGTATTCTTTTGGATCCCAAAGTGTGACAACTAAAATAAATTTGGTTAATATAGTAAGGAAATGGGGCCCCAAACAAGTTTTGTAACAATTAGATTTAAGAAAGGAAGGTTTGCAAACTGCAGAAATGATTAGCCCTTAACATTTGCCATTGTATCCAATTATTTTGCATTTGCATAATTTTATTGTCTTCTGGCATTCCTTCACTTGCTATAAACGTTTGTGTTATTTTTTTCCACTCACAAAGCAATTAACTTTGATAGTTAAATTGCAGGAGCTTCCAGACTGCATTCCTGTATGCCTTCAATTCCCATTAAATTCACCTGAGTTTTTTGAAATGCAAAGAATGTAAGATTGCAGCCTATATATTTATTTTAAAAAGTGTTAACTTTAGTAGTAGTAGTTCACATTCTGACTGCATTTTCAATGAATGTATTGATTTAGATATTTCTAAAGAAATAATATCTTTTGTTTAGAGAACTTAAACGTTAGTGTTGCTTTTGTGATCTGAGTTTTGAAATTACTCGTAGGGCAATCAGCATAAAGAGTATTCAATGACAGTTACATTTTTTGCCGTTACTGGTGCTTCAGATTGTTATTTAGGACATCCAAGCTGAAGCCCACCAATGGGCACAAAGGGGGCAGTTGCTCTAAGGCCTGGCAATTCATCATAACTCCTGACCCTTTACATTGTTGCTGGAGTGTCACACCGCATGTTCTGGGTGGCTCCTGGCAGCGGTCAGGGCTGGCTGCCCCAGGTCCACCCCTTCTGCACAGGACCCTGTCGCTTCCAGGAACAGAGAGCCAGCTCCACCCACACCTTGCCCAGGGGTCTGTCAGTGCCCCTGTCTAAGCCAGGCTATAATTATCTTAGAAGCTAAAGATCATGCGACTTTTATTGCTTCCATTTTCCTTTTTATTCTTCTTCTTTGATCTTTGCAAATGTACTGAATTTTTGAGGATCTGCATAATATGAGTATGTGCCTCAATTATATAATTAACTATGCCCAAGAATAACTGCTTTGAGATGGGGCATTCTGTCTGAGAAGACAGGCATTTTGTATTTATTATTACCAGTAGCGCTCACAGTCACAAATTAGGGTAGACACCTTGTTGTGCTACATTCTGTACAAGCACACGATGCAGTTTTGATGCTTCACCAGGCCAGTAAGGGGTTTGGTCACTGTCTGCTTTGTAACTCTGGATATCTTGGTTGAGCAGCTCTGATTCAGATCTTTGACTGCCAGCTACTTGCCAGCAGCCCACAAGCCTCACCCTCCTGCTACAAAGACCAGTCTCTCCCACTGAGTCCTCACAGAAATGGTAAAACACTCTGACCAGTACACCCTTTCCTGAATTTACACAGCACTGGTGATTAATAATGAAAGTAGAACAAGTTTACTGACATAAGAACATGGATTAAATGACACAACATAAAAGGGATAAGGTACAGATGGTTCTAAGCAAATGGAAGAGAAAACACACATCTTTTAGACTTATTCAAGGTGCTTTTTGTCACTCTCAGTTTCTTTTCTGACTTTTACTGGACAGCCTGGCCAGGATCCATCATGCATATAAGAGATAGTTGGAGTCATAGCAGACATGAGGCAACATGCAATTCAGCACACAAAAGGAAGGGAATGAACAGGGAAAGATGAGGGTACATCACATGGTTATTCAAGTGTCTCATGTGTGAGTTCTGTGGTTGAACAATATAAATGCAATTTCTAGAATACGTCATCTATTTAATGTTTAGCTTTTCCTTTCACATTTGTCTTATTTTCATTTCTACCTCATCAGCCCGTTGTCACTTAATTCTTGTCAGACCTCTAAATTCTGCCTCTGGGGTTAAAAATTCTGCCTTGTCCCATGTGTCTCTGAGCTGGGAATGGAGCATGGCAAGTGTCTTAGGAGCTCTCATTTTGGGATCTGTGGGTGGATCGAATCATGATTTTCTATGCGCTGGAGAATGGGGAGATCAGCAATGAACAGCAGAGAGGGGGGTAGCTTGAGGATATGGCTCCTCTCACTGCACACCACATTTCAAAAGATACAAACAGGATGAAGGGCCAATGGAACACAGCTTGTGCCATCATGCTTGCTGATAGCCACCAGGAACATACTACCTCCAGGCTATGGGTGTGTCTAGACTACAGGGTTTTGTCGACAAAAGTGGACTTTTGTCGACAAAACTAAACCTGCATCTACACTACCGCTGAGTTCTGTCGACATAATGTCGACGGAACTCAGCAGTTTTGTCGACGCTGGTAAACCTCATTTCACGAGGCATAACGCCTTCTGTCAACAGAGTTCTGTCGATAGAAAGCGTTATTGCATGTAAACTGTCCTTGCGTCTACACTGCCATGTCGACAAAGCAGCTTGCTTTGTCGATAGAACTGAATGTAGTGTAGATGCTTTTTGTCGACAGAAGCTTTGTCGACAGTATTTGTCGACAAAGCTTCTGTCGACAAAACCCTGTAGTCTAGACGTACCCTATGTCTAAACTTCAGCCTTCTTTCAGAAGAAGCTTCTCTGGAAGAGATCTTCCAGAAAAACTTCTTTTGAAAGAGAGCATCTACACTACAGAAGCACACCAAAAAAGCAATCTGCTTTTTCGAAAGATAGTGTCCATTCAGTGTGGACAATATCTCACATTTAAGCTGTGATTACTATGGACAGAGTGCCCACCAGAGCACCTGTGCTTTTTCCTCTTTCCTCTTCTTTTGAAAGAACTCCCTTTTCCCTGTCCACACATGCCTTTTTCCGAAAAGAGCTCTTTCGGAAAAAGGCTTTTTCTTGTAGAAAGAGGTTTACCGATGTCATGAAAAACCCTCTGTTCTTTTGATTTTTTTCTGAAAGAATGCAAATGCAATTGGATTTGCAAAATGCCCTTTTTTTCCAAAAAAACCTCTGCAGTACAGACATACCCCCTGTCATCTCACATACGAAGTGCTATTTACTTCTACCCCCAGTGCAGCATCAAATATAGGAGCCTTGTAGTATTGAGGGAAAAAAACAATATTGTAGGTGACTTTATATTCTTTATATTCTTATGTTCTTGCTTTACTAAATTATTTAAAGTAGTTTAGGGTTATTATAATATTAAGGCTTGTTAGACTTGAAGTTATTAAACAGATTGGAAGAAGGGAAATTAAGTTAAAGGGGTTATAGGTAAGATGAGTCTGAAGATGTGTTATTTATGGAGATGCTGGTGAATAGAAGATCTAGTGTCAAATTGCAGTCACATTAAAAATACAGATTGCATGATTACAGTATACAGAATTTGACAGGTTCAAATGTTCAAAATAATTTTTGCATTTCAGAGTAGCAAAGGAGCCAAATGTCATTCTGAAGCATTGGAGGAAAATATTTGACTTATTATTTTTCAAAGATTTTGCCCCACTTTGAGTTAGGTACAGAAGAGAGGCAGTTTTGGATTTTACTAAGAACCAACCCATTGGAGCAAACTTGAATCTCTGAATTTTAAATTTAAATGGGATTTGGATTCCAGGATTTGCTTTTTAATTCAGTTCTAACACAGTACAGCTGGGACAGACTCATGTTACTAACATGTTTGTTTTTAATATTTTCCTAAAGCCTGATCTCTAGGAAAATCCCACAACATATTTTGATATGAGTTAGTTGCTGTATTGCAGTACAATCATAGTTAAGCAAGACTTCTTCCCCCAAAATAAAAATAGGACCTGATCCTCACCTGGTGTAAACTGGCAGAGTTCCAATGAAGTGTTCATTAACAGAGGCTCCATTTAGTCACACCAGTTATTGTGACCCATTTTGTTCAGTTCAGTAGCCTGAAAATCCAAGTGATTAGAAGTATTTTTGTGTATAAGCAAATCAGGAAATATATTTGAAAAAATATGCTCTTTAGTTACAATCGATTTCTTGAGCCCCGTGTTAGATTAAGCCCTCTTGCTAAAAAGGGACCACCTTACAGTGCCAGTGAGGAAACACAGTTCAAGAAACCAGAGTTTCCTTCCTGTTTTCATACTGATTTAACAAATGATGAAAGGTATTGCAATTTTTAAACAAGGAATGTTTTATTGAAATATTAAACAATGATGCTTTTCTCATGATGTTTAAACCAGCAAGCAGACTATTGAACTGACTTCATACTTTGGAACATTCTGCTGTAACAATGGGCATCCTAGGGCTCTATGTTTATTGTGTCCTAGTGATTCCGTAACACATTTGTTCAGTTTATAAGAAGCATGTTTTCTTTCCCCTTGCTGACATCATTGCAGGAGCACCCTGGGAACTGGAATTTAGGCTTATTAACCCTGATCTAGATAACAGTTATGTTGGATGTACCCTGGGTGCAACCTTCACCTGGGATAAAGTTACCAGTGATGATCATGAGGCAAAAAGATCACAGTGTGACTTTCAGATGTTAGGTCATAGCAGTTGGAGGGGCAAATACCTTCATTTGTAACCTGAGCAAATATGGGGCTCAGTCCTGTGAGGTGCTGAGCACCCTTAACTCTCTCTGAAACCAGTGAGAATTGAGTGTACTCAGAACCTTAAATGGTCAATTTTAAGCCTCTGAGAAACAGTAAATATGGAACTGTGCTGTATCAATTTTTCAGAGTGATTTTTTAGAATTCATTCATCCTTTAAAATGGAATGATTTCCAATCAGGCTTAGCTTACACTGGGAGGCACCCAAAATTTTGCCTTTGAGATGGTTACTAGCATGGATTGAACAACCATATGGTTGTTGCTGATCTCTCAGCAGCACCAACAGACACATTGTGTGGCATGAAGAAAGGGAAAGAGGAAGGAGAAGGAAAAACATCAAAAAGGAAGACACTTTTTAAGAGTCTGCACTAATTTTTCAGAGTCCTGGAGCCTCTCTCATTCTCACAGAAGTTAATGGGAGGTATGGTTGCTCAACAGTCTTTGAAAATTGGGCATCTTTATTGATTTTTAAATACTGATTCAAATTATACATAAGAAGGGTAACACAAACCAAGCACAGGGTGGGGTACCATTAAAAAAACCTAAACATCCAAGGTCCTAAAATTGAGACACCCCCTCAAAATGCATTTACTGGAAAAATTATAATGAAGGTTTTTCTTTAGTGAGTTACAAACAAAACTGAAATTTGAATGAAAAATCCATGTTTACAGAAGATAAGAAATGTTGACATTAAAGATTCATTGTGGTTTTCATAACTCTAACAGATTAAAGAGTTGAAGGAGATAACATATACTGATGTATAAAATTGAAATCTAAAATGGTAGGATTAAGAGATTTGATAGCTATATTTTTAATTATCTGTAATTATGGATAGCAAATGACTACAGATGAGGTAATAGTAAGCCAAACCCTTGCTAGAAGAAGTGTGGGCTTGCCAATTCTTTTTTTACATAGAATTGTTAATCTGGTTGAAGTGGTGTAACTTCAGACAGAACAAAGATAATGGTATCCTGGGAGATTTATCTGTAACAACACGAAGCCTTTTTCACTGAGAAGACCCTGGGCAGAGTGTTACAAAAAATCAACATGACATTGAAACTGTAAAACCAGCAAACAAAATGCAGAAGTTGGATAACTGAAACTTGCCTCTGTGCAATGTATGGGTTACCCAAAACCTCAAGGGCTGACGTGTTAAAAGCCAATTGGATAAAAAATAAGTAACCTTAATATAGAAATGTATAAAAGACCTTCGTAAAAATGAATTCAGATTGGAAAAAGACCACACCAGAAACCAAAGGATAGGAGAGAAGGATCTGACAAAGAGATCAGGAGAAGTGCAGGAGGACTTCCAGATTACCTGAAATGGTTGCTTGGGCCCTTTACCAATTCTTTTTTGTCTGTTATCATTTGTCTGGCATAAATGTATGACCAGACTTATAGCTGTCAATAATGCCCTCTGAAATTGTAAAAATAAAGGCAAAAATTATTAAGCTTAAATTGGCTGGATTTGTGACTCAGTTTCCCAACTTTTACCCAACATAACTTGCAAAACACAGCCTTCTGATCTGCTACACAACTTCATTCATATCAGCTTGTAAGGGAGCTCATATCCAGAACCCTGGTACATCTGCTTTTCCTTCATATAAGAGCGAAATTTTTTCCATACCGTGTGACATCCTTTATTGTCATTACACGGAAACAAGATGATCATGAGAAGCAACTACTGCCAATTCAGTGCATCCACCTTTTAAAACATCAAACTGTGTTATGCAATTTGTTATTTTATAGAAAAATTGCCAAAATATAATGATAAAAATGCTTGTAAATAGCACACATCTAATAATATGGGTCAAGTTCTGATGTCCTTAGTAACAATTTACTCCCCAATTATTGCCATTGAAACCAATGATATTGCTTATGGGGAAGGTACTAATCAAGGCACTAAGGGTGTTACAAATTTTCCTATATTTTTATACATACCTTCCTATGATATAATGCATATATTGTTATGAAATATTTTAAATGTTTGTTAACTGTTTTGAAGATAAAAAACACTGCACAAATACTTCTCCCTCTTTCTTTAGGGTTATAGTCATGCTGTCTTCTCCCACTCTTTCTTGGCAACTTAATCTTCACCCTTATTCAGTTATCACTCAGTGCAGAGTGGACCTGACCTAAAGCTCTTTCAAATCAGTGGAAAGATCCCATTGATTTGAATGTGTTTCCTACTACAGCCATAGTGATAGAAATGTAGCCGTGTTAGTCTGGGGTAGTTGAAGCAAAATGCAGGACAATGTAGCACTTTAAAGACTAACAAGATGGTTTATTAGATGATGAGCTTTCGTGGGCCAGACCCACTTCCTCAGATCAAATAGTGGAAGAAAGTAGTCACAACCATATATGGTTGTGACTACTTTCTTCCACTATTTGATCTGAGGAAGTGGGTCTGGCCCACGAAAGCTCATCATCTAATAAACCATCTTGTTAGTCTTTAAAGTGCTACATTGTCCTGCATTTTGCTTCTACTACAGCCATGATTCTTAAAGCCACCTCCTTATCCATACAGTCTCTCCTTTTTCCAGTTGCTTCTCAAACGTCTCATTTTCCTCTGAAACTCAAAGTCTCTTGTCTTTGTATCTCATTCTTCACCCACATCTTCCTTCACTATACATGGGAAAGTTCCACTCCTCTTCCTGTTTCCTACTCTTGCAGTTTCATGGTGATCTTTGATTCTTTTTTCTTCTTCTCTCCCAGTATTCAGTCAGCACTAGAGGGCTGCTCTAACTAATACTAAAGGAAAGAATCCCATTGGCTTTAGCTCCCCATCACCTCCTTCTCATTAATATTACAACAAAAATGTCCATTCCTACCTATTTTCTCTGCGGAAAGCACTTGTCAGCACCAGTCAGACAGCATCTGATCAAGATTTGTTGCCTAATTTGGTCCTCAGGCTGGAGCGTTAGCTTTCCTGGACCAGGGAAGCTACTGATGGGAGCATAATGTAAACATTGATACAGGGTGGTTAAACATTGGAATAAATTGCCTAAGAAGGTTGAGGCAGGAGTTGGGGTGCAAGAGGAGTGAGAGACCTGCCTGGAGGTGCAGTCTCTGGGATAGTACCAGGGATAATGGGTTTGGGAGATAAGGGTTGCAGGCTATGGGCAACACTTTCCTCAGGCAGCTCCCAGAAGACGGACAGCATGTCTCTCCCACTCCTAGATAGCCAGGGGGCTCTGCTCACTGTCCCCGTCTGCAGGCATCACCCCCACATTTCCCATTGGCTGTGTCTCCCAGCCAATGGGAGCTGCGGGGCCAGCACTCAAGGCAGAGGCATCGCATGGAGGGATATGCAGTCTGCTTTTGGGAGCTCTGTGGAGCCAGATCTTGCCACCAGCTATCTCACATTTACATCAGGAAATGGGCACTGGCTCAAGTAGCTCAGATAACCTCAATTGTTGCAATTACTCATTACTACATACAAAAAACCACAGAGGAAGTAAACAGCTGAACCCTAAGCTCCAGCTCAGTTATTCCATATTTCATTGAATTCCTACTAGAAATGTGAATGGTTAATTGATAAGCATCACCCTTAAGGGGTGATGCTTACTGGTTATGGTTAACCAGTGGGGGCTGGAGCATACCCCCCGCCCCGTCATGGGTAGGGAGCTGCTTCAGCTGTATGGGGCCTGTCTTGGGCAGAGGGTGCTTGAGCCTGGCTGGAGCAATCCCCATTTGCAGTGGACTCAGCCTGGCATGCCACAGGCAGGAGTGCTCCATCCAGGGTGGAGCAGCCCCCACCTGCAGCCTGCAGTGTGGGAAAGGCATTCCATTTAATAGATTCAATGTATTATTTAACCGGTTAACTAATTAAATGGGATTTTACGTCCCTAATTCCTACATTGACTTCAGGTACGTCTAGACTACATGCCTCCTGGGATGAGGCTTACCTGGGAGGTCGATAAATGCCTTTGATGTTGACTGTGGAGCGTCCAGACTACCGTGCTGAGCCGACAAACAGCTGATCGGCTCAGCGTGGCAGCCATTTAAATTTAAATGAAGCGGCAATTATTTAAATCACTGCTTCATTTTCCTATGCTGGGTAGCCTTATCTACATGCCTCTGGCGACAGAGGAATGTAGTCTAGACGTACCCTTTGATGATTTCAAAAACTTATCCCAGGCTTTCTGAAAGGTTTGTGAATCTTCTTTGTCCAACTATCACATTTTGAGCATTTGCCATGTACGTAGAGGGGGATAAGTACCCTAAGCCTTCAGATGTTAAAAAAAAAAAAAAAGATTTACATTCATTCTTTTGCTTCAGCACTTACATTATTGTATCATGTGGCTCTCCATATCCAGTTCTCCTTGTCCTACAAAGCAGCACAACCTGACACTGATTACAATGGAAAATAATTTGCATCAGAGCTTTGTATTTGGGTACTTTGAAGATTGGTTTTGATATATTGTAATGTCAGTTTTGTGCAGCCACATGAATATGCAGTTTGTGTTTCATTTCCAAATTCTCTTTGTAGAAACATAACATAATGTGTTTTCCTTTTTCAACAAACACTTTGATTATAATGTATAAATTATAGCCGTTGTGGGTCCCTCAGTTTCATGATCTAGAAAAGACCAATATTTTAGCAAAGCCAGGATGCTTCCCATTTCCTACAGCCCCACAAATGCACCTTCATACCGGTTTGGAATCTAGAGATCTGGATTCTAAAGTTAGCACTTCCAGGCTGCATCTACACTGCAACACTATTTCGGGGTACTGGCGTAATCCAAAATAGCTATCCTGTATCTTCACAGCAAGCCTGTTATTTTGGGCTCACTATTCTGATGTCTCTGTAAAACTCATTCTATGAAGAATAAGGGATGTTTCGGAATAGCACCTTATTTTAAAATTTGGCACTGTGCAGACTGTGCCAAATGATAAAATAAGCTATTTCGAAATAGCATTGAAATAAGATATGCAATCTGCGTAGCTCAAATAGTGTAGCTTATTTCAAGTTATGACGCAGTGTAGACGCAGCCCTACCGACCTGCAATGTGACCTTAATCTCTTGGTACATCAGTTTCTCTACCTGTAAAATGGGGCTAAAAGTCTTCTATAATAAAATGGTTTGAAAGATGTGGATGAAAAATTTTGATCTGGAAGCTAAATATTAGCATTAATAGTAGTACTCTGCATATTTAGGACTGCATGGCTGTGTCTAGACTGGCATGATTTTTTCGCCTTCCTCTGTAGCATTGGGCACAGATCACAGCTGAAGGACTCTCTGCATGTTGGGTCCTTCAAAGTATTTGAATGCTTCAATATCTTTGATATAGGTGAGAGGATTATTCTAAGAGGGGTGGTTGAGATTCTGTGGCCTGCACTGTGCAGGGGGTCAGACTAGATGATCATAATGGTCCCTTCTGACCTTAAAGTCTATGAGATTTTACAGAAATGCTTTTAACGGAAAAGTTTTCTGTTAAAAGCATTTTCAGAAAAGAGTGTCTAGACTGCAATGGATGCTTTTCCGCAAAAGCACTTTTTGTGGAAAAGCGTCCTTGCAAATTTAGACATGCTTTTCCGCAAAAAAGCCCCAATCACCATTTTCACGATCGGGGCTTTCTTGCAGAAAACAAATCTGAGCTGTCTACACTGGCCCTTTTGCACAAAACTCTTGCGCAAAAGGACTTTTGCCTGAATGGAAGCAGCATAGTATTTCCGCAAGAAGCACTGATTTCTTACAGTAGGAAGTCAGTGCTTTTGCGGAAATTCAAACAGCCAGTGTAGACAGCTGGCAAGTTTTTCCAGAAAAGCGGCTGATTTTCCGGAAAAACTAGCCAGTCTAGACACAGCCCATGAGTTTTTGAGAGATAGGTATGGAATGGGCAAGCTTGAAGGAGGAGATAAGATCCTAAGGGAGCATGCAACAAAAAACATCTTGTGTATTTCCAATAAGTGTGAGCAAATAATAATAATGCTAAAATAGCATTTCCTCTTGCACATAGTCTCCTTAGTAGCTACCACCGTGCATTTGTGTATAGAGGAACATGTTGTAAGATCTGTGTTGCTTAGTTCCCTCTTTGCTGTTTCTGATATTTAGTTAAGTGGGGATTCTGGCCAAAGTTTTACAAATGACCATCTTATATTTTATCAGGAAATACTGTTACTATGTTGGTATTTATTTACATATCTCTTCCTTGTATCTCCTTTCCTGGCCAGTGGCTATTCCTACTGGTTAATGGATGGACTGGCATCAAAATAGTATAGTGTTCTCATATTATTCTCAGGCGCAATTTGACTGGGAACACAAAATGAAAGTGGTCAGGTGCTAGTCTATTTTGAAGTTAAGGTCATCATGAGATCAGGGACAGAGTGAGCCTGAATCAAATCCAAAACATTTCCCCCTCTTTACATTGTATCCAGGCTCCATTAATGTTTATATTAGATACCTCTGTTTTCAGGGGTTTATATAATTTCATTAAACATTTGCTCTTAACTAGAACTTGGGTTAGTCTACATGGCCTTTTCAACATAAATCATAAAAATCTGAGTGAAGTTGCTTTCTTCACATCAGTGTTCGTGCTTTAACTATTAACACAACTTTGAGTTTCCTTTCTTGGTTCTTGTCACAACTCTAGAATTATTTCAAAGCAGTTTGAAATGGTGTAAAATCTTCCTCTCTACTTTGCCTTTATAATAATTTTAATTATTTGGAAGTTAAAATTAATTGACCAGCAAGGTATTTAGATTTTGCAAGTAAAAAGTTCAGTGCAGCAGCAGGAGCTCCTGGCTCCAAGCCCTGCTGCTCTAATTGCTCTACTCTTCTGCCCATCTCAAGAACAGAAATAATAACATGAGCTCATTGCTTTTCTGCCACTGTGAAAATCCACACACTGTCTTAGCAGTGCTCTTAAGAATTTAGTAGCTGCAAGGGCTCATGTGAAACCAAATTAGCACTGTAAAAGTACAAGCCTACTAGCAAAATTACCTGGCATCATTCAGGTCATTAAGGAGGGGCTCAGGGCAGAGGGCTGTGGAGGGGAGTGTGAGGGGGAGGGGAACAGAAGTTAGATCAGGGGCTTGGACTCTGCAACTGGTCCAGAGGTGCAGGCAAGAGTTCGGGGGCTGGCCTTGGCCTGCAGCACCCCTCCCCTGGCCCTGCGGCTGGTCCAAGGAGGAGGAAGGTGGAGGGTCCAGCTGGTCCCTTGCCCTGCAACTTGTTGGGGGACATCCTCCAGGGGCTGGCCCCACTGTCCACCAATCATCCTCCCTGAAGCCTGGGAAAGAGGAGACATAGGGCTGAGGCTCTGTGGATGGCACTGCAGCTGGTCGGAATGAGGGGATGGGCAAGACCTGGGGGCTGTCCCTAACCTACAGCACCCCCTAGTTCTGCAGCTGGTCCAGGGGGGTTTGAGGGTCTACTGGCTGGCCCAGCATCGACCTCCTCTCTGCGCCCTGTAGCCTGTCAGGGGAGGAAGAAGGGATGAAGGTTCAGAGACAGGTTCTGGCCTGCAGCTGCCTGACCCTGCAGCTAGGGGGAGTCTCTGGGGGCATCCATCTGCCTCCCCCTCCAGTCTATGGGGAATCCAAGCTCTGGGGGTTGGCTCTGGCTGTGCTTGGGGGGGAAGAGTAGGAGCAGGCTGCTGGGGATGGTCTCAGCCTGCAGCATTCCCCCTCCCAGCCCTGCAGCTGGTCTGGGGGAAAGGGGTTGAAGGTCCACAGGCCAGACCCAACCTCCAAGCTCATCCTCCACTCTGCAGCTGGTGGGAACAGCCTAAGTATCTACCCGACCCCACCATCTACCTGCCCCTGGCCCTGTCCTGCAGCCTGTTATGGGGACGGGGGGGGGGGGGGGGGAGCAGAGGGGAGGGATGAGAGTCCACGGGCTGGGGCTGGGGCTGGCCTACAGCAGCTTCCCCCATGGCTGGCAGAATGGTGGGGCTGGTGGGGGGCACGATGTGGGAGCTGGCCCTAGCCTGTAGCTCCCCCCGTCCCCCTCCCCCCGCCACAGCTCTGCAGCTGGTCCAGGGGGTGAAGGTCCATTGGCAGAGCTCAGCCTCCAGCAACCCCTCCCCACAACCTGCAGGCTATCTGTGGGGGGGAGGCAAGGCTCCAGGGGCCAGCCCCAACCTTCAGCATCCCTACCTCCCACAGCCTGCACAACTGAAGCCTGTCTGGGGCCTGGCAATGTTTCCCAGCCCTGGCTTCTCCTTGGAAGGTAGTGGTGGGGAGCTGCCACCCAGCACTATTTGGGGCAATGAGGCCACTTACTTGCTCCTTTGGCTGGCCACTCTTTTACTGGTGCGGCTGCTCCCAGTGGTCCCTCTGCAATATAACTCCTGCCAGCTTGCTACCACCTAGTGACTACTATGAATATCACATCCCTCCTTTCTGTCCCCTCCCTTTCTATGTTTTGGAAAACAGTCCCATTCCCAGCATTTCCCAGTTTCCTGGCACAACCAAACCCTAACCTTGCTTTAAGTTAGGGTAAGAGGAAGCTGCATGCTAAGCTCCTGAACAAATGGACTCACAGACAGACAGACGTACTCACAGACAGATGCACTCATATATGAGAGAGAGAGAGATGTATATAGCCCTGCACAAATACAAAATTTGTATCCACATCTGGCAACTGCAAAAATTATCTACATCCGCAGATGTGGATCCTGTGGATATAAAACAGATATTCAAACATTTGCAGGGTTCTAGATAAAGAATTTATATCTGTATCTGCAAAAATGAGCCGTGAATAACAGTGGAGTTGCAGGGCTCTGCCTATGTATTTAGCTGTGTCCTCACTCTAGCTTCATTCATGTCAGTGCATTTACATCAACTGAAAATATGTACCATATACTGCATAGTTTAAAAAAAGGAAGAACAGTGTTTTTCTTAAGAATGGTAACCCTCAGATCTTGTGACCTTTGCTCAGGATAGTTACAAAGGATTTTTTTAGGTCTTACCTGATGGAGGTACCAAATGAGTAGTGGAAAGTGATGTATAATAATGAATGATAGACACATACCAGATGGAGCAACACAAGTGCCTAATGTTATCTGCCCCCAACTCCTTCATTATTGTAAGTTGAGTTGTATGATCTCAGTTGTTATCGTCTACTAACTAATTGCTCACTCTAACTGCAAAGCTTTTTACATTCCCCCCAGAGATGAGATGTTTCTTGAACATTCTGTTGAACTTTTGACTTCATCATATCAGTTAAAGCTCTGGAAAACATGGGCAATGCTGCTTTGGTGTATCTTAAAATAGGCTCTGTTAGAATCAAGCTCCTGGTAGTATTTGAGTGTAAAACCAAAAGTGATCTGCTAGTGCGGAAGAAAAAGAAATGATACAGGGATTTAAAAGCTGCTGTTTAATGTGGCGTCACTCCAGATCCGTGGTCACCAACCAGTAGATCGTGAGCTACCGGTAGATCTCAGGGGCTCTAAGAGTAGCTCTTGAGCCCTCTTTGAACTGCGCGCCTGTGCAGTACATTTACATTAGATTTCCTCATTTGAGGAGCAGCTACTCACTGAGCAACAACACAGGTGAGTAGCTGCGAGGAATGGTGGGAGCTGGGAAGTCGGGAGGGCTGAAACACTCCAGCCAGCTGACTGTGGCTTTTACAGCTGGAGCTAGGCGCAGCCTCCCTGGGCTGAGCACAGGGCAGCCGGGCTGGAGGGAAGAGAAGCAGCTGCCCAGCCAGCTGGCCATGGTGCTCAGCCACGGTGCACCATGCTCCACGTGGGCTGGCACAGAGGAGAAGCTGCCTGGCCTGCTGGCTGTGGCATTGAGCCCAGAGGAGGCTGAACCACACTCCAGCTGATTGGGCGGCTTCCCCTCTGCGCCTGCCCATGTGGAGCTTGGTGGCACCCTGGCTGAGCACCATGGCCAGCTGGCCGGGCAGCCGCTTTTCTTTGCTCCAGCCCAGCTGCCCTGCAGTCAGTCCGGAGGGAGCGTGGGTCGGAGGCTTCCCTCCGTGGCTGGTGTAGGGAATTCCCTTCCTCCAACCTTGTTCCCTCTCCTCTGCCCCAAAATTGTCCCCTGCCCTCCTGGCCCCCTGTTCCCTCTCCCTTGCCCCTCCGACCCCGCTGCAGAAACCTGCCCCCCCTGCAGAAACCAGTTCCTTCTGGCACCCGGTCTCCTACTACAGAAACCTGTCCCCCTGCTCCCCTCTGCAGAAACCTGTCCCCCCCAGCACTCTGACCCCTGCTGCAGAAACCTGTCCTGGCAGCCTGCCCCCTCTCCCCTGCCCCCACTGGCACCCTGTTCCCTGCTCCAGAACCCGCCAGCACTCCTCCCCAGTACTGTGTCCCCTGCTCCCAAATGACTTTTCTATGGGTCAGTGACCCCTGACTCAAGGCAGGTTCCCTGCCATTCTCATAAATAAAGACAATTCAGAAATTTTTTGTGTTTAACATAGTATTCTATTTAAAAATGAAGCCTGGCCAACAAACCCCCAGTTGGGGCCAAACCCTCATTTGGCCACAACCACTCCTGCAATCCCCCTTCCCCAGGCCCTAGATCTGAGCCTATCAAACACTGGAACCTCACGCCCTCAGCCCCTCACATAATCAAACCCAAATTCCTGCACCCTCACATCCGCAAGCCTGTGGCTTGCTTAGTATCCCAACACTGCCCAGCCTGGAGCCCCCTCCCCGAGCCAGTGTCCCTTTCTCCACCTCCTCCTGCATCCAGATTTCCTCCCAGAGCTTGCACCTCTCACCCCTTCCCACACCCAAATCCCTCATTCCCACCCCAGAGCCTACACATCCTGTCTCAACACAGCAAGGGTCCAGCTAGACTGCAGGAGTTTTTCAGGATTCTGGAGATATCCCAGAAAAACTCTTCTGCATCCAGGGTTTCGTTTGTTCTTCCGCTTTTTTAGTGGAAGAGCAAACAGGCTCTTTTGGTCACCCCTATATTCCTCTTTCCACAAGGAATAAGGTGGGTTCCAAAAGAAGGGTTTTTTTTCTGACATTTGGTCCAGTGTAGACAGGCCAAATGTTGGAAAAACCTCTTCCTACAGAATAATAAAAAAATAAAATAAGCAGCAGTATAAGGATTGGGGATAGCAAGCGATGTAGAGGAGAAGAATAGAGAGGGCGGGGCTTCAAGGAAGGGGCAGGGCGGTAGATCTTGGCTTGGTCTGTCATTTAAAAAGTGATCTTGGGTGTAAAAAGGTTGGAGACCACTGCTCCAGATAGATCCATTTAGCAGCTGTTTAGAGCAAAATGAGTCTGAATTTTTTTAGGTAAATGCTCAACTGTAGGTGCTATGAAGCTGCAGAAGTATCATCCCTTTACACCTCACGTATGAATCTTTTTCTCTCTGGGAGATTTAGGAAAATGTGCCTCCCCTAATCATTTTCATTTTAGCAAGGCATTCCATTTCAAAAACATTCCATGAGGTGTCTGTATTCTCCCAATGGGGCTGTTTCATCATATAGAATGGGGACATGAGTGTCCGTGGGGACGACAGAACCATTTTGAGTGGGAGGGAAAAGGACTGAGACAATGAGCTGCATAATTGTAACAGTATCATGAAATCATTTCAGGATGCACAAGGGAATCTGTCAAATGACCATCACACAAAAGAATTATCTGAAGAACAGTACTACCAAGATGAGGGAACTGGCTAGCTTAGGCGATTGACAATGGAGTGAAAGACACTGTGCTGTACTGAGTTACCAGTGGGCATATACATCTGTTTTTATATATGTGATTGCTGTACAGCAGAGGGCCTCAAAACGTGTTATTTGGAGGAGATCTGATAGCTATTTTGTCCCCTTCTCATACTCTTTTTCAGAAAAATCCCAACAGACGTTGCTGGTGGTTTGTTTTTCTCTCCCTTTCAGATGGTTCATTGTCTTCTGCGCCTCTTATTCTGATTCTGTGGAATAGTGTTGCTTTTCTAGAACATCTCTTTTTCGCAGTCCTTAAAGTCAATATCATAGGTATCCATGGTCCCATCACACAAAGAAAGGAAAGCTAACCAGGAACAACCCCAAAACATCAAAAGCACCCAAACCAAAGCAACATATTCAGAGCTTTTTTATGGAGTAATATTTTTTAAAAAACTATGTTAAATTAGCTATTTTCATAAGTATGTTATGAGATTATTTTCTTCTTTCTGAGGTGCCAGTGAGTTATGACAACCCTTTCTCTCTGCTCTTATGAATGTAATAATTGTGGCCACACAGGGTACGTCTACTGCACACTTATTTTGAAAAACTATTCCGGAAGAAATACTCTGAAATAGATTATTTTGAAATAGCACGTCTACACTACAGGGAAGCCTCAAAATTAGTTTTAGGCAGGCTTCCCTAATGTGGACGTGCTACCTCAATTTAGAGTCCCAGGAGGCACTGGGGAGTAATTATTTTGAATGGCCCTGGGGAGGAGCTATTTCAAAATAGCAGCAGTGGAGTGTCCACACTACTGCTATTCTGAAATCGATATTTTGGTTTAGGCATTATTCCTTGTGGAATGAGGTTTACAGAAGTAGGAATAAACTGTCTGTTATTTTGAATTTATTTCAAAATAAATTCAGAGCCATGTAGTCTAGACATACCTGTGGCCACTGCGGGCAGTCCGTAGTGCGGCTGGGACAGAACAAACCCTCCTGGGGAGGGGACTTGCACCACCTCCCCCACTTTTCCCTGGGGCAGCCTATCCCCTCCTTGCCCCCACCCTTAGGCACAGTGGCTGGAGACTGCCATACCTACATGAGCACTGCTCCGATGGTGGATCTCCCCACACCGAACTGGTTCCCCACTGATCGGTAGCTTTCCAGCATGGAAAGCTTCCAGAGGGCAATGGCCACATGCTTCTGGAGGGGAGTGGCGGGTCTCATGTGCATGTCCCGTCCCTGCAGAGCAGGGGCAAGCTACGCACACAGCTCAAGGATGGGGTCCTTCTTCATTCTGAAGTTCTGGGTCCATTGTTGGTCTCCCCAGCGCTCCAGGACGATGTGGTCCCACCAGTTGTTGCTGGTGTCCAGACGCCAGATGCAGTGGGGCACGCTGGCATCCGGGCACTGGTGCTGCTCCTCCTCGTCACCCAGGAGGGTCCGGAAGAGGGCCTGGGAGTCGGGCTGCAGCAGATGCTGCGAGGCAGTCTCCAGCAATTGATGCCAGACTTGCAGCAAGACATCCAAAATGAGCACCAGAGTGCCTAGGTGCAGCTCTGGCTCCATGGTACCTAGTGCTGTGGTGTCCTGAGTCAGGGCAAACAAAAATGCTTTGCTGTCCCTCAGCAAGGTAGGCAAGCAAGCAGGGAAAGCTGAGAACCGGCTGTCCAGGGATGTCCCTTTAAGCACAAGCCTCAGATAGCCTCAGGCAGCAGCCACACAAAGTAACTACTGACCTGATGCCCTGCTGGAACCGGTTTCAGCTAGCCTTAAATGCGATTCAGTGTCCAATCAGTGTGGACACGCTATTTCGAAATAGCAAAACGTTATTTCGAAATGCATTTTGTATGTAGACGCGTTATTTCGAAATATCTTATTTTAAATTAACTATTTCAAAATAAGATATTTCGAAATAATGCTGTAGTGTAGACATAGCCTGTAGCTGCAGTAATTTCAGGGAGGCTATGGGCATTTATATCAGATGAGGATTTCACTTTATATCATGAGATTTGAAATGTATCTTACACCAAGGTTTCTTTTGGTTAATGTATGAATAGTGAGGCCTGACTTCACATGTATTTCTAACTTAATTGTTCCCCTAAAAGCCAAAATTGGCTGAAGACTTTAAAAGGTGACTCTTTATTCCCCTCAATCCACTTTGTTATTTGTGCTGAACAATCAAAGTTCACAAGTGTTTTACCTCCTTTCTGTTGTTTCCTAGAGACCAGTTAGAGCTCTACTGACCTTAAAAAAAATGGCAAAGGCAATTCTGATGAGAGTTTTTTGTTCTGTTTAGAGCAAATGATTTATATATTGGTTTGCAAGTTAGAAATTTTCAAAATAACATGACATGACATTTTATCTTACATTAGTTCTCATCACATAGATATTCAGACCTATATGTTTATTCTTAATTATGACTTGGTACAGTATTTCTATTTAAAATCTCTCTCAATTACAAGAAGTCCCATCCCAACAACTGGAATTAGGAATATTGCAATTCTTAACTGTGGTAAGTGCTGCCTATTGCCATATGAAAGAGACCTTTGTTTAGTTCTTAAATCTAGTTTACAGTCCCCTAAACTGTTGAGGGGAGGAGGGGAGCTTGTGATAAAGGTAACTTGTTCAGCCTTTGCAGAGGAAATGCATGATGCATCAGTGTTCCCTTTAATTTTTAATATGCAAAATAAATATTGTTTATGGGCACCATGCTAATCGGCTGAGTGGCATTTGAATTTCTCCTGGGCAGCTGCCTAAGAGTTCAGCATTAATGTGGCTTCAGTCCAGCCTTCTTCACTTCACTACGATCAAGTAGGCTGTGGAAATGGACTGTGAGGGAACAAGTCATTGTTCAAACATTAATATAGTCAGAAGCTAGAAAAGGTGGTATCTTGTGTGAAAAGTAAATATAGTTAAGTATAAGATATTTATTTTCCATCTGCATAACAACTGCACTTCAATTCTGTGTAGTTTATAACTTGGAATAGCGGAGAGATGAGTGAATAGTCACATTTTGGCACCTGTTATTTATCACAATGATTTGCACAAAGTTCTGACACAGGAGTCCTGGAATTGTAAACTCTGACACCATTTGTGGGACTTGGTGATCATTTTTATACAGAAGTTTCAGGGGGTAGCCAAGTTAGTCTGTACAGGATAAACTTAAAAAACAACAAATGGTTTCTAGCACTTTACAGACCAACAAAACATGTAGATAGTATCATGAGCTTTCGTGGGCACAACCCACTTCTTCAGATAATCCGGTCATCTGAAGAAGTGGGCTGTGCCCACGAAAGCTCATGATACCATCTACATGTTTTGTTAGTTTATAAAGTGCTACCAGACCATTTGTTTTTTATTTTTATATAGTTTAGCTATAAAGAGAAACAATAACTCAAAATCACAGACCTTCAACCTTGATTTCATTTTAATACAAGGGAAGGGGTGGTTTGACTCAACAGTCAGTAAAGTCTTCATGCCTTCAACTCTCTGTTATTTGGGAGATAAATTTTGCCCTTTAGAAGGGTGTGTGGAATATGGTTTGGAAGAATGCCTCTTCTCAGATGAACTCTAAAGTCAGGCATTCAAATGGCTACATAAATGCCAGTCTACAATAAGTTTCTGCCAGAATGCAAGTATGTTTGAGCCTCTTTTTTCCTGAGAATGTGCTTGTGTTAACTATTTATGGAATTTGATCTCAATGAATCACAGATGTTACAGATTTACCCTTTGCCTTAGAACCAGTGCTGGGTAGAAATTAACAGGTTCAAATATCTCTCAAAATATCTTTCACGCATGATAAGGATGGGGGGAAATTGGTAAAGAAGACTATAAAGCCCTTGCATATTACAAATACTTGCTTCAATATGCTTCATTACTAACAAGCAAAAAATTAATGGGAAGCAATCTAGCTCCTTCTGGGGAGTCCTGGAAAAAGAATTTCCTTTCATGTTTTTGTAAGCTGACCTGGCTCCCGTATAAATAAAAACCACAGCATGCCTTTTTTCCTGGTCATTTGGGGATCCTATTTGGAAAATTTAGAATTGATTTGATTTGAAACAAATACAGATGGGAGGGTAGTTTCTCAATCTTGCCAGATCCACAAAGAAATGATTGTGTTGATTAGCACCATGTGAAAGAATGCAACTTGAAAACTTTAACATATTTAATGTATTATGGATTTAAGCTTGAAAGTATCCACCAGCTCTCAGACATATTTGCAATAATGTTAAACAGTACAGTTCCTAAATAATTCATATCTTGTTTTACTTGCCAGAACCATACTACAGCACACATCAAGAGCATGACTTGACTAGGAAAACTGGTCATATATAAAAACGTGCTGGTTAACTCATTTTAATTTTGTGTTTTCTACTATCGCAGAGAATACTAGTTCCTTTAATATTTTTAAAACATGCCAGCTGGTTAGTCAACTCCTGCATTTTTAAGTTGTCAAACCCTGTCTACGCTAGTGTTTTAAAACATCTTGGTTTAAATAACTTAGCTAATATATTTTTAAAGATGTCCTATTTTAGATGGGACTCCACTGAACTGCATTTGCCCCCACTGACCTCCTGTAGATCAGGCACCAAAGGTCAAATTAAGGTATGTTGAGTCCAGCTACACATTTAACGTAGCTGGAGTCACATATCTTAATTTGACTTTCCAGGTAAGTATAGATAAGGCTTTAGTAATCAGATTTCTGTCTCCCTTCTGTCGCTGTGATCCATTATGTTTCCCCACTGTAAAGAAGGCCTACTGTGCTCTTTCCTTTTAAAGCAACAGTGTTCAACATATCAACAGAGACAGAACTATTTCACTAATATGACTATATTACATAGCCTTGAAGAGGAATTCACTGCTACAGACATGCTAGACATGTCCAAAAGTGTAGGCTGAGAACTGGGAACAGAGCTTTTCTCTGGCGGAGATCTTGGAGCATTGAAAAGAAGACAAGACAGCTCTGGCCTCAGTTTGTAACCACCTAACAGATTATAAGATGATAAGGACTAGCCAACATGGTTTTAGCAAGAACAAATAATGCCAAACCAACCTAATTTATTTCTTTGACAGGGTTGCTGGCCTGGTGAATAAAGAAGAAGCAGTGGACATGAGATATCTTAAGTCTATAAGGCTTTTGGCATTCTCATAAGCAAACTAGAGAAATATAGTCTAGCTTACATTACTATAATGTAGGTGCACAACTGTTTGAAAGACCATACTCAAAGCATAATTATCAATGGTTCACTTTCATGTTGGGAAGATGTATGAGGAGGAGGAGAAGTGTTATGTGATCACTTGTGGGTCCAACATCTGTTTGAGATTTTCATTAAATACCTGGATAATGGAGTGGAGAGTATCCTTGTAAAATTTGCAGATGATGACACGAAGCTTGGAGGGTTTGTAAGCCTTTTGAAGGACAGGTCTGAAATCAACAAGATGAAATTCAATAAAGACAGATGCAAAGTACTTCACTTAGGAAGGAAAAATCAAGTGCAAGAAATGGGGAATAAGTGCAAGAAATAGACAATACTATGGCAGAAGAGGATTCCCTCTGCATCCAATCAAAGTACTGCTATGGTTCAGTCAGTGCACCCTGCAAATTCTATGTACGCAAGTGCAGTTAGAAAATCTGTACTCTCTCAGGAGACCATCCTGGTTACGACAATCTTGCGGCCTACTGCGATGAAAGAGGTCCATTCAAGCAACCCATTCACTAGCCTAGGTTGCCCATCACTTATCTAGATTCTAGCATCATTTGATCCTGACTCAATGCAGGGGACTGGACTAAGTGACCTTTCAAGGTCCTTTCCAGTCTTATATTTCTTTCATAGTACGTAAGAAATATTTATAAAAGTAAAATGTTTAACAGTCACAATTAACAAGACAGTAAATTCCACATTGTGATCTACAAAATGTCTCAGTTTCTGTATATTGGACATGACTAGCTAGTAGTTTGAAATTAGAATCAGTCTCTAAGCAGTGATTTTAAGAGTCAAATTATTGCTACACAGTCTTGACTACATAGTGTTCATCATTTATAGCTCTCCATCCTTGCCCGCCTCTTTCTAACAAGACTGGATAAGAATGGATTCATTTATCTGGCAAACCTTTGTCAAACAAAAATGATTAGGGGTGTGGAACGGGGCTTTTCTCGCCCCGGAACTCACGGGCGGCGGGACCACCCAGACGTGCAGTGGTCCCGCCACCGCATCCTCCGGGGTGAGAAAAGCTGCTCCAGGCGGCGGGACCCCGCTGCCTCTACGGCTTTGCTCTGGGTCTCCCTAGTCTGCTGGGGACCCCCCCCCAAGCGGACCAGGGACACCCGGAGCAAAGCCTTGGAGGCGCGGGACCCCGCCACCTCTGCGGCTTTGCTCTGGGTCTCCCTGGTCTGCTGGGGGGAGGGAGCGCAGCTAGTGCGCACCCCCCCCCCAGCAGACCAGGCTTTTGTTGTGGACGCCTGGGGTACAGCAGCTGGGGTGCTGCCGGGTTGGTCCTGGGGGGGCCTACCCGGCAGCGCCCCAGCTGTTCTGTCCCAGGCTCCAGATTCAGCTGCTGTTGAAACTGATCAGTGGCTGATTCCAGGAAGCTGGGGGCAGAGCAACTCTGCCTCGGGCTTCCTGTAGTCAGCCCCTGGTCAGTTTCAGCAGCAGCGGCTGAATCTGGAGCCAGTTCCGAGTTACTTACAAATTCAACTTAAGAACAAACCTATAGTCCCTATCTTGTATGTAACCCGGGGACTGCCTGTAATTTCACTTGGTGGTCCCTAGTTCTTATATTGTGGGAATAAGTAAATAACTTTTCCTTATTCACTTTTTCCATACCAGTCATTTTATAGACCTTTATCATATCCCCCCTTAGTCTCCTCTGTTCTAAGATGAAAAGTCCACGTTTTTTTTTATCTCTCTTCATAAAAGTTGTGATGTTGTTCCAGCCAATAGGCTGCGGGGCTACAGCCTAATTGCTTACTTGGTCGCTTTTATGGGGTTGCAACCTCTGTGCTGTTGCACCCTGACCAGGCGACTAATTTCCAAGAATAAATGAATGTTTTGTGGACCCAGCCAGGAGGTTGCAAGACTAGAGACTAAATGCTGCTTCTGCCTCTTCCCTCCCCCAGCCCACAATTTAATTACTGCTATGGTCATCTGCCCACTAGGAGGCTGTGAGACACAAAAAACTGTTTTATTGGTTCTATCTCAGTAACCCCAGATTACCTATCTAAGGGCACTACTTGCCAGATTGACGGGTGGCAATTGATCCAATAGGAGTTGATTTATCATGACTGGTATAAATGCGATAAATCAACCACTAAGCACTCTCCTGCCAACTCCGGTACTCCACCAAAATGAGAATTGTAGTAGGACTCAGCGGGAGAGTATCAGCTTTCCACTTACCACAGTGAATTCGCCATAATTAGTAGATCAAAGGACATCAACTTCAGCTACATTATTCATGTAGCTGAAGCTGTGTAACTTAGATTGACCACCCATGATAGTGTAGAGGAGGCTAGGGGACCCTATCCAGAGGTCAGGCCACACTTGGCGGAATTACCCACTTGATGGGGAAGTCCAATGATAGAGTGCAAGAGCTGACCAATGGGAGCACTTTAGCTCAATTGGCCAATCATATAGCACATATCAGTTTTATAGTGAAAGAGGTTTTTTCTCTCTTTCCACAAATGGGTAAGATATTACTTTTTGGAGGAGATATCAATATCTTTATATGTCTATGGCAAACCATAATGACAGACTAATTTTAATGATCAGAGTTAGATTATCCTGGAAAAGGACTAACCCACCATGGGGGGAGCCAATTATGGAGCAAGACCTGGAAGGGTGAGGTCAGACATTTGCCCAGTGTCATAGTGACTGCTGGCCAATGGAAGCCCTCCTTTGTTAAAAGATCTGCTGTTGATTAACCCCTGCACCCTTGACATAGGCAATGCTGAGTGGCCTCTGCCTGCTTTGCCTTCCATGTTGCTCTGGATGGTTTAAGTAAAAACTTCGCTAAAACTGCAATCATTTGGCCAAAATTCTTGTCTCCAGTCTCACTGGCCCCTTGCCATTTGCAAACAGACATCAACATGTAAATGTTAGCTGGTCATGAAAGGAGATCATTGTCGCTCTCTATTGCAGAAATGTTTATAAACAAACATAATGCTCAAGCTATAGATCTTAAGCTGTGACTGAGTTCCTCTGAGAACTGCAACAGATACTGAACTGTCGGTATTTCTTTAGTTTGGTTTTAATCATGGAGTGTCAGGAAAGCTAACAATCAAGATAGGGATACTTTTCTGGTTTTCCAGTTCATAAATCTCCCAAATGCCTATCCCACAAGGTGGACAGAGACAAACTGAATGAAGGCGCATCTGATGAAGTGGATTTTTGCCCATGAAAGCTCATGACATTATATATACTTTGATCAGTCTCTAAGGTGTCACAGGACTACTCATTTTTAAAGTTACAAACTAACATGGCTATCACTCTGAAATTGCATTCAGGTTGTGAGTACACACCTGTAATGTAGGGTAAAATGCACTATAGTAATGTTGAATTATCCAAAAACAAAGCATCATAAAAGCCAGTGAATTCAAAGCCAAGATTAAATTTAAAAGAAAATCAAACATGGAGCTCCCAAAAATCTTAATTCTGCTCTGTAGATGCCATACAATTATTGTTAATGAATAATAGTGTTTTCAGATTACATATAGGTGATATTTGAAGACATTTGATTCCCCCCCCCCTTGTGGCATTACAGGGCAGAGTTAAGGCTGTTTGTTTGCTCCAGAAAACTGCAGGACTTTGGAGAGGATATCCTGTAATGATTAGTTACTAAGTTTCCTTTTCTGAATCAGTATTTCCCAAGCAACTTTACTGGGAGATTTTTTTCTAGAAGGGAATGGAGTGGGTGGATGCCAAGTTTATTCAATTATTCTCCATAAGCAATCTTCTACCCTCCAAAAAACAACTAAATAAAACATTAATCTGATATTAAACATAAAGGTTCCTCAATTATTTATTGAAAACATTAAGCTTGTGATAAATATGCAGTGTCTGTAATGAAGTGTACTTCCCCTGGGTATTTCTTGAGAGGATGCAGACTGAGGGATAATTACCACATCCTTTCTGTAATAGTCCTTAGATCATTAGAGGGTTGTTTGTGACTCTTCGTTGTATATATATCTTTTCAAAATGCAACTCTTTTGGCCTTCTTGCTTTGCTTGATGTTTATAAAAGTTGCAGTTGTGTGACAGTGAGGGAATTCATTCATAAACCATGAATCTGCATTAAAACTGAGACAATATATTCAATAAAGTTCTTGTAGAACCATCATGCTGGTTGATATGGATGTTGGTATGCATCTTCATCAAGTTTTACATTCATTCATTCACATCTCTTTTTCTGTTTTAGCTGTCACAGTTTCCCTGCTGTATAGTCTATCCTGGTGTATATCATATGTAACCATATACGTACATGATGATATACAACAATATCTGCTTTGCATTATACGGTCCATCCCTCACTTGTATTTGACTGTTAGTAGATTCACATATCTGTTTTCTGCTATTTGGATCATTTATGAATTTTATGTTCCAAGATGGGTTGCTGACCTATTCTGTGAGGACTGCCACTGGGGAAAGACTTGAAAATAGATGGGTCTGTAAACTGGTGGAATGATTTAGCAAACTTAAAGCAAAAAATAAAACCCTCACAAACAAGAAGGTTTTAGTAGGATCTTTGTCTTCAAGGATTATTGTTTACAAAAAGAAAATAAAAAAATTAACATAGAAAGTAGATAGAAAAACACTCATATTTCTAGCACAAGCAGACATCTGCCTTAGGTGTGGACTGTTGTGAGAGTTGGGTAGGTCTTTGGGATTTTACTTGGTACGGCCACATTAATAGTATTTTGGGCTTAAGAGTTTGGTTGCAAGGGACTTGGATTTTCTTGCTGTATATTAGCTAACAAAAATTCTTCAACCTTCATTCAACTTACACACTGAGAAAAGGAAAAGTAAACACTTAAAGCAGCTCATAATAAAAAATTGAAGTAAATCAGTTTTAACCATTTCCTTTCTTTCCTCTCTCTCTATTTCTATAGTCTTTCCACTGGAAAATATCATGCTTGATAGCTTCTCAGAGGATATTAAATTTGGTTGCTTTTGGCTTTCAGATTTTATGATTGCTATTTAATATTTATACTGCAGTAGTGCCTAGAGACCCATAGCAAATTCAGGGGCCTACTGTGCTAGGCACCAAACAAACACAATCCAAAGCACAGTCCCAGTCCCTAGTGACTAAGGCTTTTGTTTGTTCTATTTCATCTTAAAACAAAACAAGACAAATGCAGACAAAGAGTGAGAGTGAGAGAGAGAAGATTAGAGGAAAATGCAGCTTCTGTCTCTACTGCTTGCAGTTCATTCGCTAGATGAATACAGACCCAGCTTACAGGAAAAGCTCAATTAATCTCTTTCAGAACCATCATGGAAAAATGTTGGGCAAGGTTGCTCTTATTTTCCTGTGGTCAGTCTGTGGGAGGTAAAAATTCTTTAAAACCAAGACTGGCTGCTCTGAATGGCTTTTGGTTTGCCAAATGGGCCACAGCAAAGTGTTGCAAGCCGAACTCCCTAATGAATAGTTCAGACAGCCTCGGTTGATGCTATTCTTGGACCCCATGCAGGGCTTTCTTTCAAGAACATTACATCACATGCTTATTTGATGAAAAGACTTCCTATCACCTTTCACCTAGCAAGGACAATTGAAGATTTTTACTATGGCAGAGTTTAGGACAACAGGACCTCCTTCATCCCTTCAACTTCCAAAGGCATTTCTCTGCCTTCTCCTACCTCTCCCAAGCAGCAATTCTTATAGCCCTTCCCCTGAACAAGATGCAAAGGGAGACGGAAGCTCAGTTTGAATTAACACCTTGTTCACCAAGTAACTCCTTCACCTTGTTATAGGATCCTGCCTGTAGGTCTGAAGATGGAAAGAGTCAGATCGTCCCAATTTCTGGGAGAAAGGGAATTCCAAAGTCAAGCATCTGCTGCTGAGAAAACCCAGCCTTCTGCATGAGAGCTTCATCATAGCAGTTTCAGAATCCTTAGCAAATTCACCTGTCAAAGTAAAATGCAGAAGAGAAGTGAACTCTGAGATAGTCAAGAACCCCTTCTAGAGAGAGCTGCACAGATTCGAAATCCTTCCATTCACCATCATGCCATTTCTTCCTCCTCTTCTTGCATTTCTCCACCCTGAGTAGTGGCCAAATACCATCTCTAAGCTCTTGCATCAGCTTCTCTTGATTATGGAAAGAAAATAACTGAAGGAAAACACTGAAGTGCATGATAATGTTTTGGCTGAGCAGACAATAATTAAAAAGAAAAGCTATTTTCTTTCAAATTATCTTTTAGAATACTCTGTCATTGGGGAAGCCACCTTCACACTGAAATTTCAGCAGATCATAAAGAGACTTGAATCACGAAGAAGTCTGTGGGATGATGTAAGCTATGATCAACAAGAATATTGTGGCTTCTCATTTGTGGATTTGTGTGAACCTAAGCTTTCTAGAATGGCCTGAAATATGTTGGATAATGGTTTCTTGTGTATGCATGTTTAACATTAGAGCTAAGTCCTTAGTGATGTATGTGTTATATGTACACACAAATAAACAGCAGGATAGTAGGACTTAAAAGCATGGTGTTAAATTCTCCTCTAGGTTACACCAATACAGCACCATTGAAATTGGGTTTCCCTTCATATTGACATGAAATCCAATGGACTTGCATTGGTATAACTGAGGACAGAATCTGGTCACCAAAAAGGAGAAAAAGACAAAGATAAACATTAATGAAGAAGAATGAGAAAAGGATCTGGATGGATAATGAGTCTGAAAGTCACTTAAATTAAAATTGATTAAGTGGAAATTGCTCCACAGAGAACCTCCAATTATTATGTCTCTGTCTGGATTTTTTGCAGTCCCATTGACATAGAAGCTGATTGATTATTTCTCAGTGGAATGGGTCAGGTGAATGCAGACACTTGAGAGTATTGCTCAAGGGACTGTGTAACAGCACAGGGCTTGTAACAATGGAAGTTCAAAGAAGCATCAGAACTCATCAGGACCAGAAAGGACACCATTCTGTGTGGACCAATTCCATAGTGCGGGGTTTTCTGTTAAATGAGAACACGTACTGTAGTAAGATATTACAAAGCCTCTGAAATCCCCATTGTGGATGAATGTATGGTAATATTGACAGACAGGTCTAACAGGGAACTTGGTTTACACCGCATACAGGAACTAATAAGAGGTACAGAAAAGATAACATGTTATCTATGCTGTGTGGAATGGGTCTTAAATTAAAATTTTTCCTGAATATAGCTATGAAAAGGATAAAAATGGAGAAAAAAATACTATCCCATCAGCATCTATTTTGGCTTAAAAATCTGCAATGCTGAAATATTTCTCTAAATCAACAGAGCTCATAATGGAGCTTTAAACATTTTCTAAAAAGGAGTTGAATTATAACAACAACAAGAAGTCCTGTGGCACCTTATAGACTAACAGATTTATTGGAGCATAAGCTTTCGTGGGCAAAGACCCACTTTGTCAGATACATGTAGTGGAAATCCCAGAGGTAGGTACAAAGCCAGCCCACAACATTTTGGCACCTGAGGTGGGAAGCTCAAATGATGCCTCCATGGGCCCTCGCTTGGGCCAAAACTTTGAAAGGTCTCAATTCTGCCTTCTTCTGTTCTACTCCTCTCATGGTACTGCTCTGCTACCTATATATGCACCAGAAACAGACACAATTTTCTACACTCTGGGTCCTAGTGGTGCTCCCCCACAGTCTGGCACCTGAGGCGGCTGCCTCAGTTTGCCTCATGATAAGGCCATCCCTGGGTAGGTATACATGAAAAGGCACATGAAAAGAAAGGAGTACCAATCAAGAGGAAGGCTAAAAATAATTAGGTCAATTCAGTCAGGGAGGATGTGGCTCACTTCTAGCAGCTGATGCGGAGGTGATGATAAAATTCCTTGGTTTCAAGCCTTCATAATTTAGTCACTGTTAAAACACAACTTGAACTAGTTTATTCATATTCCTTTCAATATTAGGCAATTATTATTATTCATATATAGTATTATGAGCTCTCCACTCTGCTCATCTGAGGAAGTGGGTTTTGCCTACGGAAGTTTATGATACTATATATATATTTGTTAGTGTCTAAGGTGCTGCAGTACTACTCATTTTTTAGAATTACAGACTAACATGGCTATCCCTCTGAGACTATTAATTAATTATATTATTAATTATTATGTATAATTATTTATTTTATTTATTTATTTATTTTTTATAAGCCCTGAAATACCTGGACCTATTTTAACATAAAATAAAAGGAGAAGGAAAGGAGAAGTTCTCACATTTTAAATTTACTGCAAGATGGTAACATCTCAGAAAAAAAAAAAAAAGCTCAATCATGTCTTTATGGCTATTTGGCGAATGAGATTAGTTCTTCTTTGCTCTGAATCTCCATACAGGCATAAGCTTGTGGACATCTTCACCTGTAATTCTGATTACGAGTCTCCCAGTATTTAGTCTTTGTTTTTGTAAAGCCTTAGCTCCTGGAGACATGTAATCTCAGCTTTTATTTTTTAAAGGACATTTTAGCCTTGATAGTTGCAGAAGACCGTTTGAAAATACCACCTAATTGTGTATGAAAGTTTCAAAAAACAGAAGGTAAATAAAAAAGAACCCCAACGGGATCCTATTTTTAAAATCTCATAATTTTTTAAACAATCTCCTGACTTTTTTGGGCCCAATTCATGATTTTTGAATGCTTGGAATTGAGAAAGCTGCTTCTTCATTTGCTACATTCTCTGAATAGGTATGTCTACACTAGACTTTTGTACTGTCAGTTAATTGTTAATCATTTCATTTGAAGTGCTTCACAAGTTTCAAAGCCTAATGTGAATCACCTCACTCTTTCCCTCTTGTTTTGTTTTCACTAGAGATTTAACTCCTTGGCTACGTCTAGACTGGCCCCAAATTCCGGAAAAGGGATGCAAAGCAGGTAAGTCAGCATAGGGAAATCCGCGGGGGATTTAAATATCCCCCGCGGATTTAAATAAACATGTCCGCCGCTTTTTTCCCGGCTTGGGGAGAAGCCGGAAAAAAAAGCGTCTAGACTGGCGCGATCCTCTGGAATAAAGCCCTTTTCCGGAGGATCTCTTATTCCTACTTGAATAATTATTGAATAAGTAGGAATAAGAGATCCTCCGGAAAAGGGCTTTATTCCAGAGGATCGCGCCAGTCTAGACGCTTTTTTTCCGGCTTTTCCCGAAGCCGGAAAAAAAGCGGCCGACATGTTTATTTAAATCCGCGGGGGATATTTAAATCCCCCGCGGATTTCCCTATGCTGACTTACCTGCTTTGCATTCCTTTTCTGGAATTTGGGGCCAGTCTAGACGTAGCCCTTGTGTATCATAAGTTTTCTTGTTAACATACTCCACTTCTTAGCCATGAATCTACCTGAGTCAAGCCATAGTTGTGCTGCCCTGCAAAGTGGCTGAGATGCTCTGAGGTAGAAGACAGACTATGAGTTATCATGTCTCACTTTTTGCTAGCTTGAGGGGTCTGAAGAGTTTGCTAACTCAAGGTGCCTGTCGTGAAAACACATAGCCACAACCAATCACAGCAATTGATAGATTATGGTCTTCCAATCCCATCCCATAAGGACCCAAGCTCCCAGTCCTGTGTCTTATTGTACCACGTACCTGTTCTCTGTCCTTTAACTGGAAGTTACTTACCTTCATGTGTGTCTCCCAAAGTCCCCAGTCCTATTCTGCTTGCAAAACCATCAGTTTTCAAAGTAATGTGATGCAAAGTAATGCATATTGGAAAACATAATCCCAACTATACATATTATACGCTAGGCTCTAAATGATCTATTACCACTCAAAAGAGAGATCTTGGTGTCACTATGGATAGTTCTCTGAAAATATCCATTCAATATGTAGCAGCAATCAAATGAGCTAACAAAATATTGGAGTCATTAAGGAACGGATAGAATAAGACCAAAACCATCATATTGCCTCTATATAAACCCATGGTATGCCCACATTTTTGAATATTGCATAACGAGGTGGTTGCCACATGTTAAAAAAGACATTGGAATTTGAAGAGGTTTAGAAAAGGGCAACAAAAATGATCCAGGCTATGGAACAGTGTCCATATTTGGAGAGATTAATAAGACTGGGACTTTTCAGTTTGGAAAAGTGATGACTAAGGAGGGATATGATAGAGGTGTATAAAATCATGACGGGTATGGAGAAAATAAGTAAGTGTTATTTATTCCTTCTCATAACACAATAACTGGGAGTCACCAAATAAAATTAATAGGAAGCAGGTTTAAAACAAACAAAAGGAAGTATTTCTTCATGCAATGTACAGTTAACTTGTGAAACTCCTTGCTAGGGGATGTTGTGAAGGCCAAGACTTTAACTGGATTCAGAAAAGAACTAGATAAATTCATGGACAATAGGCCCATCACTGGCTATTGGCAAGAATGGGCAGGGATGACATCCCTAGCTTCTCTTTTCCAGAAGCTAGGAATGAGTAACGGGATGGATCACTTGACGTTAACTTGTTCTAATGATTCCCTTTGGGTCACCTGGCTTTGGCCACTGTCAGAAGACAGGATACTGGGCTAGAAGAACCTCTGGTCTGACTGAGTCTGGCCACTTTTAAGTTCTTTAATCATCTCTGGTCTCCAATACCTCCATTAGACAACGGTTTGTCCAGAATCCCATATGTAGCCACCGGACTAGAGGCCGATACCAAAGTCTTGGACAATCTTCTGGACTGACATGAGGAAAACCTATGACTATGGGACCCAGAAATGGAATATCAGTTGATAGTGCAGGCTGATCTTGGGATCAAGCAGATTGCGCAACAGAGCATGGGAAGCTATAAAGTGCCTCAGTGTAAGCTACTGGACAGCCAAGAATAAGAATTCAAAGTCAGATGCTGCCCAAAAGATCTGTCCGTTTTATAGAGAGATGGATCATATGCTTAGCAGCACCCCAACCTTGTATTTCAGTTTCAGACTAGAGTTATCTGTTGAGCCAGGTTGGGGTTGGAACCAGACCTTGGATGTCTGGGAGAACTTGGAAAACTCCTGCTCAGCTGCGAATAGCTCGGTGGAGTCATAGAATCCTTTGGTGAACTGGACCCCAGCAAACACAATGAGAGCCCCACCTAGGAGAAAGAGAAGAAGTCACAGCATCTCAGCCAGGCAAACTGGGTGCAGCCACCATTGTTATTATAAAGGATGTTTTGAAATGTGTGGCTGATTTTCAGCCTCTTTTCAGCTTTCACTTAAGTTTTGTGTGTTCCTCTTTCCCTTGCTACCCGTTTTATTCCTGACCAGGACAGACAAGTGTGTGTGTGTGTGTGTGTGTGTGTGTGTGTGTGTGTGTGTGTGTGTGTGTTGCGGGGGCAGGGGCGGGGGGAGATAACTGTAAAGGAGCATCTGATGACTGAAGCAATTGTTAATAAAAAAGCATTGCATGGTGTGAAACACTAACGTTTTAATCTTTGCAGCCGGAACCCAGGCAAAAGATAGTCTACCTAAACACTGTTCTGGTGAAGATCCCAGAATGGAAGAGAAAGCAGTTATTTCAGGGCTCAGAGTAGAAGACTCTTATATATGGTCCTCAAAGGTTCTACCAAGAACATCCCAGGACTGGTCAGCATGTTAATGCAACATGTGATATTGCTCCCTCATTAGTGCTGTAGCCTGTTGATTGCTGATTTCATTTTGCTACTGTCTGGAAGGAGGATAAAATAAAAAATTTTCACTCTGTGAAAGTTCAAGGAGTCTATCAGATTTATGGGTAGTGCAAGACTCCCTCTGCCTCCCCTGTAATTCACAACTACATCTAATTCACCTGCTACAAGACACACAAGGATTTCTCCTTACATAATCAGAAGGTTTCCTGTCTGAGGCCTGGAAAAACTGCCCTCTCTTCTATTCTGGAATCTTTACCAGGACTGCAATCATCTAAAACAGTGAGGGGCAACATAGTAGGCTACATGAGTGGCCCTCTATCTCAGTGGACTACAAGATTATCATTACCAAGTTGGTCTTCACAAATAGGGTAGTTTTGCTAACTGTATTGGTGCACCTAAAATTTTTGGGGTGTTCTGATTGAACTGTAGAAGTGCTTTGATTGGATGCAGAGGGCACACAGGGCTCTCGCAATGTTGTGTGCAATCAGCACACACCTCATTTCATGTGGCCTTGCTTTAAGTGATGTTACTTTTGTAACACTGCTAGGAAAAAAACATACCCAGACAAAACCCAACAGAATCTGGTAACCCTGCACATTTGGTAATGGTAAAGAAGAGGTCTTGTGAGCCACATATAGAACCCTGATGGGCCGCATGCGGTATTTGGGCCATAGGTTGCCCCTCAATGACCTAAAACCACCCAAAGCAGCCTGGAATAAGTTTGAAATGTTCACCAATGTTGTTCTGTTTCACAGGGTTTCTCCTTTCATTCAAAAATCTCTCCTTGTGAAAATAAATATAAGGGGGAGTGAGAAGAATGTGGTAACATACCATTCTTTTCCTGGAAATATTCTGTAATTAGCTTGGAATCTAGGAGAAGCTACAGAATGGCATTTGAATTACAAGATGTATTTTCTCTAAAGGCTAAGTCTACCCTGCAGGCTTCTTGTGCAAGAACTGTTTTGCGCAAGAGTTCTTGTGCAAGAGGTCTTCCACAAGAATGCGTCCACACTGCCATGTGCTTTTGCGCAAGAGATGTGCTTTTATGCAAGAGCGTCCATGTCAGTATGGATGCTCTCTTGTGCAAGAAAGCTCTGATGGCCATTTTATCCATAGAGCTTTCTTGCGCAAGGAATTCATGTTGCCTGTCTACACTGCCTTCTTGTGGAAGAGCTCTTGTGCAAGAGGACTTATTCCTCATGGGGAGAGGAATAATTCTTCCAGAAGAAGCCCTGTTTTCTGATGCTGTATTGTAAATTTACTTGCGCAAGAACACGCGTGCAGTGTAGACACTCTGCAAGTTTTTGCGCAAAAAGCCTGAAGTGTAGACGTAGCCTAAGGGTATGTCTACACAGCAGGGCTAAAGTCGAATTAAACCAAGCAATTTCAGCTATGTCAATTGCATAGTTGAAGTCAAAATAGCGTAATTCAGCTTTTGGTGCTGTCTTCACATCAGGAAATCGAAGGAGAACACTTCCTTTGACTTCCCTTACTCCTCATAAAATGAGGGTTACCATGAGTCAGAGTAAGAAGTCCTCCAGCTTGACAATATTTTGAAATGAAGGCAGAGGGTAGTATAGATGTGCATTTTGTTATTTCAAAATAACATCAGTTATTCTGAAGGAATGCTGCTGTATAGACATGCCCTTTGTGGACAGAAAGAAAAAAAAGTCAAACACATATGGGACTAAGAGACATTCAAAAACTTTTTTTTAGGAACCTCTGAGTCAGCCTCAGATTCAATGAAGGAAGGGAGGATACCACAGAGATTGTTTTTATGATTTAAAGGCTGCATGATTTAAAGGCTGAGTGCCAAGTGACAGAGGACTGGGAACAATCCGCTGCTAATGGTGCAAAAGGACTGCTCCGGTCAGTCCAACCAGCTCCGTGAAATAGAGCTCAGGCAGCAGCTGAGGGATATGTAGATGGTTAGAAAATGAAGAAAGGTGGGCCTGGAGTTGTGGGAGAAGTGAATCTGAGATGAAAGTGAGAATCTGTCAGAGTAGCTTTGATCTGATTGGTATGGCAGATGTGGAAATGATACACGGTGTTTCAGAAAGACAAGTTCAGAAGACTTTTTGAGATCCTGAGCCAGTTGATACCAAGCTCTTTTCCCCAGACCCCTGACCTATCCTGTTGCTTCACTTTCACAGAACCATGTCCTCCAAGCAACAGAAAGCTGATGAGGGGAGCCAGCCAGTGAGTGATGGAACCCTGCATCACCAGCAGTGTCTGCTACATACTATTTCTGCTCTAATGAAGTGGAATGAAAAGAGATAGCTAATGATGAGCAGCTCCCTATATGTTACACTATATGTCATATTTTAGTTTATTTGCTCTTCAGGGATTGAAATGTTTTGCACTGTTAGACCATTGTGTGCAACAATTGCTGTTTAACACTTATTTGTTTTACACGCTTGTTCAACTTTGTAATGGTGACTGGACTGCCCAGATATATTTACTCTAGATAAAGATGTATTTGGTCTGAGACTGAGCTTTGATGTCACAATAGATAACTGCAACAAATAGAAAAAGACAATATCAACATTAGGTGAACAGAACCTAATGTTAAGCACGTAAATCCATATTCTGATGCACTGAAATAAATGGCCTTCTTTCCATAGCTCCCACCATAGGTGCTTTCATATAGATTTAGATGCCTAGATTAGTTGCCCAACTTTGTAAATGGTGGCTGAAACATTTCCTTTTGATTAAACTGCATACCAATAGCTGAGTTATCATGAATTAAGGGTCCTTCAGATTGTGTTTCAGGACAAATATATGCTTTGTTTTTTGTTATACTTTCTGTGGGCTAAACCATGAAGAGTATACTACATGAATTATTTCTTTCTCAGATAAAACTCCCACTGAGGCCAAGAAGGACATCAGAATTTGGTCCTAAAGGTTTTATTACCCTTAACTTAATCTGTTTTATCACACAGGATTTTTACATTGTGGGGCGAGGAAGGTCATTGCTCATATTTCTAGTGATAAAAGTAAATTAAAAATCTATGCCAAGTGTTTGTTCCTACATTGTAGAGCTTCACAAACCTTCCTTCATATTAGTGGCATAGAGGGAAAATCCTTATACAAACTTGGTTCTGCAGTGGTAATTCCTGCAGCGTCATGCAGATCAACATGCTAGTTTAAAAACAGGTGAGGTGGTCAATATAGGCCACCTTCTCACAGATATCTGTGCTTGGATGGGAGATATCTATTGTACTGATGACTAAACTATAGTCTTCAACGAATCATATTAACATAATTTTATTTTGAATAACACACTGTGGTAATGTGTATCCAGAGATTTGCACAGAACACAGGCTATTTCATATTACATATCTGTAAAGTCATGCCTTGACAGATTACCCTAGGATCACACTAAGATTTACTCAGATAGGGTATGTCTACACTACCCCGCTAGTTCGAACTAGGAGGGTAATGTAGGCATACCGCACTTGCAAATGAAGCCCGGGATTTGAATTTCCCGGGCTTCATTTGCATAAGTGGGGAGCCGCCATTTTTAAATCCCCGCTGGTTCGAACCCCGTGTAGCGCGGCTACACGGGGCTCGAACTAGGTAGTTCGGACTAGGATTCCTATTCCGAACTACCTAGTTCCACGAGGTGTACCGGTAGTTCGGAATAGGAACCTAGCCCGAACTACCTAGTTCTAGCCCAGTGTAGCCGCGCTACACGGGGTTCGAACCAGCGGGGATTTAAAAATGGCGGCTCCCCGCGTATGCAAATGAAGCCCGGGAAATTCAAATCCCGGGCTTCATTTGCAAGTGCGGTATGCCTACATTACCCTCCTAGTTCGAACTAAGAGGGTAGTGTAGACATACCCATAAATAGTGAACCTGTCAAAACACACAATTACTCTTCTCAGAAGTGGAATCTCAGCTAGAGTGACTGTACTTTGCCGACAAAAAGCGGCAGTCTAGACGGGGATTGGTTGACAATTGGTTGGAAAAGGCTTTCCTTGTGGACCGATCCCCGTCTAGACTGCCGCTTTTTGCCGGCAACGTGCTGCAGCGGCAAAAAGTGGCGGCTATTTTTATTCTAATGAAATGTGGGATATTTAAATCCTCACTTCATTAGCAATTTCGGTATGTCTAATTTACATTCCTCTGGCGACAGAGGGATGTAGTCTAGACATACCCTCAGTGTTTTAGCTAATGAGGAGAGGGATCACTTGATGATTACTTGTTCTGTTCACTCCTTCTATGGCATCTGGCATTGGCTACAGTTGTAAAACAGGATACTGGGCTAGATGGACCTTTGGTCTGACCCAGTGTGGCTGTTCATATTGTCTTATTACAATCAATGCTGCAACCAGAGCTGTGCAAATCCTGGGGTTTGCAAGCTAAGCCTTTGGAGTTCTGTCAACAAGGATGACAGCAAAACATCTCCATAGGTTTGTCATATCTGTGACATTTTTAGTGACCATGCAGGGGCTTCCTACATTCTAGGGTTGTGAAGCTCCATCAATTACACAGGATTGTCAAGCTTTATTTGTGGAAAGTTTCAAAAAAGTAAGGCATGAGACTTTAAAAGTCTCCTTGAAACACAGCACAACCTTTCTTCATAAAAGGGAGACCAGCAACCTCCATTAAATGACCAACCAACAGTTGGTTTTGTGCCTTTTTTTTATTTCAACTGTGATGTAGAAGCTGCTTTTACTGCACTGTGACACTGTTGCTGAGAAAGTGAAGTCTACTAATCCTTTCTTCTTACTCCCCCAAGATTATTTTAGGATAGAAGGGGCATGAATTTGTACCAATCCCACTCTTACAAACAGAATAATACGAAGAGAGAAAAGCTACCTGGAATCCCTGAAGACATCAAAAATAAGAATGTAGGATCCTGGGTCTAGTAGGATCTGGAGGGAGGCCAGCTGTGAGTAGAGGGGTTGTGTGAATTTGAACTTCAGCCCATGTTAATAAACTTTTTGAGAACATGAGCTAAGGTTTGCAAACACAGGAAATCCTGCACTCCAGACTAAAGTAGAGTGGGTTTTGGGATCACTGTGAATGAATCACACGTTCCTACTTTGTAGTGAAGAAGCGAAAAGGCATCTGGAACATGTATGAAAGGGGAAGAGAGTGAAAACACAGGAATGGCCATACTGGATCAGCCTACACTCTATCCACTGTGTATCGTCTCTCTAGCAGTAGCCAGTATGTCATGTAACCGAAAGTTTCTCAAATGGGTTCAAACTCTATAAGGGTATGTCTACACTGCCACCCTAGTTCGAACTAGGGTGGCTAATGTAGGCAATTGAAGTTGCAAATGAAGCCCAGGATTTAAATATCCCGGGCTTCATTTGCATCTTGCCGGGCACCGCCATTTTAAAATCCCCATTAGTGCAAACTCCGTGCCCGCGGCTACACGCGGCACGGAGTAGTTAGTTCGAATTAGGCTCTCTAATTCGAACTACCATTACACCTCATTCCTCATTCCATGAGGAGTAATGGTAGTTCGAATTAGAGAGCCTAATTCGAACTACCTACTCCGTGCCGCGTGTAGCCGCGGGCACGGAGTCCGCACTAACGGGGATTTAAAAATGGCGGCACCCGGCAAGATGCAAATGAAGCCCGGGATATTTAAATCCCAGGCTTCATTTGCAACTTCGATTGCCTACATTAGCCACCCTAGTTCGAACTAGAGTGGCAGTGTAGACATACCCTAAGATTTTTTAATTAAGACAAGCCATTCAATAAGCTGCTAATTATTTTGAGTGTGGGGGAAAGAGGTTTGTGCAAGTGGTTGCCACGAGCTTGACTCTTTCTGATGTTGCCATGAGATAGAAAGAGGACACTTAGAGATCATCTTTTAGCAGCTTATAGAATAGGATTCTATTCACAGTTAACCTACTGGATGCTGGACATACCCTGACCACTAAGAAAGGCTTGGCATTGTGGCGGCCAACTCAATTGTTCACTATTATGTTCAAACACTATAGAGTTTTATAGTGTTCACCAGACCTCAGTGTCTTTTTGCTGGGTTTTGATCAAGGCTATTGTGTAGAAAAATGGGATCATCACCACGTTGTGAGTGAGAAAAGTGATATCTCCTCTTAAAAACATTTAGGCTGTGTCTACACTGCACCCCTTTTCCGGAAAAGGGATGCAGATGAGACAAGTCAGAATTGCAAATGCAGCGGGGATTTACATTTTCCCCACTGCATTTGCATGAATATGGCTGCCACTTTTTTCCGGCTGGGGCTTTGCCGGAAAAAAGCGCCAGTCTAGACAGGGATCTTTTGGAAAATAAAGCCTTTTCCGAAAGATCCCTTATTCCTGATTTTAAGAGGAATAAGGGACCTTTCGGAAAAGGCTTTATTTTCCAAAAGATCCTTGTCTAGACTGGCGCTTTTTTCCAGCAAAGCCCTGAGCCAGAAAAAAGCGGCAGCCATGTTCATGCAAATGCAGCGGGGGAAATGTAAATCCCCACTGCATTTGCAATTCCGACTTGTCTCATCTGCATCCCTTTTCCGGAAAAGGGGTGCAGTATAGACACAGCCGTAGTGTTTTCAACACTTCAGTTAATTCAGATATAAAACACGATATATGAAGTTAATCAATTTTTCTACTTCTGTGTTAAGTAGAATGCAAGATTTCTGCCTCGTCTTAGCTAAACGTGTCAGTTCCAGATTTTCTTTCCCATCTTCTAGTTTTCTCCTCACTTCCATTCCATTATACAGTTATCTGCAATTTCCATCTATCAGTGTTGTGAGAGAGAGAGAGAGAGACTCTGAAAGTTGTTATGCACCCTCACTTACAAGATCCACACAGTGGTAAGACCAGTAACAAGAGAGCAGTAGCTACTCCTGGCAAGCACTGTTAGGAGCTGTGCTTTATGTTTCAAAGCAGAATTATTTGACCCAAGGCCGGTGAAAAGTTGCACCTAAATTTAGCCACTGCACAAGAAGGAGAAAATAACACAAGACCTGACAATACTAAAAAACACACTAGAAGTCAGATAAGAGAGACCATGCACCAAAAGGTCAAAAGATTTTCAGAGACAAGGGATGTGAGGTAATATCTTTCAAGCTTCCCAGCAGATGTTGGTCCAGTAAAAGATATGACCCCACCCACATTGTTTTCCTAATATCCTGGAACTGACATGGCTACAATAACAGTGCATAACAGAATTTGACACTGAGTGCTGTCTACTAAAGCTGCATTTTCCTTCCCTGTCTCTCTACAGGAGAGATGCATTCAGGCTGGATGGCTATAGTTTTATGACTTCAAAACAATGATATCCTGTTCCTGTAAAAGATACTACAACTCTCACTCTTGGAGCAATTCACATTGTATTTTTCTTCTTAAAAGAAATATCAACATGAAATTTATTATACGATGATGACAAATATGGATACTCTCTATTCTAAGCAGGTGTCAGTTTAAAAAGAAAAGGCAAATGAGCTCCTGTTTACTAAAAAGGTTTATGCTACAACAATTCTCTGTAAGGTTGTCATTTGCCACGGGACTTATCTGGGATCATTTATCATTCATAGCAAGTAGATTGAATGTATAATTTAGGAAATTACTTGCTCATGATATATCCTAGAAAGAATCACCTAATAATATATTGAAGCTAAAAATAATGCTGATAGAGCTATAAGGCTTGAACTACCACAGTTCCTCACTTTATGGTGTCTCTTGTTCCTGTGTAAAGTTGGTATAATTCATTGCCATTTTGATGTAATAGTATTTTAGATGCACTGTGTTCTGGTGACTTTGCACATAGTATCCTCAAATAATGCTGGTTGAGAGCACAGGTATTCTCTAGCTTGGAAGTATTGAAAACAGTTTAACTTTCAAATGGTGTCTAGACAGAAGCAATTAGTGGCTGCATCTACTGTCTGCTCGGTCCCCAACAGCTCATGTAGCATGGGAATAGGGAAGTTCGCTGGGTTTCACTTCTCTAGAGATACTTTTCACAGTAGACGGCTGTCCTGGATTTCTGTAGAACATGTGCCTGTCTTGCTTTAAGGTTCTGTTTTAAAGCAGTCTAAGGGTATGTCTAGACTACTGAGTTTTGTTGACAAAAGTGTACTTTTGTCGACAAAACTATACCTGCGTCTACACATAACATATCCCTTATCCCTCAAAAAAGGAATTATACAGGATCTTGTGCAAAAAGGTTTTTTTTTCTTTTGCAAAATGGCTATGCTTGGAGGCCACCTAACTCCACATAAAACAGTGAGGAAAAGGAGGGCCTCCCTTATCATTTTTATAATAGGCATGTGGGAGTCTTTTAGTCTCCCCCAGGATGTGGGAGTTACCACATCCAAGCCTTCAATGCCTGATGAGGAGATTTGAACAGAGATCTGCTTCCTTTCTCAGTGGTATCCTAAACACTGGGCTGCAGCAGCATTCTTACTCTTTCTCTAGCTCAATTAACATTTAATTATTCAATTATTTAATTAAAGGGGAACAACTTCAATAGGAGCACTTGAAGGAGAATATCAGAATATCACAAGCCTTTTAGTAAGGCCACCCACCCTGTTGTTCTCACGTAGGGTCCAAATTCATAGGCGGGAAGAGGGGACAAAATTAAAAGGGCAGCATCTTCCTCTTCCTTGCCTTGCTGTGGGAGCACTGGTTACCCATAGCAGCAAACCACAAATCCTAATTCCAGCACATTGCAGATGGAAGATCCCGGGAAGAAAGAGTTGGAGTGTGAGTTTGCCCCACACTCAGCCCACAGCAGTGGTTCCTGCTTCCTGGAGCTGGACTTGGCTCCTTGCCCCTCTGTTGTGATGGGCAACTGGCACTGCAGGATGCAGGGGGCTCACTAAATTCCCTTTGCAGATTTCCACTCTGCTGCCTAGAATGTGCCTAGAGCACTCGCTGTTTGGAACTGACTTAGGACCCTCACCTGAGGGGGGCTGGAGGAGTTCAAGTCATCTTTCTGTCTGATGAGAAGAAGGAGGATCTCGGAGTCTCCCACATCCCATGTGAATCCCCTAACTACTGTCTAAGGGATGGCCTCTTCCTCCCCCTACCCACCATTTTGTGTGCAGTTAGGCTACCTCTGAGCATGCATACTGGATTGGGCCCTACCTGTGACTTAAGTGTTCAAATTCCTATCTTCCCTGATATATGAATCACAAGCAAAGCTAGCCATCTCCCTGTAGCTTAGACTAATGCTAAACTCTGAGGCTATGTCTACACTACAGAGGTTTTTTTTTCAGAAATAGCTCTTTTGGGAAAAGGCGTGTGTGGACAGGGAAGAGGGAGTTATTTTGAAAGAAGAGGAAAGAGGGAAAAGCACAGGTGCCCTGGTGGCCATTCCATCCATAGTAATCACAGCTTAAATGCGAGATAGCATCCATTCAGTGTGGACGCTATCTTTCGAAAAAGCAGATCGCTTTTTCAATGTGCTTTGGCAGTACAGACGCTCTCTTTCAGAAGAAGTTTTTTCAGAAGATCTCTTCTGGAAAAGCTTCTTCCAAAAAAAGCCTACAGTCCAGATGTAGCCTGAGAGAAGAGTGGGTGCTGCTTATCATAAATCCCTCTTGTTGCCATCTCCCATTGGCTAGTTTAGGTGGCTCCCTGCCTAGCAGACTGGCTTTGAAGATCTCATTCAAAGACATCTTTCACTGTATGAGAATGTAGGCACCTAGCTCAGGCTTTGTGGCTCACAGTATTAGTTCTGTGGTTTCCTGGGTGCCTTAAAGTTAGCTGTTGTGAAACTCAGCATTGCAACACCCAAGTTCTTTGTGGATCTGGGCATGGGTCCTTTAAAGGAACTTCCACTGACAAGCTTGTCTGCACAGTGAAAATGCTGGAAATCATTGTGCTAGAAGCAAACAAATTATTTTTAAGCATAGTTTGATATAAAGAACCAGAGAGAACAGGATGAGATTTTTCCAAACATTAATAAAGAAGATCTGTTTTGCCTCTGTTTTGATCAACAGGTCCAACAGCCCTCAGGGAGTTGCATTCATTTAAAGCAGCTGTGGTCAGTTATATAAACATAAGATTTTTAATAGGAAAGTATGGTCAAAATTAATAGATCTGACCCGTACTGAGTCAGGAGAACATTTTAGATACAAACTGCAGTGCAGCATCCAGCAGCTCAAGAAGCTATACCCGAGAATTTGGTCAGACCTAGATGGGAGGTAGCTGTTCGTTAGTTTGTGGAATATATGATTTCACTGTGGCTTTTTCCTCCCACTTAGGGCAAAATTCAACCTGTCCAGAGAGTCAGGACAGGGTTTATGCGGGAGAACTTCCTAATTCTGCATGAACTTCAACTTCTGAATTGCTTTAATGGGTCATCTCATATAAAACACATTGCAGGAATCTAATCTCAATGTGATACGGCATGGGTCATGTGAAATGGTCACAGTCTTCCGGCTAGACAGATGAAAAAAAATCATTCTGACTGTGATGGGCTGGATCACAGAAATACCTTTTCAGATTATCCCCTCCATGAGCTAATCAAGCAATTTATACCCGCCTGCCTTCCCTCTGGTTCCCCACAACCTTCTGCATCAGGCCTGCTAGACCAGAAGTTTTGGTCTCCCTCCAACCAAGGCAAAGAGTTGGGGTTACGGCACCTCCTGTAGAGCAACACAGAGACTGAAACAGTTCAGCTCCAGAAGGACTCAGCTGTGAGGGCTCAGCGCCCAGGAAACCAGCCCCCAAATGAGACAACCCTCAAATAAATACATCTTACTCTGTGTAAAAGTTTTACACTGAGAAATCTTATAAAATCAGTTCCCTTTATCAATGAAAGAGAGATATGCACAGAGGTTGCTTCCCTCACCCCCAAGTAAGAATTATTTACATGGGGCTTGATAATAAACAAAAGTGTGTTTATTAAGTATAAAAAGTAGGATTTAAGTAGCTGCAGGTGAAAACAGGTCAAACTAAATTACTCAAGTTAAACAACAAAAAGCCAGCTAATCCTAATCCACTAAGAGACTTGTGATATGCATTTTTTTACCCTAAACGGTTGTTTTAAACATCTTTCATGAGCTAAGCAGCCTCCTAACTAGGGCCTGACCCTTCCCCCATCCAGTCTTGGAGGGTTAATCAGGCTCTCTTGGCTTCTGTTGACTGCCTCTATTATTTGTCCCCCCACCCATATCTCTTTTGTCCAAGGATTTCTTTGTGCTCAGTTCAAACTTTTCTTACTAAAGAAGAAAAATACAAGATCCAAAATGGGTTTCAGCATCAGGTGGTGTGGCCATTTGTCTTTCTAGGACCAACCACAGTGTGGGTTTACAGGACAAACAAGACTATTTACAGGAAGTAAAGTTCCTAAAGTATCCTTAATAGCAGGAGTTTTCAAACTCTGTGGCATGGCTTGTAAGAGCAAGCTGCTAGCTGTCCATGAGACACTTTGTTTACCTGTGCCTCCACAATATGTACTAGTTCCAACTTACATACAAATTCAACTTAAGAACAAACCTACAGTCCCTATCTTGTACATAACCCGGGGACTGCCTGTATAGAGTACAAAGCGAACAAATATGCTGAGCACTTGAGTTCATAAGCCTTATGTGGGCTCAGGCACTACAGTGAATTTCACCCTCATTGAGAAGGATCCCAGGAATATATTCATTATACTCAACAAGCCAGATAGGTATTAACGGTGAGGAAAAGCTTCAGTTATACAAATATCAGTGACAGACTCTTTTGGAAGAGTTTAAAGAAAGTGACTCCAGTTGAGTATCACTTAATAAATCTTCAAGTTCTTTGTTAGGGAAATAAATACCACTGGAAAGCACTTGAGCAGAGTCAATCATTTTTGCTTTTCTTCAGTGGTTGATACGTGGTACATATATATACATAAACTTTAAAATAAATCAGTCTTGTGCAAAAATAATTGTTTCTCAAGTGGCAAATATGAGCAAACCCACTAAAATCAGAAGTGGGAGGAAAACATTCATTCATCAACATTTCATCAAACGCTTGACTAATATTAGGAAAGGAAACTGCCACAGATTGCAAAGTGTAAGGAATTGTAGCACTCCTTCTAGATATGCGATATATGCTGTCCAGGACACTGTGGGAGATGGCGAATGTAATTGTAACCCACTAATCTTATTTCATCTGGAGATAAAATATTTATGATTTGCCCAGTTCTATGAAAATCATGTCCACAACTCCTACTGAAAGTAACAGGAGCTGACAACGCTCAACAACTTGCAGGCCAGAACCCTATTAATGGAGTTTCCTCCAAAGACAATATTGGCAGCTTTACCAGTATCCTTGTTCAAATTTGTAAGATGCTTAATAGCATTATTTAGTTTCTAGTATTAAAGAAGACTTTAGTGACTTGATGCATGCTGAAATGGAATTCCAGTAGGATGAAAGTCAGCACCTTTCATAAGGAGTTATTAACGCCATCTTTTCAGCCTGTAAAATGTATTAGGAAAGTGTGATCTCATTTCTTATATTCTTTCATTATATTGTACTTTCCCCTTCCAATATAGGATATATGTTTCTTTATTTTTTGCTATTTTTTATTTTTTTCCCTCTTATTGACAGTGCAACCATTCAGTTTCTAATTGCCCACAACAGTCTTCATTTGCTGAATGTATCTCACTTTAGGCCTCCATTAATACCTAGAACACATTTTTGATTCATGATCTTTGCATCTCATCAATCTGACACCTCCTCTGGTACCACCCACCTATTTTTATTTCTTCACAGCAAATTGAAACGCGGTCTACTTTAAATTTTTCAATGCAGTGCAGAGTTAGCATTATGTGGTTCATCAAGGTGCTGCATGGTATTGTACAATGCAGTAGTGGACAACCTTCAGTCCACATGCAGCCCACAAGGGCTCCACATGCGGCCCGTGGACCCCCTGGCTGCTCCCTCCCCCCCCCCCCGCCACACCTCTTGCATAGGGGGCACTAGAACCCTGCACTTCCTGCTCCTCCTCCTCCCTCTCAGAGTTGGAATGTTGCAAATCAGCTGTTTGCTGCATTCCAGTTCTGGGAGAGAGAGGGAAGAGCTGGGATGGAGCATGAATCAGGTGATTTGGGCTCTGAAAGTGCTTGGCAGGAGGGGGAGGAGCAGGTAGGTGTGGGACTCTGGCACCCCAGTGTGCGAGAGGCACATGGGAGAGGGACAGACAGGGAGGCCACGGGGCCACAGGTAGAGCCCTAGTAGGCTGTGGGCTGCTGCAGCCCACTCAGGTAAAGGAGAACCACTCATGCAGCCCACCTTCCATTCCTGGTTGCCCAACCCTAGAGTATAATCTTACCTTGATCGGAACAAGACACACTAGTTTATGACCCTCAATTTGCCAAGACTTATGCATAGGACCAATTATTGTAGTTAAACAGATGAATACAGTTAGACTGGACAGAGAACCAGAAATCACTGCTGGATGTTATGTACTAATTTTTTAAACCTTAACTTCCTGTGGGAAAAGATCCATGCTTTTTCATAAATAGATCTATTCCTACTGTGCAATATTTTCATCATTTTATGAGGCTGTTCTTTCTTGAGGTCTTGAACATTATTATTCCATAAAAGAGCAATAACTGTTTTTACAGCCTATAAAAGTTAACATTTCAGTGTGTAGACACATCCTCTGTTTTCAGTCTCTGGCAATTTATATTCCCATGTGTGTCACATCATTGCAGAAAGGAATTACAAGTGGGGGAAAAATTATAAAGCTGCATTAATTTCTTAATAGGATCCCACTTAGTGGACTGTAAAATATTCATGCAGTAAGTGTTGATCTTTGGTTTACGTTGGTTTCTGCAATGCTAAGAGTATTTTCTGATAATACTAAAGACAGAAAGGAGTTGTTTGGTTTTTTTCTGAGAAACTAGGACAAAAATTTGAAGGTACACATTTGTCTGTGCCCTGAGCCTTCCCCTCATGAGTACACATACAGGTACAACAAAACAAATAGTCTAGTGTTTGCCTAATGTTTTTTGATTGACATTTGCATATGATGTTCCTAGTAAATGTCAGAAAAAGATTTTTCTGAGTACAGTAAAGTCTCGATTATCCGACCTAAATGGGACAGGAAGATGGTTGGATAACAGAAATGTCGAATAATACGGACGGCGCTGGCTCATGGCAGGGCCCAGCGCACTCCAGCTGAGGGGCGGGAGTGGAGCAGCAATGGCAGAAGCGACGGCAGCTGAGGGGGGTGCCTCTCAGACAGGCTCTGCTCATTTTCTTGGCAGTGGTTGGTGTGCGCGCTGCCCCCTCCCCGGCGGATTCCGGATGCTGCGTCCTCATGAGGGGCCATGTCCTCCCCCTTCCTCCCTCCTCACCCAGGCCGCCCATGCCCAAGGCCCCGGCACTCCTGCCTCTCCTCAGCCGGGTGGCAGTGGCAGCCTCTCCCCTCGCCACACACATCCCTCCCCTTCCCTTCCTGCCTTGGCCTGGAGGGGTGGGCCCCCGGACTCCCTCCTTGGTCCGGCTGGGAGCTGGGCTTACTCCTCAAGGGGGCGGATCCCTCTCTTCCCTCTACCCCAGCCCACAAAGTTTTGGGAGGGGAAAGCGGGTCTGGGCCCACTCCTAAAAGCAGAGCTGTTAATGCAGCAGGACAGCCAGGATAAGCTCCCGAGTGGGGCACGGGCCCAGCACACCTGAGCGCCGGGCGAGCCTGCAGCATGGGTGTGAGCTGCCCCAGGCATGGGGTGGGGGGATAAGGTTGCCGAGCCCACGCTGCGTGTGGCGGGCTGAGGGGAGCCCCCGCAGACCTGCCAACCAGAGCTCCTGTCCAGCCCTGGAAAAAGGGAAAGCAAGGCCATTGTGGTGTGAAGCGTCCCAGGAGCCCCTTGCCGTCATGTGACGGATGGCACCATTGGATAAAACGGAATGTCGGATAAGTGAAGGTCAGAAAATTGAGACTCTACTGCAATCTAATTGCTACATTTCTGATTATCTCAAAAAAAATCCAAAAGATGTCAGTTACGTGGAAATTAGTTCATTAACATATGTGTGTCTAACAAGGTGACAAGTCAGACTGTTTACCAGCTGTTAGTTAATGGATTTCAACCTCACACCCCTTGGGCCATCTACGGGCTGAAACATATTCGTAATCCAGTCCTGGAGACCTACAGTCTGAGGGGTGGGGGGCCATGCGTGCATGTGCATGTGTGTGCCTGTGCCCATTCCCCAAGCCTGGCTCCTTCCCATCACCACCTTGCGCGCTCTCCCACAGTCCATCATTTTTCCCAAGGGATGTGACTTCGGAAGATTAATGGAAGGCTTGGCACAGGACAGCAGCAGCAGTCAAGGCCTCCCTCCCCCTCCCGTACTCTACGCAGTGGCGGGAGTCACATGGCAGTGGAGCAAATCCTCTTTGTGCACTGACCTTGCAATTGATTCTGCATGTGCAGACTGCTGCATCCCCATGGAGTCAATTGCAGAATCAGCCTATTAGGGTATGTCTAGACTATATGCCTCTGCTGACAGAGGCATGTTAAATAGGCTACCTGACGTAATCAATGAAGCGAGGATTTAAATATCCCCGGCTTCATTAAAATAAAAATGGCTTCCGCGCTGTGCCGGCTTACCTGATCGTCGGCGCAACGTGCAAGTCAAGATGCGGATCGGTCGACAAGGGAAGCCTTTTTTGACCACTCCTGTAAACCTCATTTCACGAGGCACAACGGAGTGGTCGACAAAGGCTTCCCTTTTCGACTGATCCACGTCTTGACTCACACGCTGTGCTGACGATCAGCTGAGCCGGCACAGCGCGGTGGCAATTTTTATTTTAAGGAAGCCGGGGATATTTAAATCCCTGCTTCATTGACTATGTCGGGTAGCCTATTTTGCATGCCTCTGTCAGCAGAGGCATGTAGTCTAGACATACCCTTAGTTTGCACCATGGATTCTTAGTTACATGTTTCAATAATAACAAATAAAATTAAACGGTAAGTGTTTAATTCTGATCAAATAAAAAGAAAAAACCCTCCAAACATTCACACCCTTATTTGGGGCTTTTCTCTCTGCCTCCTGCTCACTGACTCATCCCTCACACTAACACATCCAAATCTATGTGATATATAAGGAATGGGAAACAAGTTTGTAGGGTAACATCCGCTGCTATTGCACAATCTTGAACACAGCCCCTCCTGGAATTGTTACTCTTGTTAGGCCCATAGCTACATGCTATCTGGCACGTAGTTTAGATCACTTATTGTGTGACACAAATGTGCCATGAAGGCAAGGGTGACAAAGGACAATTTTGAATTTGCAACCTTGTCTAGCCTTATCTTTACAAAATTAACAAAAAAGTTAAACCACTTATGAAATGGAATCATGTTACACTCTCCTGAGTCTTTGCCATTGATTCTGTTTACATGAGATCATTACATCTTGATTTACTCCTTCCGAACTCTTTCTTTTGTGTTACTCTGTGCTCAGCATCAATAAAAAATAACATGCACGTCTACATTTTAAGAGCAGCTTATGAGTTTAAATACATTCCCACTTACTTTATCAATCCTAAATTCCCAGATGCCCAGGAATAGAGGTTTCCCATTCCCATGAAACTTCCTTCCAGCAAACATCCTTAATTAAATTTGTCTGCACAAAGACGCATTTGAAAGCGTTGTTTACAGGGGCTAGGAAAAGGAGTGACGATTCCTAGTTTGAACCAGAGCCCTGGGAAGTCACTCCAGTGCAAGGCTTATGCAGAACTCAAGTCCATCTCAAGCTCTCCATAAGTCACCCTGTGGGACTGTGTCTTTTGACTCTTGGTACCTTGGTTTCCGTCAAATACTTAAAGTCACATTTACTTAAAACAGTATCTCTTTTGGGTGTTGTGAGGCTTAATAGATTAAGATTTGTAAAGCACTCTCAACACTCCTTAGACAAAAAGAGTTGTAGAACTGGAAAGCATCTGAAGTTTTAGCTTTTTTAATACAGCTGCTCAGATGCAGGGATTTCCCTACATCATCCCAAAGGGTGTGTATAGCCCCCTGAATTTCCCCAGCACCTCCCCCATTGCCAACTAATTACTGTGTTACTCAGTCGATCAGTTTTGGCTGTTGGGTTACAAAACACTTGAATGCCAGGATAATGAAAAGTTATTATCCCTGTTGCATGAGGAAAGGGCAGCAGAACTGTGCTTGGCCTGTCCTGATTGAGGGTGTCTCCCTCAATTGAAATGTACTGGCTAAGCAGGCAATTTGATGCCAGACTCCAGTGGAAAGAGAGGGAGGGGACAGATGCTTTGCTTGATGGTCTGCCTAAGAATTACAAGGACTATTAGTCCTGTCCCTGTTTAAAGACAGAGCTGATTAGCCTGTATAGAGAGTCTTTTGTTTTGTGAAGTCACCACCAGATGCTTAGGGCCACTGTGGGACAGTGTTTCTGTGGAAGAGGCAGCCCAGCCTGCAGTAGCAGTCAGGTTCCCTCACAGAGTTGAAATCACCGAGAGCTGGGACCCTAAGAGGCCAACTTGCAGAGGTCACAATGGAGGCGGTAGCAGAAGATGATGGCACAGGGTCATCAGTAATAAAGTGGCAAAGTGAACAGTGGCACAATGAACAACAGCAGCCAGAGCCACTGGTGAGCAGTTGGAGAAACAAGCAAGGTGCCCCCACTTCCTCTCCCATGGCCCCGCTCTTCTGGGAAGTGAACTCATGTGAAAGCACCTTTGAATTCTAAATCCCCACTAACCAAGTGGGGAATGATGAAGAAAAAATGAGGGGCATGTTACAGGAAATCTGGACTATATTTATTGGACTGTGTTTTAGTTACTTTGTTCCAGAATACTAGATTTGTGACTGGAAACTTATTTTAAAATGCATTATTTGCAAGGTTGTTATCTCATTTTGTTGCTATCTCGACAGGTCATTATCTTGGACAGATTCTGTACTAAACATTTTTATTATAATTAATTTTTATATAAGAATGGGCATACAGGGTCAGACCAATGGCCCATCTAGCCCAGCAACTGGCAACGTTCCCTCTGATTTTTTCCATCCATGTGCAGATTTTTCCAAATATGTATAGGATAAATTTTATGTGCACCAAGGCATGTACAAATGTGTACAACCAGTAGAAACATAAAAACAAAAAACCTAGTTCTGGGTGCTCTGCTAAGCAGCCGGGTGGGATTTGAATTTTTCTTCAATGACAGCACAAGTACATAGCTTAAAGTGAACACTGTCCTCGCCCTCTTCCCCACACAAAACACAATTTCAGTTCCTGGGGAAAACACTGCTCAGATGAGTAATTATAGTGACTGAAACGAAAAATAATTTTATGGTGAATGAAAACGCCTAATGCAATGGGTATTTCAATAAGCTCCTAGCATTTTGCAGCTGCACAGAAGTGCTATAAAACTCTAAGTAATTAGTATTATTTTGAAAAAAAATAACTATATGTGTATGTGACAGTAATGTAAAATGTACAAAAACCCAAAGGTCAACAGTCAACTTTAAAAGCCAGAACACAGCAAAGCAAATGCTAAATTTACCACAGGATTTTTAGTGGTGAATGAGAGGAAGTTTCTTCTTTGTTCAGAGTGCTGCTACTACTTCTTTTGCAGCCTCTATTTAGCTACTGTCATGACAGTACTAGTTTTGTATTCTAAATACAATAGTCTTGATTCTCATCTTACATACACTTGTCTAAAAGAAGCGTAAAACCACTGCAGCCAACAGTTACCAGAGGCTTTGTTAACAATGCAAATATTTGCCGCAGAAAATATGTTAATGAGGGACTCATTAGCACAAATTCTGCCACAAAAATGTATAGGGTAGACATAGCCTGATTGTAAAACTTTGGTGAGATCAGATTCAGGCCCATATAATATTTTCATAATTCTGTATGTCATAAACCAAGGGTTCTCAAACTTTGTGATACCACAACCCCCCTCTAAGTTGCTCGCAACCCCCTGGGGGGTCAGAATCCACCATTTGAGAAACGCGGTTCTAAACAATGAGTGATCCTGTGGCACCTTAAAGACTAACCAAAATATATAGAATCATGAGCTTTCATGAGAAAACACCACTTCCTCAAGTGAATTAGAGTTGAAGGAACAGAAATCAAGAGTTGTCTGACACTAGGAGGCCAAATTCTGTCAACTTTACTCATACTGAGTAACACCTTACACCTGCATGTGTCTCATTGTGGTTTTCTTACTATTAGAAATGGAGCGATTTTGGTCTTGAGAAATGTTAATGTACTTTTAGTCCTTCTGAGGAAGACACTGTAGAGGTGAAAAGCATTGAATGCGGTCCAGGTGCTTTTTTTCTTTTCATACTCAATGTACCTCGTTTCAAGTTTGCTCATGAGGGGTCTCGATCCTGTAAGTGCTGAGCATTCTAACCTTAATCCATCCACGTATGCATGTGCTTAACTGTAAGCATGTGGGTTGTTACATTCTTCTGTGACTAGACAGAAGACTTTGCTGTCCAGAGACACCAAGCCAGCACCTTTCACAAGCACTATACTCCCATAAGCATTTCTGACCATTTGTTTAAAAGATATATTTCATTGGGCTACTTTAACAGTTCAGTCTTGCAAGATGGGGAGCACCCTCAACATCCATTAAAGGTGCTGGGGATTTAGGGTGGTCTGCTCAGCAGCTTTCAAGAGCTACTCAGCACTTCAAATATCAGGGCCTAAGGGAGAAGAAATAACTGAACTAAATGTTCAGTGTTAGTATTGTGTTGGCATTAATGAATCTGCTAAGTAATACCATCTCCCCCCTAAGCAAATCATCAGATTCCAAATGGCCAGATCATCATTTCCCAGGCCAGCTGGATCTTATCCTGTGTGTGAGGAAAGCTCACCCCAACAAACAGCACAACTTCGTAGGCCCTGAAGCGTAAGCCTTTTTCAAACAAAACTCCCACTGACCTCAACAGGGTTGGGCCTGTGTGACAAGGAATTAGAATACTGTACTAGACTGTTTATGTGAGGGGTAAGGAGATTACAGGAAGAATTTTTAAAACAACCTCACAATTTGAAATACTTTTCACATTCCTGCTGTGACAGTTCTTGGGGTAGCCAGGACTGTGAGTCATCCTCTTATCCCCCTGGATCCCAGGAGAGGGAGTTTGGGTGTCAGCTCCATCACATCACTGCCTGTTAACCACCCAAACAATCTTGTCTAGGTTTTAACAGACCTTACTTTGCCTTGTAGGTTAACCAGAAGTGCATCCCAGTCTCCAAACCCTTTTCCAGCATTCACTTGTAATGTACAGTCCTTTCTCCTGAACGCTCCCAGAAAAACAATGTTTGCTGCCCTTAAGGGAACACACACACATACTATCTTGTGGGATTCGACTCAGGATCAGTGCTTACTTTAATAACACCACACTGAGATATATAACAACATAACAATAAGTTTATCATCAAAGATTCAAGAGATGGAAAGTAGGGATAATGAAAGCAAAAGGATTACATATGAAACAAAATCAAAATATATTTTCAAGAAACTAAAAACTTTCCTGACTGGGCTAAGCTCCTACCGAAAGAAGTTTATTTCAGCTTAAATGTACTTTGTAGTGGTGACTGAGATCTCATTTTCATAAATGTAAAGATACTGCTTGTTTACTTCTAGGTGCAGGATTAAGGGATGTCTTTTTGCCTTCTCTAACTCCCCAAAATTCATTGTTTGTCCTCTGCATTAATGGTAACAAATGAAGATGCTGGGAGCTACAAAAACTAGTTCTACATTTTTTACATCAATGAAAATATACTGTTGCAACACAAGTGTTCCCATTCTTTTTGGAATCATGAAACGCTGGACACCTGGAACTTTACACATTGTTGGATTAACAAAAGTACAGTAGACTAACTTTTGGATCCATCATTGATCAGAAAAACAGACACGGATAAAAAGTGGCCAAATATTCTATTTATTAATATGTTATACAGAGCAATAACGGTGAACCAACTTTGCAGCTTGCTATTTCTGGGTATCTTAGGATAATTATTATTGTAAGACACAAAGGACAACTTTCAGTGGATCCATATGACCCTAGCATCTTTGACTGACCAGAAAAAAATTCAGGTTTGCCTCATTGAAAATACTCTCTTTCAAAAACGAGAGTTCTGGCCTGTGGTTCAGCCATAGCATTGCACAAAGAAGGTACCCAGAATGACCAGCCACTGATTAGTGCCCCTCCCCCACACCGTGCGTGAGACAAGTAAATACCTTCTAGGATCGAGGCCTAGCATCTCTGCTAAGCCTTTAGGTCTGTTTCTTGTGTGACTACCAATGGGCTATCAGAAGCAGTGGCAGCCCCCCTGTCCTATGTGTTATTTAATAGCTATTAAAAGCTGACCTTATTTATAGTGAAGAAACAGCAGAGGAATGGAGGAGCTGGAGCCATGGTTGCTATCTGCTCTGATGTGCAGGGTGAAGCATGAAGCAGGCCTGGCAAAGGCTCCTCAAGCACACAGGTCTTGCCCCATGGAAGAAGGAAAAGAGAAGTCACAGGGTGTAAGCCTCACCTCCACCCCCTCGATAGGGTTGCCAATCCTTCATAATTGGCCTGGAGTCTGCAGGAATTAAATATTATGTCATTTGATGAAACCTCCTGAAATATACGTAAGGAACATTGGCAACCCTAACCCCCTGCAGCCTGCCTCAGGCTAAATGGCTACAACGGTGCCCTGATCTCACCAAGCAAGAATTGTCACAGCAACACTTTAAAAAAGTGATTCCTGTGTGTTGTTAATTGCCATGGTAACAAGGCAGCTCTTGGAGACACTATTAGCTATACCAGTCCAGAACCTGCACCCAAACTCCCTCCCAGAGCTTGCACCCTTCTTTCCTCCCTACCAAAATCTCTCTCATGGCCTTAGGTAGGTGGTAGTGGAGGGAGGGTTTTAGTGGGGGACAGATACACGCTCTGGGCATTCTGAGTATGACCAAAACTTTTGCCAGTCTGCCACCCCTGCTTTTAAGCACATCATTAACTTTAAGCACTTGGAAAAGGCCACCTGCTCTAGGACAAGAATAAGTGCTGCTCATTGGCAGATACCTGGACCCAAGGGCTGAGTAGCTATGTAGGTAAGTTTATTTGAATCACAGCATAGCCAAAAAAAGAAGACTTAAGGTTAAATTAGCCACAATGAAGAAGGTGGTTTTTGGGTGCTTGTTTGTGTTACACCTTGGTTCGGTGATGTGATGGGAGCCTCAAGGGTTAAAGCTGACTACCCAATGAAAACTACTGGATGATGGTGAAACAAATTATTTTTATTAAGTGGAATGATTTTTTTTTATCAAAACTAACAATTAGCAAATGGTTTTTTTTTAAACTAGCAATTGCTTAATACTTTTACAGGGTAGAAAACCTTAAAGTTAGCTGTACTTAACTAATAACAAACTTCTTTGATTACAATTCAACTATACTAAATCACTGTTTCTAATTTGCTTAACAAAAAATACAAAAACAAAGCTAATATAATGATAATAAAAACTCTGTCCAAAGCCAGCCCCTCTATGTTTACTTTAGGGCAGCTGGTGGAGTTAGTCATAAATCTACTTTTACAACTTAACAACTCCTGGACTTCTATTTCTAACACTTATACTTAACCTAAATACAACACTACTACACAACACAAAATTATACAATTTACACAGTGTGGTTAACAGAACTTAGATACACTTTACAGAATTACACAGTGAAATTAACACAATTTAACTATTAAACTAATAACGAATACATTTAAGCAATACTTACAAATCCAGCAACGATAACAACACAAAGACACACTAGAACTCGGAGCATGCTCAGGACTCATGCACCCCTATATTTGACTCGAAGGGTGGGGAGGCAGCCTCAGGGTGATCAATCCTTTAGCCGGGCAAAAAAAGACACGTGCCCTCAATACACGGAACCTCCGTCGAACAAAGGGGTAGGGGGTCTTTTATAACATAACCTGATATCCGGTACCTTATTAGGGTCAGTTCCCTGGCCGGGCCTGATAGGCTAGTAATGAGGTAATGTGAAATACTGCCCTACAGGATTTTTCATGATGCCTGCCTGATGGCCCCGTGGACAGTGCTGGGTGTGGGCATGGTCAGTGTGCATGGCAGTTGCGTCTTATCTCCCTATGCCTACCTCCATGCCTTCAAGGACTGGTCAAGAGAGTCTTATTTATCTCTTGCAGCTGTGTTCTATTTTTTTCATGCTCACCTCCCTGTTCTATGATGCCTACAAGGCTAAATTCCGTTTTACAGAAAGCTGCATTGTGCTTCCCATGCTTCTCTGAGTATCTCACAGTCTGGGTTTTCTGTGAGGGGCCTTGTGTGGCAGGATGGGCTATACGCGAAGGCCATGGACAGAAAAAGCCTGCTTTACAACAGTTTGTTTGCTTTACAAAACATATAATTGAAATTTAGACAGTATTTAATTTGATTTTGGAAAAATGATAGCTTTGGTTTGTAGAAAGAGTCCATATATATTTTATCTGGGAAAACAGTGATTAACAAATTTAGAAAACAGGAAAGCAAGCATGAATGTGAGACACTTGGTTGCTAGAAGATGGTTTAGTTATTGAAACTTCCCAAGCTTTTGGAATAATAAAAAAAAGATATCCAAGCAACCTGAGACATTTAGTTTGCAATCAAGGATATGGCTACATTGTGGGGGGGGGGGGGGGAGGTTCCGAAGAAGGAATGCAAATTGCGCTCACATTTGCATATCTTCTTCTGATTTTTTTCCAGAAGATGATTTTCCAATATTTGGCCCGTTCACACGGGGCAAAATGTTGGAAAAAAAACCTGTTTTGGAAGCCCCCTGTACATTTTGTTTCATGAGGAATAAAGGGGCTTCCAAAAGAGGGTCTTTTCCTCACATTCGGCAATGCGTAGACAGGCCAAATATCTGAAAATCCTTTTCCGGAAAAAAAATCAGAAGCTGATATGCAAATGCGAGCGCAATTTGTATACCTTCTTTGAAAAAAACCCAGTGTAGCCGTACCCCAAGTGCAAAACTGTGACGACGAAATCCTTTTTGTTGGGTGAGGAATAGGATCATAGAATCTTCTGAGTTCTGGGTAATCCAGACCTGCACAACTACAACAAATTTATACCTAAGGGAGGCACTTAAAAACCACAAGATTAGAGAAAAATGACAGGACTAGTATTTGGATGAGTATCTATCCATTTGTAAACTATGGAAAAGAAATGTTCACCTTGTAGTTATCTGAGGCTTTGAGAAAAAGGCAAGTTCCTTTTGACTTTTTTCAACAGTTGTGGGTTTTATAGGCAGTTTAATGATCTCCAGTTAATTTTCAGGTGTTAAATCATTTGAAAAAAGCATGGAAGTCGGTATATGCAGGTGTTTAGCATATACTTCAATGGCAGCAGAATCACTTACAATTCCTCTGCAAGGATATACCTATGCATCTCAGTACCAACGTACCGTTCCCCAGCTATTTAATTCCCAGCCTTCTCCTATATGGCAGGGCTGTCAATTAGAATGTGTTGTATGCTTTGGGATTGGAATAATTTCACAACTCTGACTATATTAACTAATAAGTGTGAAAACCTCATGGCCATGGAAAGTACTTAATGCAGCAAAACCGGTGCAGAATGCAAATGAGATACCCTGGGGGACAGACTCTTCAGTCCCTGCTGCACCATGGAGCTAAACTCCAGACTGACTCATTGCAAGACACACAAAGATATAGGATGGTGTGTGGTAAAGTCAGTCTGTCTGTGAACTGCATGGATCCACTGGCCACAATACTCATTTGGTAAAGAGCAGTAGTTTGAATCCATAACCATCCATAAACTGTCATGGTGGCTGCAGAATGACTACATTGCTGTCCTTTGGCCTGGTTCTGGCTTTCTGAACGATTTCATTCCCCTAAATGCCTGCATTCATTCCCATTGACTTTGACCTTGTGCAGGAGGGTGGGAGGGAACATATATGTTGTTTTTTAGTATACATGTTTGGGCAGACTTTGAAATTTTCTGAAACCTATGAAAAATTAAATCATCTGCTGATTTATGGGATTTAGCTAACTTTTTAAAGTCAAGGAGACAATTCATAGAGTGCAACTTCACATCAAATTTCTGTTGAAATGTGGAAGTAGAGAAGGTTAAAGGAGATTCGGCATTACTTTCAGTGTTGTTATAAAATAAGGCTATTTGTACTGAATTTAAGTTAAGGATTGATTGAACTATGCTGCTGTAATTCAGAAACTTCAAAACCATATGGTACCTCTCTCAGTTAAGCAAACCTTTCAACCAAAAGTCAAAGTGAAAGGACCAGAGTCTGTTTTATGTTCAGAAAGGATTTAGTTTGCTCTTTTGCATCTCTTATATTTTTGTGGGTTTCTATGGCAGCAGCCATTTTAGCCCATACCAAAGACTGAGTAAGGGAGCTACAGAGCCAAAAATACAAGCCTTCATAGCTTGAGCTAATGAGCTAGGCTCTCTATCAGAGGGTATGTCTACACTACCCCGCTAGTTCGAACTAGCGGGGTAATGTAGGCATACCGCACTTGCAAATGAAGCCCGGGATTTGAATTTCCCGGGCTTCATTTGCATAAGCGGGGAGCCACCATTTTTAAATCCACACTGGTTCGAACCCCGTGCAGCGCGGCTACACGGGGCACGAACTAGGTAGTTCGAACTAGGCTTCCTAGTTCGAACTACCATTACTCCTCATTCCACGAGGAGTAACGGTAGTTCAAACTAGGAAACCTAGTTCGAACTACCTAGTTCGTGCCCCGTGTAGCCGCGCTGCACGGGGTTTGAACCAGCGGGGATTTAAAAATGGCGGCTCCCCGCTTATGCAAATGAAGCCCGGGAAATTCAAATCCCGGGCTTCATTTGCAAGTGCGGTATGCCTACATTACCCTCCTAATTCGAATTAGGAGGGTAGTGTAGACATACCCTTAGAGGTGTAACAGACTCATAGCCTTTGTGAATCAGGCACACATAAATAACACCCACGTGGAGCAAAGGGTTTACTTCCATGATCCCTACTTTTGGCAGGAATTATAAATACTGAAATCCTATTTATAGGATTTCCTGGTATACTTGAGACTTGACCAAAACTAGTCAGTGGTGAGAGCTAGATCCCTGGTGTTTGTAAATCAAGCTTCATTGACTTAGCTGAGGACAGGGCCTGGCAAGTCTAATTAAGAAGCTTGTTCTTGGAAGATTCACAGATTAATTTCTCAGCCAAAGAATTTCAGATAAGTTTAAGTAAAGCTGTGGGTGCCTATCTTTTAACCAAACTTTGGAACCTTTGGAGTAGTGCTAGGTACATTGATAACTCGGACTAATATTTGTTATGAAGCAACCCCATTTTATGGTTAGTGAATTGTCTGTTCCAGATTTTCTTCCAAAGTGTATTGATTATTTGTCAGTATACCAAAAATTTGGGAAAATAACTTTCAGACTTACTGGGCTAGGGCTCTGGATAGCTGAGCTCTATTTTTGGAGGTATCTGAATCCTTAGAAGACCCAGGTAAGTTACTTTACTGTTTCATGCTTCAGTTTTCTACTGTGTAAATTACTTAGGTTTACTATGAGACTTAACTAATTAATGATTGTGAATAGACTCAATAGCCTCTGATGACAGGTGCTATCACTGTGCAAAGAATTATTATATTAGTGAATACAGACATTCCTAGTGTCTTCTCTAAAAGTAAGTAATTATGTTTCTTAAATATGGGTTGCAGAAGTTCCCAAATGGAATGGAAATGGCCCACACACGTATTTTGGCAACGTTGAATTTACATTTTGTTTATAGCTCTATTTGACTTTGATTCAGTGCTCAGCTCATTTAGCAAAAGTTAATATTTATTTTGTGTTTCAGTTCACTTCCATATATAGTCTGCAGGGGGAATGAACCCAAACAAGCTAAATGCTGTTTCACCAAATGTATCCTTATGGGTGCCAAAGTCTCAGATCCTTTCAAAGTTCCTAAGATAAAGGAATCCATGGAGAAGAAAGGGTGAATAGCAGAAAGGCTCAGGAAAACATCAGAGAAAACAGAGTGAATGGAAAAGGAACAAGAATGTCTGGCTGAGAATTGTGGACTAGTGCAGCTACAGAAAAGATCAGGGAATATTTAATCTGATAAATAGACCAGAGGAGCAACTGGGAATAATGGAGGGTTTAATATAAAATCAGAGCACCATGTGGGAAGCGCTGGAGTATAGAATCATAGAATACTAAGACTGGAAGTTACCCTCATGGCAGGACCAAATACTGTCTAGACCATCCCTGATAGACATTTATCTAACCTACTCTTAAATATCTCCACAGATGGAGATTCCACAACCTCCCTGGGCAATTTATTCCAGTGTTTGACTACCCTGACAGCTAGAAACCTTTTCCTAATGTCCAACCTAAACATTCCTTGCTGCAGTTTAAGCCCATTGCTGCTTCTTCTATCCTCACAAGCCAAGATGAACAAGTTTTCTCTCTCCTCCTCAGGATACCCTTTTAGATATCTGAAAACTGCTATCTTCTCTTTAGTTTAGAAAAGACTTCTCTTTTCTAAACTAAACAAACCCAATTCTTTCAGCCTTCCTTCATAGGTCATGTTCTCTAGACCTTTAATCATTCTCGTGGCTCTTCTCTGGACCCTCTCCAATTTCTCCACATCTTTCTTGAAATGTGGTGCCCAGAACTGGACACAATGCTCCAACTGAGGCCTAACCAGCGCAGAGTCAAGCGGAAGAATGACGTCTCGTGTCTTGTTCAAAGACACCTGTTAATGCATCCCAGAATCATGTTTGCTTTTTTTTTAACTGCATCACACTGCTGACTGGGTTGTTCTTATTTCCCTTTTTATAAATGGGCACTATATTTTCCCTTTTCCAGTCTTCTAGCATCTCTCCTGTCTCCCATGATTTTCCAAAGATGATAGCTAGAGGGTCAGATACCTCCTCTATCAACTCCTTGAGTATTCCAGGATGCATTTCATCAGGCCCTGGTGACTTGCAGGCATCTAACTTTTCTAGGTGATTTTTAACTTGTTCTTTTTTTAAATTTTATCTTCTAAACCTACCCCCTTCCCACTAGCATTCTCTATGTTAGGCATTCCTTCAGACTTCTTGGTGAGGACTGAAACAAAGAAGTCATTAAGCATCTCTGCCATTTCCAAGTTTCCTGTTACTGTTTCTCCCAGCTCACTGAACAGTGGGCTTACTCTGTCCTTGGTCTTACTCTTGTTTCTAATATATTTATAAAAAGTCTTCGGCTGTGTCTACACTGGCAAGTTATTCCGGAAAATCAGCCGCTTTTCCGGAAAAACTTGCCAGCTGTCTACACTGGCCGCTTGAATTTCCAGAAAAGCACTGACAATCTAATGTAAAATCATCAGTGCTTTTCCGGAAAAACTATGCTGCTCCCATTTGGTCAAAAGTCTTTTTCCAGAAAACGGTTCTGGAAAAGGGCCAGTGTAGACAGCACAGTAGTGTTTTCCGCAAAAAAGCCCCGATCGCGAAAATGACGATCGGGGCTTTTTTGCGGAATAGCGCGTCTAGATTGGCCACGGACGCTTTTCCGGAAAAAGTGCTTTTCCGGAAAAGTGTCCTGCCAATCTAGATGCGCTTTTCCAAAAATGCTTTTAACGGAAAACTTTTCTGTTAAAAGCATTTCCGGAAAATCATGCCAGTGTAGACGTAGCCTTCTTGTTTCCCTTTATTCCCATAGCTAGTTTGAACTCATTTTGTGCCTTTGCCTTTCTAATCTTGCCCCTGAATTCCTGTGTTGTTTGCCTATATTCATCCTTTGTAATTTGTCCTGCTTTCCATTTTTTATATGACTCCATTTTTATTTTTAGATCATGCAAGATCTCGTGGTTAAGCCAAGGCAGTCTTTTTCGATATTTTCTATCTTTCCGACGCAGCGGAATAGCTTGCTTTTGGGCCCTTAATAATGTCCCATTGAAAAACTGCAAACTCTCCTCAGTCTTGATTCCCGTGGCACCTTACCTATCAGCTCTCTGAGCTTACCAAAATCCGCCTTCCAGAAATCCATTGTCTCTATTTTGCTGTTCTCCCTTCTATCCTTCCTTAGAATTGTGAACTCTATGATTGCATGACCACTTTCACCCAAGCTGCCTTCCACTTTCAAATTCTCAACCAGTTGCTCCCTATTTGTTAGGATCAAATCTAGAACAGCTTCCTCCCTGGTAGCTTTTTCAACCTTCTGAAATAAAAAGTAGTCTCCAATGCAGTCCAAGAACTTATTGGATAGTCTGTGCCCCGCTGTGTTATTTTCCCAACATATATCTGGATATTTGAAGCCCCCCATCACCACCAAATCTTGGGCTTTGGATGACTTCGTTAGTTGTTTAAAAAAAGCCTCATCCACTTTTTCCACTTGGGTAGAAGGCCTGTAGTAGACACCCAGCATGACATCACCCTTGTTTTTAACCCCTTTTAGCCTAACTCAGAGACTCTTAGCACTTCCGTCTCCTATGTCCATCTCCACCTCACTCCAAGTGTGTTCATTTTGCATATGTAAGCAGGGGCTGAACTGCTGCTTGCTGTCAGCCAGCTAAAAGGAGGGGTGGGTGTGCCCACTACAGTTGTTTAGCTCTGCAAGGTAATTAACTATTAACTGTTGACATGTAAATACTGCTCAGGAGAGAATGCGAGGTATGGCTATATAAATCCCATTCAGCCAGGGCTGATGGAAGGTCAGTGTTGGAATGGAATGTGGAGAATTGTAAATAATTTGGGACTGTTGTGGGGGTCACTAATCATGCTACCCCTAAATGTGGGAACTGTAAAACATGCCACCAGTGCTTACAGGAGAGACACCACCATCATTGTAAGAGGTCTCGGAAGAACAAGCCTCCCCCCTTCCAGAGTTGAGTGAACATAGCTGGGGGAAAGGTTAAAGGGCTTGAGTCAGCCTGCTTCACACCTGCCAGGTGTGAGCTATAAGACTGGCCCAGCCTGCACCTTTCCCCCTTTGTTTTAAGGACAGACCTAAAGCAGACTTCCTGAGGAGTCTTTTCTTTTGCTAATCCAGTGAAAGCTGGATTCATTTGCCAGTCCAGCTGGTGGCTAAAGAGTTGAAATCACTGAGGGTATGTCTACACTACCGCACTAATTCGAACTAACTTAGTTTGAATTAGTTAAGTCGAACTAAGCTAATTCGAATTAGCGCATCTAGACTTAAAAACTAGTTCGAATTAGCCTTTTGCTCATTCGAATTAGTATGTCCACACTGAGTGGACCCTGAACTGAGGTTAAGGATGGCCAGAAGCAGTATCGGCAGGGCATCAGATTAGGACTTAGAATGTGGAGCTGCTGCCTCAGGCTAGCCGAGGGCTGTGCTTAAAGGGACCCGACCCCCACCCCGGACAGACAGTTCTCAGGGGTTCCCCGCTTGCAAAGCAGTCCTGGCTTGGAGTGCCCTGAGTGCCCACACTCGGCACATCACAGCACTTGGCCATCAACCCGGCTGCACTTGCCGCAGGCTGCCATCCAGAGGTAGGGTCAATTGTGGGGCAATTGGGGGGCTGCAGGAGAGCTTCCACCCCGAGTAGCCCACTGAGCCACCCCAGTCCTCCCCTTTGGGGGCTCGTACCCCATTCCTCCCTCACGTCCTTCCACTTATCCCTCCCTAGCCCCCCTTCCTGATGTACAAAATAAAGGACACGTGTGTTCAAAAATAGAAACTCTCTTTATTGAACAAAACTTGGGGAGACTGGGAAAAGAAGGTGGGAGAGGGGAAGAGAGAGGCTGGGAGAGGGGAGGGCAACTAAAATGATCAGGGGTTTGGAACAGGTCCCATATGAAGAGAGGCTAAAGAGACTGGGACTTCTCAGCTTAGAAAAGAGGATTCTGAGGGGGTATATGATAGAGGTCTATAAAAGCATGAGTGGTGTGGAGAGGGTGCATAAAGAAAAGGTCTTCATTAGTTCCCATAATAGAAGGACTAAAGGACACCAAATGAAATGAATGGGTAGCAGGCTTCAAACTAATAACAGAAAGTTCTTTTTCACAAAGCAAATAGTCCACCTGTGGAACTCCTTGCTGCAGGAGGCTGTGAAGGCTAGAACTAGAACAGAGTTTAAAGGGAAGTGAGATAAAGTGATGGAGGTTGGGTCCATGGAGTGGTATTAGCCACGGGGTAGGAATGGTGTCTCTGGCCTCTGTTTGTAGAAGGCTGGAGATGGATGGCACGGGACAAATGGCTTGGTCATTGTCTTCGGTCCATCCCCTCCAGGATATCTAGTGTTGGCTGCTGTCGGCAGACAGGCTACTGGGCTAGATGGACCTTTGGTCTGACCCAGTACGGCCATTCTAAGCTCAGGGTCAGGGGTCTCACTGGACCACCCTGATTTTCATGCCAACCTGCTCCTGGGTGGCCAGGCTGGCAGCTATCCTGCCCTAGACGGCCACTTTCCTGTGCCTAGTGCGGATGTCGTGGATGAGGTCCACGATGTCTGCACTAGACCAGGCGGGCGCCCGCCTCTTGCGGACCTGGGCAGGCTCCCGGGAGCCGCCAGCCTGGTCCTGGGAAGAGGCGGAGGGCTGGGTGGCAGTGGGTGGCCGGATCGAGCCATGCCAGGTGCAGGGTCTGCTGGCTGGGTGCTGGCAGGCTTGCATCTGGCACGGGCACCGTAGCCAGCCCGTGCCCCTTTAAGGGCTCCGGGGCCAGGAGGGAGGCAGAAGAGTTTCCCTGGTGGTGTCCAGAGTGGCCACCAGGGAAAGCTGGGGAGGGCTAGCCTCCCACTAGTTCGAATTAAGGGGCTACACAGCCCTTAATTCGAACTAGTAAGTTCGAACTAGGCTTAGTCCTCGTAGAATGAGGTTTACCTAGTTCGAATTAAGTGCTCCGCTAGTTCGAATTAAGTTCGAACTAGAGGTTTGCATGTGTAGCGCCTATCAAAGTTAATTCGAACTAACGTCTGTTAGTTCGAATTAACTTTGTAGTGTAGACATACCCTGAGAGCTGAAATCACTGGTTTGGCTGAGAGCCGTCTACCTATTGCAGCCAGTGAAGTGGCAGCGACCAGTGGTGTGGAGTGGAGCGGCAGCAGGCAAGGAGCGGCCATCAGCGGCTTGGCGTGGAGCGGCGGCAGGCGGGAAGTGGCCATCAGTGGCGTGGAGCGGTAGCAGGCGAGGAACGGCGACCAGCGGCGTGGTGTGGAGCGGCGGCAGGCGCCCAGCGGAGCGTCCAGAGGCGTGGGAAGAGATAGCTGGTGGAGAGTGGCGGAGTTTCGTATAAGGTGCCCCCTAGCTATTCCCCCACCCCCATTTCTACCCAGGTTGGGAGGTGAAACCCTGTGGGTGAACTTTGGGACTCTGGGTGGCACGGACCAGGGACAGAGACGTCTGGGGTGTCGGACTCTTTGGACTTCGGGCGATTCTTGGCTGGGATGGGGGCTTGGCTCATGTTTAGGTTATGAACTCTGTTTGTGGTGTTTTCCCCAAGTTAATGCCGTATGACTTCTCTCTCTGTTTCATTAAATGTTTCTTTCCTACACTCAGACTCAGTGCTTGCGAGTGGGGAAGCATTGCCTCTCAGAGGCGCCCAGGGGCGCGTGAATTTCCCAGATTACTGGGTGGAGGCTCGAGCCAGTTCTACATGAGATTGACCCCAAGATATTGAACCCAGCCCTGGTTACTGCCAGGCCTACCCGGCAGAAGGGTTACAATATATAAGGCAACAGCTCCTCCCTTTTTCCCTGTCCATCCTTTCTGAGCAAGCAGTACCCTTCCATACAAACATTCCAATAATGTGTATTATCCCACCAAGTTTCTGTGATGCCAATATTGTCATAATTATACTTATTTATTAGCACTTCCAGTTCTTCCTGCTTATTACCCATACTTCTTGCATTTGTATACAGATACTGATTTGACCTTGCCTCCCAGTTTTGCCCTGACCCTCCTTTCTCTCTGCCATTATAGCCCACGCTCCCTCCCATTTCAGACCCATCTCCCAGGTCTCCATGTTTTCCATTTACCCGTGGGCTTTGCTCACCTGTCTCCGTCGAACCTAGTTTAAATCCCTCCTCACTAGGTTAGGCAGTCTGTGTCCAAATAGGGTCTTCCCCCTCCTCGAAAGGTGAATGCCATCTCTGCCTAGAAGTTCTTCCTGAAATAGCATGCTGTGGTCGAGGAAGCCAAAGCCCTCCTGGTGACACCATCTTCGCAGCCAGCCATTCACTTCCAGGATGCACCTGTCTCTGCCTGGGCCCCTGCCTTCAACAGGAAGGATCGAAGAGAATACCACCTGTGCTCCGAACTCCTTCACCTGTACTCCCAGAGCCCTGTAGTCACTCTTGATCCGCTCAGTGTCACACGTCTCAGTATCATTTGTGCCCACATGGATGAGTAGCATGGGGTAGTAGTCAGAGGGCCGGATAATCCTCGACAATGCTTCCGTAACATCTCGGATACGGGCTTCCGGCAAACAGCATACCTCCCAAGATGAAATGTCAGGGCAACAGATGGGAGCCTCCGCCCCCCTCAGAAGAGAGTGTCCGACCACCACTACCCTACGTTTCCTATTCACAGTGGTGGCAGCATACCTCCTAGCCTACTACTGGGAGTAGTTAGTACTATTCCCAGGAGTAGCCAAGAGGTTCAGGAAAACAAATGCTTCAGAAGGGCTCCAAATTCTGAACAAAGATTTAGAATCCTCAGAGGTATTTATAATCTTAGACTCCTTACTTTTACTGATTTCAATGGAACTTAATACCTTGTAGAATCTTTGCCTAAATCTCTAGTTATAACTCACTTCAGTGGGAATTTCTCAACTTGATAAGATCTCATGATTCTTTTAATATTATTTAAATGTGGAATTATATGTAGGACACAAGCTTTTTTAATATATCTGTTATTGGCTTGATGTTATCTGCTGGAAGCTATGTATATAACTGAGTTGACCCAACAGAATAATCTTCTGAGAGTGCATTTATCACAAACCTGTTGCAACTCTGAAAGGACAACTTGGTACATTTATTGTGGATGGTTACTCTTTTTGTGGCCTCACCTGTACAATATTTTGTCAATTAAACCCAATGATAGTAGGGAAAAAATAAAAAGCCAAGTAAAGGTTGCTCTTAACAGAAGTACACGTTGGTGTGAATCACGAAAGAGGAAGTGAAATTAATCTTTCTAAAATGCCAGATTTTTCTTTTGGTTTGTACTCAACTCACATCAAAGTCAACAGAAGCCAGGATATACTTTTTGGCATGTGCTCTAATGTCATAAAAGCTAGGAATTCGGCAACTGGCCAGCAGAGAGAGTGTTCTGCAGATACACTGCATAGATTACGACCTGGAAAGCTTTATTAATAGTTTAGTATTATCTCGCAAGGAATGAACAAATGAAAATATTAAAAGTATGTGGAAAAGCTTTCAGAACAAAACAAGCTTCAGTACCACCATAATTAGACAAAAAGAGTACACTGATCCCTTCAGTCATTAATAGAACCTCTTCCCATAAGCATGAAAAATGCTTAAGAATGGAATCATAAGGCCCTTTGATAATGCAACACAGTGGAAGCTGTGGTTACATCTCAGTTTCTTTTCTGGGAGTTGTTGTATCACTTTATGTGTACAAAGTGTCTACAGCACATAAAATTTCAGTGTTTATGTGGATTTCTGAAATAAATCACTTGATTCCTTGATGCGTAAACTTGGAAACTTTGAAAATTTGCAATAGTTTACTTATGGTTCTTGCTGTTTGCATTCACTAGTATACTTAGAGCATGAGCAAAAGCCCATTGAAATGAGTCAGAGTCTTTCCAGTGATTTTCAATGAACTTTGGATCAGGCCTTCAGAGATCACAAATCAGCAAACCATGAAGTAGACTAAGGAAATCAATGAATGCAGATTAGCTAATTAAATACAGGCATTTTGTTCATCCCAGGTAGTGTTCAAACCTAGTTTTTTAGTTATTAGTTTACCTATGACAGTGCTGTATTTGATTAATTTAATCACTTGGTATGTTTCAATTCTCTTGTGGTAAATGATGAGCTAAAAGTCTAGTGATTTCCAAAATTATTTTGTTGCACACCCACTCTCGTAGAGGCCAATGACAATTTTGTTACTGACTCCATGGAGGCAGAATTGTGTTGTCACTTGAGTGCTTTGGAACATTCCATTCGTCCAGACTAATGTAGCATTTCCTCTCAACAAAACCTGTAATTCTTTCAGGGAACTACAAATGAAAACCAAGACACAAAAGAAACAGTACATAGCCTGGACATTAAGAGGGATTGAACTCTAAGTACTGTATCCCTTACATACCCATCTCTCCAGTCTAACACAACATACCTCTTCTTCTGCCTTGCTTTTTCCTAGTTCTCCTTTTACCTTTCTGGCTATTTCTTTAGCATATTTTTGGGGAGGTCTTCTGTGGGGTCCTAAGCTCAGGCCTGAGTGTTCTCCACAGTCTCTCTTTGGACGACTTCATCTGTTCATGTGGATGTAATGACAATATCTGTTCCAATGACTCCTACATCTATGTTTTCATTCCTAATCTGTTTCCCTCCATCTAATCCCACATCTCAGCCTTCCTCTGACTTCTATTCCTGGATGCCTTGCCAATAGCTTAAACATAACATAGCCTAGCCTTCCCCCTCCCCACACACTCCTCATCTTTCTTCCCAAGCCCTCCTTAGTCCCCCTAACACCCAGTGGTTGACAACATCACCCTAGCCCCGGACACTTTGTTATATCACCTGTATTATTCCAGGCCCTCCAAAAACAACAATCTCTCCCAGGTCTACTTAGTATGCACAAGAGGGAAGGGGAAAGGCTTAGCACTAGGATGGAGCAAATTTCTCCTTTCAGTCAGGCTCCATGGGCCAATGCAAAATGGAGCAAAACCACAGCATTCTCTCCTCCTCAGCTTTTTCTGCATAATTTGCTGTGAAACTCACAAGGTCTGTTGTGATCTTTCTTTGCTGAGCAAGCACAAACACAGAGCATCTTCTTGTGTGCTCACTCTTCCCACCTTCCCCTCCCTCCTATTTCCCTGCTTGCAAGATTAGATTACAATGTGATCTCGAGAAAACTAGAAGGAGGCAGAAACAAATGGATGGAGAGAAAAGAACAGCCTGGAGTTAGGGGCAGACAGTCAATTAAAACCTGGACTGAAAGGGCTGGCCACAACTGGCCAGACTCTGATTTTTAAACTTTTCACAGCATGGTTATTTCCAGGTATACCAGTTCTGCTATGGGATATTCAGTGCAGTAAGAGTAGCTGTGGTTTTACTGTTCTCACTTCCCTATCCTCACAGTGTAAGAGAAATGTTCTAAGCATACATCTACATCTTTGATGGCAACATAAAAGGACATGTGTAATTACTCCATCATCATTCCCAGAGAGCAAAGGAGCAGAGGTGGGCAATGAAGGAGCAGGGGGTGAGGTATGCAGAGTTGCATTACTCTGGAATCTGAAAATTACTACTACCCAAGGCATAAGGCATGAAGGCTTATTCACCATACACACAGTCCCTTTGTGAAAATGCAGACTCTTTGAAGGTGAGAATAAAATAAGAGACACAAATTAATCTGTTTCACTAGCGTCAGCCTAGTGATTTTAATTGTATGACAATTAAAGCGGAAGAGCAAATTCAAAGATGATGTAAGTAAAGGTGAGAAATATCAGGTATGAGCTACTCAGAAAATGTATGTAAATAGGCCAGATTATGGCCTTCAGGTACAATGGTGAAAATCAAAATTCTGATTTCAGTAGACTTCTCTGGATTTACACCTAGGAATCTGGGAGCAGAATCTGCCCCTATCCTTTTGCCCTTAGAGGAGTAACTTAGTATTGTGGGTACGCAACAATGAATATCTCTTACACTATTGTTATATTAACATTAAATTTAGGCCAGAGATGTTTATGAGAATTGTACCTGGTTTGAATTTGTCCTTTTATGATTTTTTATATATAAGTCAGTTAAGAAGAAAAAGATAGTAGAAAGCAATGTCTAACTTAAAAATGACTGATGGAATTCCTTAAAAGCTTCACATTTACCCAAAAGTTCATGATTCTCTATATTTGTTAGTCTCTAAGGTGCCATAGGACTATTCATTGTTTTTATAGTACAAATAAAATTCAGAAAGATCATTAAGTGGTCTGCTGAAACCCTCAGCAATTTTCAAGTGGACTGTGAAATAAGTTAGACTGCAAAAATCATCAAGGTACCTCACTTTATTTTAATGTACTTTCTATTATTTATAGCATAGGCAGAGGATAAAGAGAAAAGAATGAAAACCAAGTGCGAGGGGGAGATAAGGGAGAATTTTTTTTGGCTGGGTCCCAAAAGGGGTACCCCACAATGAAGCTGAGCAGAGGTCTCCACTAACTCTAAATCAGACACTGAACAAGACCCATAGTGTATCTCAATTGCTCCCACAAATGATCCCAGAGCCCTCTTGTGTGGTGTCCTGGAGGGCTTGATGCTGTTATCTTTGTTTAATTTGTATGTGAGGATTGGTAGCTAATGAGACAGCTGCCATCAACTCTCCTTCACTTTCCAGTGATAACAGAACAATCAGATGAATATCAAACCAAGCAAGCTCAAATTTTCCAAAATGGGCTCCAAGTTTGGTCACCTCAGTTTGGGGATGAAAAATTTTAGATACCAATGGGAGTCTTAGGTGAAGCCCTGCAAATTAGACTTCACTTTGAAAGCCTAGCTATAGTTCTTGATGAAAATAATTGCAAACATGGAATTTTAACAAGATTTAATTTGATATTGTCAACATGGTGTTTTTCTGACATGAGGGCTGTGTCCAGATTCAGGGTTTTTTTCGGGAAAAGTAGCCTTTTTCCGAAAAAACTTCACCTGCGTCTAGACTGCAGCCGCGTTCTTTCGAAATTAAATCGAAAGAATGCGGCTTTTCTTTCGACGGCGGTAAACCTCATTTCACGAGGAAGAACGCCTTCTTTCGAAAGTGCTTCTTTCGAAAGAAGGCGTTCTTCAATGTAAATAGGGCTTCTTCGAAAGAGAGCATCCAGACTCACTGGGTGCTTTCTTTCGAAAAAGCGGCTTGCTCTTTCGAAAGAGGCTTGCAGTCTAGACATAGCCGAGGAGTAAAGGAAATATTCTTTAAAGCCTGTAATTGATCTGCTGTGCACTTAATGTGAATTTCACTGAGGCATACAGTACGGAAACAGCCTTTTATATTTTAAACTGCTTCCCACCAATCTCATATCTTGAAAGGTAAAGAGGGACAAGAGAGAGATTAACAGTTTTCCTCTAATCTTTTGGAGATGTAAGTATTTGGACAATGTGGAGTTTATTAAAGACTCTGCATGACAAGCATATTGTATTCTAGCCAACAGAGTTATTTCATTCTTGGAGGTAGTGCCAGACAAGCCTACATAAAGTGCTTTTGCAGAACTTGGAACATGCTATGGGAATGTGATCCTAGTCAATGAAGGATTCAAGACTTCCTCACAAATATTACTAGAAATAGCTATCCAAAGCTTCCCTAAAGAATTAAGGACATTTCCTTCCTCTTTTCCCCTTGTCCCAATCTAGTAAAATAGCCATAGAAAAATATTGCAGACTTTGCAGTGTTTAGGCTTAGAGAAATTCTTCGCAAATGTTTTCACTGTCCCAGAGTAACAAGCATTTGGCTTTTGGCACCCCCACTCTTGTGTTGGTGGAGTTCACATAGCATTTCTTACCAGACACTCTGGGATACAGTGGGGTTCACAGGAAGTATGAGTCACAAGAGATGACACGTTTGCTCTGAGAGAGTTGAACTGCCCTGTCGTTCAGCATATTGTGCTGGCTGACTCACTGAGCAGCATTGTGCTGGCTTCATGGAGAAATGCTGACTTGTTTCTCTGAAAGAAATTAACTATCCTAATTGTCAGTCCAAGTTAGAGTGAAGCTTTCTATAAAGAACGAAATTGAACAAGACTGCTGATAATGCTGTACTAAGCTCTCTCTCTTAGTGTTTCCTGGGTAGGTCAGACCTCAAGGGGGAACAGAAATACAAACCCAAAGCTTTTGGCAGGTATCAGGTACTCAGATAAGAAACAATTGGTAATGTTTGCATTCATGAAGTAGAGACTGGGAGCTTTGGTTGGATTTTGGATGGAGGAATAATGCAGACTGAAGCCCTCCACAGTGACTCATTCAACTCTGCAAATATACCTATGTTCTGACAAAGTATCCCATTACCTAAGGCTGGTTAAAGTTCTTTTTTACAGAACAGTTTCCACTGGAAAATGCTGTTTTATCAAAATCTAAATGTTTGGTAAGAACATTAAAGAGACAAGATGGGTGAAGCAATATCTTTTTTTGGACCAGCTTTTGTTGGTGAGAGAAACAAGCTTTGGAGCTTATCCAAAGGTCTGGGAAATATATGCAGCATGTGCATGTGTATTTTGACACACATTTTTTAAAACCATTCAAAGTAGAAGTGAAGTTTTTGTTTTAACATTTTCTTTAGCTTTATTCCAAGTTTCTCACTTCATTCCAATCTGACTTTAGTATAATTTCTATGTTTCATCATTACTGAAACAAAACAATTTGATAAGGTAATTCAGATGTTTGCAAAGCAACATTTTAGAATTTCCATTCCATGAAGTATTTTGAGGTTTTGACTTGATTTGGGAAAAAACAAATTTTCAAATGTCAGAGTTCCCAGGGGACAGAAACGCTGTTTCCCAACCAGCTCTTTCATTAGCTTTCTATGTAGTACATTTTTAAACTTTTTAAAAAAATCATTAATATTGTACTTAGGATTTTCACAGATGTAGGGGTGGGAGGGAGTAGTGGGACTGCAAACAGGAGATTAAACAGGATTAGTCAGTGGAAGAACTGGTGAAAAACCCCAGATCACTTGTCTCCAACTCTAATGGTCTATTTGCCACATCATCATGGAGTCCCTATTCCATTGGCACTCCCAATCTTGCAAGCTCATTCTCTTTTGCTCATTCAGTTCTGAGGATTGTTTTAAACTTTGTTTCAAATATGTTTTGGTTTAGGAGCATGAGACAATTTTATTATTTAAGCTTTTATGAGACCACTAAAAGCTCTATATGACATTCTGCTTTAGGGATGACTGCCATCACATCTGACCACCAGAGCTAAAAAATGAGTCTTCACCTCTAGAACTAAAGTCCCTGACTCTGTGGAGGAGAGCTTTAACAGATATACAGGCACATAGAAGAGAGACACATATAATGCCTCTAACTAGTAGGAAAGCTCATGATCCTATATATTTTTGTTGGCATCTAAGGTGCCACAGGATTACTCGTTCTTTTTAAAGTTACGAACTAACACAGGATCTCTGAGACCTCTAACCCGTGACTTACACTTTCATTTACACAGTAATGTAAATCTAGACTAATAATTCCATTGAAGTTGTTGCAGTTAGTCTGGATTTTCAGTAGTGTAAACTAAGGATGTTAAATATTGAGTAATTTACTAGTAGAGTAGTCGATGGAATTTCCAAGACTACTCAACTAGTTGATAGGCACTTCCACATTCCTCCTTTGAAATGTACAAGAGCTGCCATTGGGGCTTTTGTACATTTCAGAGGAGGAATGCAGAACTCCGTGTGCAGCCTGGGCCCAGCGGGAAGTCCCGCTGACTCCGGGCTGCATGCGGCATGCCAGAATTTAAATGTACAAGAATCCCCAGTGGGGGCTCTTGTGCATTTCAAAGTGGAAGCGCCCTCATGGAGCTTGGGGTCAGCAGGGGACTCAAAATCCAATCCCTCAGGAAGCTGGGGACTCCCCAGCTGACCCCAGGTTCCCTACATCATTTCCCTAGAATCCAGGGTCAGCTGGGGAGCTGACCCCAGGCTCCAGCGGCGCTGCTGTTTTGAAACTCCGTGATGGTGCAGCATCACATAGCTGGGCTGAGGATCAGCTGTGTTACGCTGCCCCATTGAAACGCCACTGCGGTATTTCAAAGGGGCTGCACTGCATGGAGCCCAGAGTAAGCTTCATGCAGCACTGCTTTGAAATGCCAAGATGGCATTTCAAAGCTGCAGCACTGCACAGCTGAGCCCGGGATCAGCTGTGCAGCGCTGCTGCTTTGAAGTATCCCTTTCTTCACCCCCTTTGCTGCCTCTATTTGATAGAGGCAGCAAGGGGGGTGGAATCGACTAGTTGATTCGACTGTCCGATAAAGGATTTGCTTATCCAGTGGTCAACTAGTCTTTAACATCCTTAGTGTAAACAAGGGCAGGATTTGTCCATCTATTTTACTTTTCAATCTTATCGACATGTCAATTTTGGGTCTGAAAAGGCCTTTGTCAATTGGCCAAGTTAAAATTGCTCAAGTTTCTAATACTTACTCAGGCACAATGGCATTTTATTTTTTAATTTTTCTCGTTTGATGCATTCAATAAAATTGTCACATTGGGTCTGTATTAAAGAAAGAAAATAAAAGTATTAATTCAAGAGCTCCGGCCTTATTCCCTTTTGTTTGCACCAGCCAGTGAGACAGCACAAGTGTACACTATAATTCTCAATATAAGTAGAGAGAAGGGGTTCAGCACTATATCATTTAGTGAGAGGAAAATGGCCAAGCATATAGTGCAATCTGGTATACATTGTCTTTAAAGTCGCTTACAAATCATACATTTTCAAATAGCTATGTGATGTTTGCTAGTGGTTCATGCGGTCTGGAATAAAACAAAAGTGCATACATCTGCATTTTATCAGTCTCTTTTGATCTAACATGGAAACACAAAAATGTTTTGGCTGAACTTTTCAAACCATTAGGAAAGAAACACAGAGTGTTCAGAGACTTAATTCAGTGCAGTATTGATTTATTAATCTAGTTTTCCAGGCACAGTTTCCCCTAGAGACACAAATAACCAGTGGAAGAGCTACCTTTTGAATTTGATATGGAAATCAATTACAGCACAAAGTAGTCATGCACAAAACAAAGCAGAAATAAGATGTGTGTTATTTTTCCCTAAAAATATCTTTGATAGCTGTTACATTTCACATTGATATTAAGCCAGGTTTATACTGGAATTGGAGGTATAATTTCCAATTTAGGCCTATGCTTTCTAGCTCTGGTCAAAATAACATGATAAACATAGAAATATAGTTGCAGTATCATGAGTGACAATAAATTAGCTGACTAAATAGGTACCTCCTAAGGCTTCAGACAGAACTTTATTTGGGGTGACCAGCCTGTCCCATCACCCATGGCATTGTGATTACACATTTATTTTGAACATCCTAGCTCTGCCAGTGCAAAATTACAACCGTCTCCAAAGCAAACATATCCTTAAACACAAAGGCTACGTCTAGACTGGCCCCAAATTCCGGAAAAGGGATGCAAAGCAGGTAAGTCAGAATAGGGAAATCTGCGGGGGATTTAAATATCCCCCACGGATTTAAATAAACATGTCCGCCGCTTTTTTTCCGGCTTGGGAAAAAGCCGGAAAAAAGCGTCTAGACTGGCGCGATCCTCCGGAATAAAGCCCTTTTCCGGAGGATCTCTTATTCCTACCTTCAGGTAGGATATCTTATTCCTATTCCTTCAGGTAGGAATAAGAGATCCTCCGGAAAAGGGCTTTATTCCAGAGGATCGCGCCAGTCTAGATGCTTTTTTCCGGCTTTTCCCCAAGCCGGAAAAAAAGCGGCGGACATGTTTATTTAAATCTGCGGGGGATATTTAAATCCCCCGCGGATTTCCCTATGCTGACTTACCTGCTTTGCATCCCTTTTCCGGAATTTGTGGCCAGTCTAGACGTAGCCAAAGTTTTTCATAATTTACTATACTATTAGAAATGTTAACAAGCTTGTATTTTGGTAACTGGTTTTTTTACATTGTTAGTATAGCAGTTCACCATGCATTCATTGAACTCACTGAAACTCTTCTGTTTCCCTTCTGTTCTGAATCTGCAACATCTTGACAAATATAAAACTGAAACAGTTTTGTGAATTCCCTAAATTCAAGTAGCATTTTGCTCACAGCTCCTGACCAGGTATAGATCTTAATTTTGTATTTCCAAGTCACTGCAAAAGACTTCTACTGACTAAAATGAATGGTTGCCAGATGGTTTCATCAAAAATACCGGACACATTTGACATTACATCACAATCTACATTACATCTTATTTAGAAAATACCAGACATTTATATTTTCTCATTTATATTTTCTCAATTTGTTTCCTGAACAGAAAGCTCAAATACTGGACTGTCCGGTTCAAAACCGGACATCTAGCAACCCTAAAAAGGGAATTTTTTACATGAAACATTTGGCCCCTTTCCACTGACTTGGACAAGACAAAGGGACTACAGAATAGCTGTTAAGAACTCAGTCAGTGAATATCCCTAGTGAACACAGCCTCTCTACCCGTCCTACAAGAGGAGTCAGAGAAGAAGGTGTGCGAGGATATCTGAAGAAACACATCTGGGGCATTCCTCTGCTTCTGCTATTCCCTAGCACCCTTGGGGGCTAAATGACAGCCACGACATAAGTTAAAGCAACCCTTAGGGTTCTAAATGCACCTCTTGAATGGCAGTGCCATTTATCCTTGGTTATCTTGATATCCTCAGAACAAGAAATACTTTTGAATAAGTGGGATTGTAGAAAATTGAATTAATTTCTAGAACATCTATTCCATGCCAAATATAGGTCATTCAGAGAAGCTACAAACAAAATCATTTCACATCGTACTGCAGAAGTTGAGACACTATAATATAGTGCCTGCTAGAGTTTATACAGTCATGCATTCCAGCCTTTAGCCAAACTCTCTCCAAACACTCCTGTTACATTTTTACATCACACTTCCAGAAATCATCATTTTGCTAAAGTTTAATGCCCAGTTAAAAGGGGTAGGGGAGGAGAGAGAAAATCCTAACTCCAGTGAAACATGTAAATCCACACAGTGAATCCACAATGCCAGTCATTCTAAGAGGAACATGTTTTTATGTAGTTGGAATTATTCATATCACAACAAGTACAGAAACAGAACATTATGTCTGTGAAACAAGCATATGGCAGGAGCCAAGATTCTTCTGAAGATTATAGCCCAGATTTTCAAAAGTGGCCTGTAATTTAAGAAGCCTCGGTTTTTGACATCTGTGGGCCTGATTTTCAGAGGCATTGCGTACCCACAATACCAGCTGAAGTCAGTGAGAGGGACAAGTGTTCAACACTTCTTTAGTGGCAAGCCCTAATAGAAGGCAAATACTCAGCTATGGCCAAATGCTCATTGCAGCTGGAGGGAGGGTGGGAGTGTGGGCACATTCCAGGCCTGTACGCAGGAATTTCTGTGGGGGGGTGGATTGTGAGCTTTAGTAGGGGCTGGTGGCTGCCCCACCCCCACAGCCCAGCCCCGCTCCCAGCTTTTTTCCTGGAGGAGGAAGGGTGGAATTGGCCCCAGGCTTCCCCCAACCATCCAGAACACAGGGGAGGGAGGCTGGGGCAGCAAACGGCCTCTGCTTTCCCCCAGCTGGCCAGAGCACGGGGAAGGGAGGCTGGCAGCACTAGGGTTGCCAGGAGTCCAGTTTTGAACTGGACAGTCCAGTATTTGAGCTTTCTGTTCAGGAAACAAACTGAGAAAATATAAATGTCCAGAATTTTCTAAATAAGATATAATGTAGATTGTGATGTAATGTCAAGTGAGTCTGGTATTTTTGTTAAAACCATCTGGCAACCCTAGGCAGTGCACCGCCTCTGCCTTTCCCAGAGCAATTGGAATCGGCTCCATGGCAGACCATGACGGGCTGTGGGAGGTGCGTTCGCAACTTTCATACCCCACTCCCACATATGGGTCTGATTCCCCTGACCCTACTTTGCAGGAACAGTCCCCAGGTGCTAGTTAGAGCAGCTTGCAGACTCTAACTTAAGATAGCTGTCTAGGGTCAGAGAGGTATTTCTTGCTTTTCCTATGAAAATCTGGTCAGATTGGGCCAAATTATAAACTTCAGAAAAATCATTGTTTCACATTGTTGTATATTTGCTGTTTGAACAACAACCCTACCATGAAGGAAACATCCAGGCCTGATGGGGTTCAAATAACTATGTTAACTAACTATAGACTATGTGCAAGTCTACAAAATCATTTCACATAGTACTGCAGAAGTTAAGACACTGTAACATAACATACAATATATAACTACAAATACACGTTATTGCTCTGGCAAACATCCAGTGACTTCTGATGCATAGAAGATGGACAATGAGAGCAACTGAAAGGGTCAAACTATTTAAATCAAGGACGGGGATCCTTTTTGGGGTCAGGGGCGCTGATCCACAGAAAAATTAGTTGGGGACTGCACACAAGTGAGAAACAACAACAACAACAAAAACCCACCCTCACCAGTGTGGGCTTCCCAATGCCGGGGAGAGCCCCGAGCCTTAGGGGCTAGATCCAGGTAGGCCGGGGGCTGCCTCCAGGCCCTAGGCTCAAATCTTACTCAAGTCCTATACACGACATGCATGCTCAGTAAGTGGAATTAGATGTTTAAATCTTGCTCTTAACTTTCTGAACATTCCAAGTGCACTGACTCCCAGTGCCCGCTGAGCTTATTGAATTGTTCTAAAGAATTGCATGGCCCCACAACTGCAGAGAAGGGCTGTCACTGCAATAGCAGCAGCAAGCTATTTTTTTGCTTTAATGACATCACAATGGGCTGCAAGCAAGGAAGTCACAGCAAGCAAGAGATGCTAACAGCCTCCCTAACTAATCCCAATCCCAGTATTTTATTGCAGCCTAGGAAATGGCTGTTTAACTCCCTGGCAGAGTGTATTTTGTATCCATTCTAAGGGACAGAGGAGGACCCTAGCAGGCTCTGCACTTTCCCCTTATTCCCTAGTCAGAGGAAGCAGGGACCTGGCATGTGCAGCTGCAACCCCCTCACCTCCTGAAATAGTGGTGGGGGGAGCGCTCAGGGCTGGGGAAGTCCCAGAGGGGTGGAGGTGTGTCCTCAGCCAGCCCTTCTAACCTGCTTGGCTGCCTGCTGCTGAATGTGGAAGCCTGCAGGAAGCTGGGAGCCTGGCTGGGAGCATGCCCCCACTCTCACTGCAGTTGAGTGTCCCTGCTGGCTGGCTTCTTGCCAGAGCATCAGACCAGGGCATGCCGATTTACTTTCACCTCTGGCTATCACAGTAGAAGAGAGCTTACTACTACTATCAGGTAAGAGTTACTCCCTTAGGGTATGTCTACACTGCCCAGCCTAGTTCGAACTAGGGTGGTTAATGTAGTCATTCGAACTTGCAAATGAAGCCCGGGATTTATTAGCATGTTCCCGGGTGCCGCCATTTTTAAATACCCGGTAGTTCGAACCCCCTGCCCACGGCTACATGCACATGGGCTAGGTAGTTCGAATTAAAGCTCCTAATTCGAACTACTGTTACTCCTCATTGCACTGGGGTGGCTAGTGTAGACATACCCTTAGAGCTAAGGTGGCAAAGGTCTGTAGTATGACTCCGTTTCCAGCTCAAAGCTTGCTCATAATCCACACAGAAATCACTACAGTTGTATATGATGAAAAGTTTTTTCCTGTTAAATCAAGACAATTCTGTTTTTTAAACTGTACATTAAAGATTGATATTAGGGTTGCAAAGTCAGGCACTCAAAAGTTGTTAAATTACAGAATGAATTAATTCAGCCTCCTAATGCATACACACTATGGTACACTATTTTTCTATGGACCTTTTAATATGTTTTGTACATAATGTTAATGTATAATATTTCAAAACATTTTAAATCTCAGTTTTTAACCCATCCCTCTTTCTGCTCTGTCTTGTCTCTTGGACTACCTAATCCAGTCACAGGAAAACTGAAGAGACTGAGATAAAAAATAGTATTGTACAGCAAGGTGGGAATTCACTTATTGAGAAAACCCTACAACTCTCTTTGGGTATGTCTACACTACCCCACTAGTTCGAACTAGCGGGGTAATGTAGGCATACCGCACTTGCAAATGAAGCCCAGGATTTGAATTTCCTGGGCTTCATTTGCATAAGCCGGGTGCCACCATTTTTAAATCCCGGCTAGTTTGAACCCCGTACCGCGCAGCTACACGCGGCACGGAGTAGCTAGTTCGGATTAGGCTTCTAATCCGAACTAGCTGTACTCCTCGTGGAATGAGGAGTACAGCTAGTTCGGATTAGGAAGCCTAATCCGAACTTACTACTCCGTGCCGCGTGGCTACACGTGGCACGGGGTTCGAACTAGCCGGGATTTAAAAATGGCGGCGCCCGGTTTATGCAAATGAAGCCCGGGAAATTCAAATCCCAGGCTTCATTTGCAAGTGCGGTATGCCTACATTAGTTCGAACTAGCGTGGTAGTGTAGACATACCCTTTCTCTCTCTCTCATATGAAGCAGAGGTTTTGTTGGTGGTGTAGCTATACAACATGCTAAGCCAGCTAGCCCTGCCATTAAGCTGGTTCAGTTCAGAGCCAGCACATTGGGACTTCACATGGCCATAGGTGGCAGTGTGACATTTCTCTAAATAGGCCTTTATAGTGGAAATCCTGACAGAACAGGAAAAAAGTGCTGCTAAGTCCTAATACAGATACTATTATTCAATTATTAGAATAATTATTAATTATGATATAATATTGCCCCTTTTCATAAGATGTTTTAGGAGTTTATTTCCCTTGCTGTTATTACTTTCTGTACCAAGAAACCATGCAACATCAAGAAAGCAAACCTGCAAACAAGAAACCACTCGGAGCCCTCAGATTCTGGGATTATTTGGTTCTGTGAAAATTCTACAAGCCCTCTCTCTTTGTCTCAAATACTATTGCCTGAAGCAGAGGAATTTCTCTGTCACCAGGTAATCTTCTCTTTGAGAGCAGGAAAAGTCCCCACAAATGGTAAAGAGGCCACAAGTCCAATGGGACAAAGTGATAAGGGGACGGCAAAAGACTAGAAATAATGACCTCCCAGCTCAGACCTTGTAACTGGCAACACTCATCTATGAGATGTGGTCCTTCCCTTTCATGTTCTAGAAGATTCACAGCTGAACCTAAACAGCATTCATGTGTGATTTCACAAGGGATTCCTCAGAAAGCTCCTCTGGCAACATCATACCTTGATTTATCTGCTCTAGGAGGAGAGGTCTAGATTTCTTTCCTCTCACATGTCCAGTTATCTATACAATCAAGGCCTGGGCAAAAATCAGTAAAGTTCACAATGCCCAATATGCCAGCTGAGTTCTAGCAAAGGGGGTGTGAGAGATTCTGTTTTTACATCATCTTTTTTCTTCCTGGTGTTAATCCCTTCAAATGGGATCTGCTCTAAAAGTCCTCTCCCTTCAAAATGCTCTGTTCATATTTTCTATCACACCACATGCTGATATGTTTTGCTCATGACATTCCACAACTACTTCTTGGGGTGACCTCTCCAATTTTTTCCTTCAGTATTGATCTGTTGGAATTTCTTACCCACACAGTTATTAGTACTAAGCTTAATATCATCAAACTGTCTGAGCATTTGCTCCTCTTTCTCCTTTGTTGCCCAACAGTGAGTGGCACACACAAAAATGGCAAAAGCCACTGTTTTGTAAAACTTTCTCTTTTAATCTTACTGATATCTTCCTAACACTTACTCTCTCTTCGGGCCAAACATTTATTATCCTGGCTCTACGCTCGTCATCCATTTCCCCAGGTTTGGGGATCTAAGTACTTGGAATTTTCAGTACAGTCTGCCCACCTAATTTCAAGGATCGTTCTTCCCTCTTCATACCATTGAAAGCACGTATCACATTATCTGCTTTGTCTGTGCTTATTTTTAGCTCATGTCTCTCCAACACTTCTCTCTATTTAACAAGATTCTCTTCCAAACTCTAGTTCTCCTCACTGCATAGAATGGCATCAGCTGCAAACAGCATGCAGCAAAGTGCCTCCTTCTGCGTGGCCCTTGTGAGCCTTTCAGAGTCAGGTTAATCAAGAATGGGAGAATGGGCTGAGTGCTGACCCTGATGCACCTCTCACCTTTACCAATAGTTCATCTGATTCACCACTAGAATTTCTGACAGTTGATGGTGCACGTACAGACATGCACAAGTCACACACAGTTCTGGGATCATTTTCTCCCTTATGCACCACAAGAAGACTTCTCTTATACATTGATCAAAAGCCTCTTCCAGATCCATGAGCAACATGGAAATATTTTTTCCTCCTTTTCTCTCTAATATTTTTTTCTATTAGCTGCCTCAGTGCAAAAAAAATCTGCTGTTGAACTTCCTGGTATAAAGCCCTATGGATTTGAGTTAATATCTACATCGCTTCTTAGTCTCTTACCATAATCACTGCAAAATGTCTGTGTCTGTACTGAAAATTATGTTCTTAAGGGAGACAATCAGAAAATGATATGTTTCAGGTTCCTTTCAAGAAGTTGGTAATCAGTGCTTATATGAGTGTGTATTGGGCACTCTTATGTCTAACAATGGCTGCCTGTTTGCATAGTTAGCCAAATGTTAATAAAGAGATTGCAAAAATCTGCAAGAGAGTAATTTACAGGAAGAAACAAAAAGGCTGACAAGAACTTGTTTATGACTGAAGACAGTGGATTATTGGTCTGAGAATGCAGAGGTATATTAGTTCCTTCACTGAGAAGGAAAGCCAACAGTATATTTGTCTTATACGTGGAGAAACACAGCCAAACCTAGCTGTAAAATGCTCGAAGAACTTTGGGTGACCATTTGTCACTGCATTAAATCAACTTACTCTGTGTTCACTATAAGCATATGCAAGTGATGTGTGTTAATTGGAGTGATCTGAGATGCAACTGGCAAGCTAAGGGCTGCTATGAAAAAGATGGAGAAAAGTTGTTCTCTTTCGGTCACAGAGGGCAGGACAAGGCCATGGGTTCAAACTACAGCACAGCAGATTTACAAGGAGGCATGATAGCCATCAGTATTGCATGGTTTAGATACACTAAATCCTGCATCAACTGGCATCTTTTCTATTAAATAACTATTTACATATATGTAGATAGAGTACTCCTGTAAACATAAGCAGCAAAATCTGACATTCAGAGTTATCATTTCATTCTTCCCCCTCCAAATTTTTCCCCCAACTTTCTTATCTTCCAGATATCTCTTCTCATATTTGGCACAATGTGCAGCACCATGCAGTTGCAAATTTGGACAGGAATCTGTCAGCTATTTACTGTACCAGAGCTGGGGTGGGAAGCTGGGCATGGTTCTCTTTTCCACCTGCCATAGAGTCTTCTAGGGGTCTCCAGAAAAGTACAGTACACCCCCTTGTGATTCATAGAGCAGTGCATGCCTCTCTGAGCTCCCATTTCAAACCCTGCTGAATCAGTTACACTTGAATTACATTGTCAAGCTGTTCTTTGCAACCATGAGTACTAGAAAATTACTTTTAAGAATGTAAACTGAGTTTCTGATATAACCTTTTTAACAGAGGTGCGCATGCACAGAGATTGGATACATCACTGGTTTGGGGGTTGCAGTATAAAACATAGCCTCCTTAATCCATCTCTATGGGTGTGTCTAGACTACAGGGCTGTCTACACTGGCGGGTTATTGTGCAAGAACATCCTGCAAAAGGGTTCTTATGCAAGAAGTCTTGTGCAAGAAAATGTCCACACTGCCATGTGCGAGCTGTTCTTTTGCGCAAGAGTATCCATGACAGTGCGGACACGCTCTTGTGCAAGAAAGCTCTGATGGCCATTTTAGCCATAGGGCTTTCTTGAGCAAAAAACCCCTGCAAGAGCTCCTGCTCAAGAGGGCTTGCACCTGTTAAAAAAGAGTGTAGCTCTTGCGCAAGAAGCCCTTTCATCACGCCATACTGTAAATTTCCTTGCACAAGAGTGGGCGAGCTGTGTGGAGGCTCTGCGGATTCTTGCGCAACAACGGCCCTACTTATGCAAGAAGCCGCGAGTGTAGACATAGCCCAGGGTTTTGTCAACAAAAATGGACTTTTGTCAACAAAACTATACCTGCGTCTACACTGCCGCTGGGTTCTGTCGACATAACATCGACAGAACTCAGAAGTTTTGTCAACGGTTGTAAACCTCATTCTACGAGGAATAACTCCTTTGTCGACAGAACTCTGTCAACAAATGGTAAGTATGGATGCAGGGCAGAATTTATGTCTAGTAAAGGCCTCCAGGAAGAATCCCTGGTGGACACTCCTGCCACTGCTTTGTACTCTATCGTTCCTGCCTGTAGCCATCTTTAAAAGGCACAGGCACCCAGGATCAGCACTTTGGCAGCAAGTCTGCTACAGAGAGGACCCAGACTGTGCAGCTCTTCCTGGTAGGGACACTCGGGAGACATATCGCAGGGACAAGCCCCCCGCAGCCCCTCTGGCCCTTCCAGGGACACATCGCCCCGGGAAGCCAGGGGCACAAAGCACCAGGCACCCTCCTGGTCAGGGCCCGAAATCAAAGCCCTCCTGGAGCTGTGGGCTGAGGAGGAGCCTCTTCAGCTCCCACAGGCCAGGCACAGGAACCCTGACATATATGCCAGAATGGCTGATGGCCTGGCCAGGAAAGGCCACCACCCCCGCACGGCACCGCAGGTCAGGGCCAAGATGAAGGAGCTCAGGCAGGGGTACATCAGGGCCTGTGAGCACAGCTCCTACTCCGGGGAAACGGCACACTCCTGTGCCTATTATGAGGAGCTGGACAGGGTCCTAGGGTCAGGGGAACCCTTTCCTCCTGAGAGGCTTGTGGAGTAAGGCATGGAGACCCCTGTGCAGCAGCGGCTGCAACACCAGCCAGACAACCCGGAGCTCCAAGAGGAGGAGGAAGACAGCACCCGGAGCATGAGGAGCCAGGCGTTGATGCTCAGGGGGCCTCGCAGACCACTTTGGACATGGGGAGGGAACATCAGGTGAGTGCTGTGAGGGCCCAACACACACAGGGCATGGCAGGCGGGAGCAAAGTGGATGGTGCAGTGCTGTGACATGATCACAGCCTGGGGGAAAAGGGGGCACACCCATGGCTGACCTCAGGGAGGGCCGTCCTACCCCTGCACCCGCATGGCTGCTAGGCACCACCTGCTCCTGCAGGCAGTGAAACATGGGTTGGGGACACTGGGATTGCCTCACAGCTACAGGCTTCTCAGCAGTCTGCGGGAACCCCAACTGTGGCCTGACACTTGTCTGTGCTGCTCAGTCATGGGGTGTGTGTGAGGGGGGGCAGGATGGTGGCCTGCACACCTTCTGGGCTCCAGGGAGGCCGTGGCTATGGGCCAGGCCATAGCATGCCTTACTGAGACGCACATGAGCAGCCTCTGACCCTAGGACAGCACTGCAAAGAAAGAGAGCATGTCCTCTCAGGGAAAGTGTGAGCATGCATGACTGACCCCTCCCCTCCCAGAACCCCTCCTCAGGCAACCCCTCCATGCAGGGTGAGGCCAGGCAGGCTTCCACCACTCCCACCCCATCCCCCATTCCCTGTGCCCTGTTCCCTTTCTCCGCCCACCCCTGCCCCCCTGGACTGTCCCCCCCTTGATTTACCTCCATCAAGACAGCTCTGACGGTAGACCTCCCCATGCCGAACTGATGTTCCACGGAGCAGTAGCTGTCAGGGGTGGCCAGCTTCCACAGGGCAATGGCTATGCACTTCTTCAGGGGGGTGGTGGCCCACAAGTGGGTGTCCTGGCATTGCAGGGCAGGGGCGAGCCAGGCACAGAGCTCCTGGAAGATGGCCTTCTGCATCCGGAAGTTTCAGCGCCACTGATCGTCGTCCCACTGCTGCATAACTAGCCGGTCCCACCAGTCAGAACTGGTGTCCAGCCTCCAAACTCGCCTCTCCATAAATAAGTTCAGGGGCAAGGACAGCAGGGCTGCAGCCTGAGCGAGGGGCTCAAACCTGGGCTCAGAATCCAGCTCTGCCACAAACGTCATGATGCTCTCCTGAGCATGCAGCAGAACTTCCAGCAGCACAGTGTGGGGCCATCGCCTGCCCAGGGGCAGCTCAAACTCCATGGCCAAAAAAGCCAAAAAAACAAACAAACAAAAATAACAAACCAAAAAAACAAACACACAAGCCAAAACCCAAGCCTGAAAATAAACTGCTGTGGTGTCCAAGGAAGCAGGACAACCAGAGCAAAAACGGCAGCAGCTTGGCTTTCCCTCGAGGAGGTAGGCAAGCCAGAATCAGGAGCAGAGCAATGACTGTCTAGGAGGATCCCTTTAAGCAAACGTCTCTGCTGAGAGCATGCAGTGGAGCCTGGGCTTTAAGGCTGCTCCTGTGACCTTCCAGAAGCACTTCCAGGTGCCTTCTTTTGCTGACAGAGCGTTCGGCAGTCTGGACGCTCTTTATCAACAAAGCGGATCGCTTTGTTGATCCGCTTTATGTAGTCTAGACGCTCTTTGTCGACAGAAGCTTTGTCAACAAAAACCTGTAGTCTCGACGTACCCATATATATGTTTTCCATGAAATCTACCAAAAGGTGGAAGGCTACTGTCAAGGTTTAAAGGCCCCAGGTTTGGCTTCCCATTTTTGAAGATCCATGCACTGTATAGTTATCTTGCAAAACAAATGCTTTAACTGGACAAAAAGCCTGCCAAAGCCTTTTAGAGCAGCCCAGCACCAATGATCCAGAGTGCATATGGCTAATAGGAAAATGGCTAAATATTTGAAATATGACACACAATAACCCATTATAATATTTTTAAATTATGGAAAACACTGGCGTCCCATCAAAGTAATTGACTTCAGTACAACCGGATTTCACCCTTGGAGAAATACTTAGTGAAGTCAGATATCCCCTCTGGAAATTAACTGAATCAATCAGGCAAATTCCAGGTTTTTGTGAACCAGTGTATGGAGATTCCTGGAAAAGCTAAATAATTTGCTATTTACACTCTTTGTTGCTTGACCCTAGCACTAGTTTTCTATCATATCTGAAGTCCTTTCTCTTGCATGTGGTAAACATCATTTTATGAGCAGTGACTTTTAGATGCTATTCAAGAAATTCAGATCAGTTTATTTAACTGCACATGAATCTGGTGATAGAAGATAGAGAATAGCCTGAAGAGCAGAGGGGTTGATGTCCAATGCAAGAACCAGAAAAAGAAAAGACTAGGGTTCTGTCAGGTATGTGTGTGCATGTGAAAGAGGAAGAGAACAAACAAGTGAGCACTCATTACTTACAATTCTAACAGGGAAATCTGTCTAACCTAGAGTCTTGTGATTTGAGGTTATGGGAGTTTTAAAAAATTATGTATTTTATTTGCTGAGTTTGGAAGCACAGAGTATTCAGAGTTATTTCCCATGCAAATGCAATGCCCCTCCCAATTCTGTCTAACCTAGAGTCTTGTGATTTGAGGTTGTGGGAGTTTTAAAAAATTATGTATTTTATTTGCTGAGTTTGGAAGCACAGAGTATTCAGAGTTATTTCCCATGCAAATGCAATGCCCCTCCCAATTTTTGGACTTTCTTTTGTGAAAGAGAACTTTTCAAAAAGTCCTAGAGCACTCTATAGTTACAGGTTTTCTTAGGTTCCCTCCCAGCCTTTTAAAACATGATTGTGCTATGCTTTTTCAAGCAGTACTTGACTTTTTACTCTGGTAAAATGAACCAACAGAGGTTCTCATACTGGACAGAGGATAAAATGATTTTAGACTCCATCACTTTTGGGGCTACATTTAGGCTGCGTCTAGACTGGCATGATTTTGCAGAAATACTTTTAATGGAAAAGTTTTTCCGTTAAAAGTATTTCTGCAAAAGAGCATCTAGATTGGCAAGGATGCTTTTGCGCAGAAGCATCCATGCCCAGTATAGATGTGCTTTTGCGCAAGAAAGCTCCGATGGCCATTTTAGCCATCGGGCTTTCTTGAGCAAAAAATTAAGGTGCCTGTCTACACTGGCCCTCTTGCGCAAGTATTCTTGTGCAAGAGGGCTTATCCCTGAACAGGAGCGTGAAAGTATTTGTGCAAGAAGCACTGATTTTGTACATTACAAAGTCAGTGCTCTTACGCAAATTCAAGTGGCCAGTGTAGACAGCTATCAAGTTTTTGCGCAAAAGAAGCTGCTTTTGCGCAAAATCTTGCCAGTCTAGATGCACCCTTAGTGTAATCAGCAGTAGCAGCAAAAACATTGAGTCCCTTTCACCCAGGACGAGGTTATCTGAAGGATGTAGGATTTGGAGGCAGGTATGTTTGTATATCTCCCTCCATTGCTCCTTCCTCTAAGCCCTGTAGGCAAAAATACAAATATGTATGGATTTCTTTACATCTGAAACTTATTATCATCATGAGTGAAGCAAAATCTAAGGGATTTTTTTATTAAATTTGGCTTTTAATGCAAACCACATGTTGCCTCAAATCTTGTTGCCTGAGATGCAGCAGTGAGCTGATAGAAGTTGCAGGATGTTGGATTGAAATGAGATAGGTAAGATTAACATATGTGTGATATTATCAGGATGATGTAATGGGGTCATAAGTCTGAAAAGATGTGATTCACTGAAGTTTACAGGTTTATTACAGATACTGATCAGACAAGCGAACATTTGGAAATAATGTACAGTGTCAATTTAGAAACAAGAACCTGGGATGCCCAACTATTTGACAGCTTGCCATTTGCTGTGGCGAGAGGTGGTTTTTTGGTCCAAATACAAGGCATGAAAATTGCAGACCATATTACAATGCAAGCAGCATTTTCCTAAGTATGGCTGCATTGTGTTTAGAACTGATCTTACAAGTTTGTATGGTGAGAACATTCACAATAATGACTGGGGAGATAAAGGATTTGTCTAGACTACACCATTAAATGGAAGAAGGTACACAAATTACGGTACACAAATTGCATTACGCAAATTATGTATCTTTTTCCGATTTACTTTAGAAAAAGGCTCTTTTGAAATTTGGTGCATCTACATGGTACCAAATTGTGAAAGAAAGTGCTCTCTTGAGCCATCCTTTATTCTTTGTAGAACAAGGTTTACCAGAACAGTAAAACATCACATCAAATTTTCAAATTTTTTTGAAAAAGTGACACATCAAATTTTCAAATTTTTTTGAAAAAGTGACCCATTCTTTGGACGCGGCGTTGCTTTTTCGGGATACCTCCAGTATCCCAAAAAAGCAATGCAGTCTAGATGTAGCCTACGTGATGAGTAAGTGTAGCAAATAATTCAATCATAAATATTAAGCCATGATACTTTCAATATTAAGCACTACCACCTTTGTTGACGCTGAGGAGCATCTTATTCTGTGAAATGTGCCAGATGTAAGACTGCTTGGGGAGTAAGGCACTATTCATTGTGAAGGTGGGAGAAACTGGGCTCAGGTAAATAACTAGAAATATTTGTTGAAACCCAAAAATAGATCCATCAGTACAAGTACTGCTGTAAGAGGTGGCACTTGCTGTCATAACACACAATCTGCTAGAATAAGGGAAGGATGTTTGGCGCATAGAGACTTATCTGACAATGAGGCCAGTACTTGCCCACTCAGAGTTGTCTGTGGGAGGCTGAGTGAGCAATCCTGGGGAGGTTCCCACTATAAAAGTATGAGGTTCTTTTCTGCAATCTCCCCTATGGTTTGGTGGGTGGAGGGGAGGGAATGATTAGCGTCAGTGTTTCCTTTCCTTTCCCTCTCCCTAAAGCAGCTGGTGGGAACTGCAGAGGCAGATGATTCAGTGAAGGGACTGGGGAGTTAAAGAGTGTTAGGGCAGTCCATTGGTTTCAGATTTTCAAAGCAAGAAAATGATGGAGAACAGCCAGGTTTACCATAAAGAAGCTGCATACGTAACCAATGATCAAAATAAACTTAGTCTCAAGAACTCTCAACCAGCACTTAGGTACCCTGTATTACATATACCTCCTTCAAACTGTTCTCATGGACAGCTGACAATGGCCTGCCTTGCTGATCTTGACATGGGTCACCGTATCATGTCATGAAGAGAGAAGCAAAACACAACGTGACAATGATCTTTCAATTACTCCTAGAGAAAATTATGTTTATCATGTGAGTTTTTCAACTCTCATAGGAAATTGCTGAGCTTTTTTACGACCACATCTGCTTAGCATCTGAATGTCTAAAAAAACATGAAATTAAATAAAGCACAGAATTAACCCGTGGGAGACTATAAATCTATGGGTCCTTTGCAAACTGAATTTTAAATGCTTCAGCTGTTTTGCACTAGATCCATTACTTTTCCATATCACTTTTCAAATGCATTCTCAGAACATGTAGGCATGTGGAACTGTATATGCTTACTAGATTTATCCAGCATTGCTTGGGTTCTTAACTCATTTTTTTAAATAAAATGAAAATGCATGTGCTTCATTTAAATCATTGCTCTGGGATGGGATGGGGATGAGGGGTTCAGTATGTAGGGTACCCTGGGGAGAGAGGACAACCCCAGCCCTCTCTCACCACAGCAGTTTGAGGCCAAGTGAGCAGCACCTCTCTATGACCACAGCAGCTCCAGTGGGTACAGCCAGGGGAGGTGTGTATGTCCCCTAGCAGGGGTAGGTCCAGATTCATCTCCCCCCTGTGCTCCCCAGTTAGAGTGAGGATTGCAGAAAGTGGTGCACTTTCCCCTCACTCCCTGAGAAAGGGGAACAGCCAGCAATGTTCCTGTTCAAACTGGGGGGGGGGGGGCCTTCACTAACGGTGCCTGGAGGGGGACTTGGGGCATTCCTGTATGGGGGAGGGGTGCACCCCCAGCCAGCCCCTTACCTGCATACTGATTTTCTCTTTTCTGTGTGGTTTTCTCAGAAGCAGTCCCATTTGAGGCACATCCCATTTTCCTGGCACAACCAAACCCTGCCCTTGCTTTAAGCTATGATAAGAAGTTGTATACTGAATTTGGTGATCTGAGTTATTACTGTTTGAGAAGAGTCCTTGAACAAATACATGGACAGGCAGACAGACTCTCTCAAATATATAGTAGATTTAAGACACACTTTAGAAGAGTTTAATTTCTGAGCTGGGATTTATCTTCACCAGTTAGGGGAGAATATAACTGATCATTAAAAATTAATAACAATAAATGTGTTGCAAATTATACATTACAAATGATAAATATGAACTAAGATTAGCTTCATTCTACATACATACACTGGTCACGTATGCATCAAAACAGTTCATAAATAGGTTTTGTGTGGAAAGCTAAAGTTGTTGTTACCAGCATATTGAAAGTTATTTTTCAAATATAATTCTTAAAGAAAGAGATGAACAGGCAAGGAAATCATATTTAAATATAAATAGTTGAAAATAGTCGTATATTTAGCTTTTTTTAGGTTTAGGTTTTTTTATTGGTAAGACTGCAGTTATGTCTTTTTCATGTGGGTAATCTAAATTACTTTGACAACCTTTATTCGACTTTAGCAAACACTTCTGGTGAGGCTATTCAGGGATCAACATTCTTAGCTGATGTAAACTGGCATAGCTTCATTGAAATCAATGCACCAACTTATACTAGCTATCTCAAGAAATGGAAATGCAACTTACATAAGGAAATATTTGATTCTGTACCAAATTTTAAAATGAACACTCATTGCGTAGCTGGTGTAAGCAGGATCTGAAGGAATACTTCCATTACAGCTAGCCAGAATGGGAGAGAAACCCTGGGTGTGTTGATGTAAATATAGTTTGCTCCTGCTCAGACTCTGTGTTTGTGAGTGGAGAAGCTTTGCCTCTCAGAGGTGCCCAGGGCTGGTGTGTGAATTTCCCAGGTTACTGGGTGGAGGTTTGAGTCATTCAGAGGTTTGAGAGACCCCACTAGATATTGAATCTGGACCTGACTGACAACACCTGGCAGAAGGATTACACTGGTGATACATAGTGTCAATTCTACTGAGCAAAGGAAAAGATAATACGATTTCTCAGACTCTCAGACGGAGTAGTATCCCATGTAGTATCCTTCCTGACATGGGAATCTATCTATTGGCTTTGATTTTTATCTGCTTCGGTATAAGTACCCATTCTCCAGATACTTACTGATACTCTGTCTCCCACTCCCCTCTCTTTTTCTTCTCTCTAGCTTCCCCTCTCCTATTTATTTCGAGTGTACACATCCCAAATTCATAACTCCGGTCATCTGAAGAAGTGGGTTGTGCCCACAAAAGCTCATGATACCATCTACATGTTTTGTTAGTCTATAAAGTGTTACAAGACCATTGGTAGTTTGATTTATAATACCTCCCGAACATTTCAGTTCGGGCACTGGCTTTGAGCAGATGCAAGAAATTTGTCAAAGGATTTTTGTTTAAAGGAAGGGGATGAAGCCTCATGAGTGATATTTCATAATTAAAAGTATATCAGTCAAAGATGGCAGAGAAATTTGTCATGCCTGAAAAAATTAATATGTGAGATGCTCAGTAAATGTCATTAAAATGGGATCCTCACCTTGGAGTTTAGTCACTCTTTGTAAAAGTGTCCTACAGAACTTAATGCAACTTAGAACTTTTATATAAAAGATTCAAATCATCTGCAGAATTTAATACTTGGTATTAGTAGTCGATAGGTGACTACAAAAAGGAACCTATAGAAAGTCGGTCTTATGAGTGAATGACAGGGGCAACGGCCCCGGGTGCTGTGGTTGCAGGGGGCGGGGAGGAGAGCTGTGATCATTCCTCCCTCCCCTGCAGCAAGTCCAAGGCCCCTCTAACCCAGAAGTACTGGGCCCAAAATCAGGGAGGGGCAGGGCTAGGGGCACTTGGATCAGGGACTCCCTCCGTACACCAGACTCCAGCTGCTACTCCAGACTGGGCTGGAGGAGGGGTGGGAGACAGGAGCAATGCAAAAATAATGGCAATAATGCATTCCCTTATCGTAGCCTTGGGACCCCCATCCCCACAGCACCCTTTTTGAGTTGGAGCCCCATTGTTATGACACCATGACATTTCATCTTTAAATATCTGAAACTGTGAAAGTTAAGATTTTTTAATCCACTGATTGTGTCCATTTTGATAAATGTCAGAGAATTGAGAAGAGCCCTACCTATGGGTGCAAGGCCAGAGTTTTTTCCACTAGCAGTTTTCCATCAGGACTGTGGGTATGCAATGTGCAGCCTTGGGCTCCTTGATGAAAACATAAATGGCATCTTCCCGCAGGTGTTTGCAATCCAAAGCCTGTGTAGCGAAAGACTTCTGAAAAGCGGAGACAGACGCAGGATGGGAGAGCCAGACTGACTACAGTATCTCAAAGAACCACAGCTATTGCAGGGTAAGTAATTATCTCTCCATTTTGAGTATGTCTCAGGATGGATGCCACTGCCAGTGGCTGGCAAGCAGTATCCTCCCTGATCAGTGAGAATAAAATATGTCTAAGAAGCAGCGATTGAAGTCCCACTCTCCTAAACTTGACATCAGATCTGGCTGCCATGTCAAGTGCGTAATGCTTAACAAAAGTTAGCAGGTTGCTGCACATTTCTGTTTTCCAGATCTCATAAATGGGCACGTTCCTGACTCAGGAGGGAGATACTTCTTGTGTCCTGGTTGTGTGGGGCTTGGCATTCAGAGACAGAGGCACACTGAACGATCTGCTCAGAGATTCTGAGATAAGTTGGCCTTTTGGGTTCAATATGTCCACAAAACAGAGGAGAGAGTCTAAAAGACAGGGTCCTGTTAAAGTAAGAAAGCGAAGGTGACCAGATGTCCCAGTTTTATAGGGACAGTCACAATATTAAGGGCTTTTTCTCACATAGGCGCCTAGTAACCTCCATTCCACTTTTTCATACTTGCTATTGGGTCACCCTAATTGAAGCGGAGTTCCAGAGATGTCCAAAACAGACCAACAAGGAGCGGCATCAAATATGGCTTTGGGAAGAAGCAACACCTTGTAGCTATGGAAAGATGTTTAAAGAGAACCTGCAATAAGGGCGTAGAATTTTCTGTCTCTCCATACTGAAACGATGGCCAATGAAAAGACCCATATAAGGGCATAGTGGCATACTGAACAACCTGGCAGTGATTCGAAAGGAGGGTTCACGAGTTTTAGGAAGGCAGTGTTGAGATCCTCTGCAGGAGCTGGGCCTCTCCCTGGAAGGGGCTGGTCCTCAGGCAGAGTGGTATTCTTACTAAGTTCCTCTTGTACTGCTGACACAACTAAGGAGCCAGATTGAGGTGAATGTAGAAATACTCACACCCCATTGGCAGGTGGTGGTATTGCTTCTTTACCTGTTTTGAAGTGGGCGTTATCATAGCCAGCATCTGCCACAAGGCTTTTACTGGATCAAGTTAAGGAACTGCAGTTCTGGTTGGACCAGAGACTGACAAATGGCTGGTGAGGTTTCTCTGATAAGCCTGAAATCTCTATTTCCAGAGTCTCAGCAACCCTCACAAAGAGTATCTGGGAGGCCATAGTGGCACTGGTATTAATGCTGAGGATACCAGGTGATGGTGATAGGTGCTTTGATGCTTATACCTGGCACTGCTGTTTCTCTCCTCATAAATCTGGTACTCTGGCGTGGGTACTCTGGCCAGTGATGCCAACACAGGGGAGACCGACTGGTGTCAGAAACCAGTTTCTCAAAACATGGGATGGTGGACCCCGATCACTCAGAAGGTGGCAAAATGAAGGAACATGGCTGGCTCATTTGATACTGACAGTCCAGTACTATCCCTGAGAAGACAGTGGTAGTAGTTTCAGGAGTTCCTGATTGCTAAGGGTAAGTAAAAAATGTTTTAGACAAACATGGCTAAGCTGACAGTGTCCATTTAAAAAGCACACTTTTATTTGTAATTTTCTCACCTGCTTTTGTCACAACACAAGTAACATTAAATTACTTCCCTGTTTTTCAAGCTCATTCACTTGATTCATTAGACTGACAACATTAATCTTGTCCCATATAGTGCATACTAATTGTCACTGTCACCCTCTAATAGCCAATATTAGCCACACATTCAAAAGATCAGAAAACAGTGAGAGTTGTTTAATCAGTGAAGAAGTTTATTTAGGCAATTAGCTCTTGTTATCTCCATCATACACAACTGTAGCTCTACAACCCATTTTAATAGCTTGTCTCACTGACAAAATAGTTTCTTTAGTCTTTATCAGAAATCAGAAGTTTTCAGGCAGCAGTTCCTGCTTCTGCGCCAGGCTAAACAGAGTCACAGACTGAGCCTCAATATGGTACTCCACCTCACCAAGCACATCTCATAATCTGTTATAACCCTGAATAGTCCAGCGTGTTTCTTGGCAACTTACTACAATAGTGGCATATTGGCCAATGCTCATCAGTGAAATATTAGTTAATGGGTTTGTGCATTGTTAGTATGTAAAACAAGCAATCCGTTCATTCTTCCTACTCTGGTGCATTAATTAAGATTTCAAGTAAAGTAACAACAGAATATTAAAAAGGTTTACCATTGTCCTGAGACCCTGGAGCAAAACTAGCTGTTGAATAGGGAGGACCAGATGATTTTGCCGATAGGCAGTTGAATGATTAGCATTTTAAAGACATATATGTTAAAATAAAATGGCTACTCTAAAAAAGAGCCAAAGTTAGCAGACATGGTTAGGCTAAAAAAAAAAAAAGGCTTATACAGAGTGACCTGATATCTCTTGGTTGTAGTGACAAGCATAACACAACATTCTTCACAGGGATATTTTTGCATATTTTTCCTTTGCCTACAGGAAGTGAACATGGATGGCCAGGCTGCTGCATCTGATGTTAGTTCCATATTTAACACATCATGGAGATCCACACTTTGATTATTTCTTTGGGGAAATAGATTCTCAACGCAGGCCCTGATGAACAGTGTGGAAAAAGAAAAAAAAAGTCATTTTAGACTCAGTGGGTAACTTTTGAGTAGCAAAGATTATTGAGTGCTCTTAGGACTGGAAGGAGGCCAGAATGGAAGGAAGGAAGAGACAGATAGGCTAAAGATATGTTACTGTAAAACCACAAAATCTGTTGGGAAAACTCAAGGGGAAGTGTAGTACATGGAGCTATTCAACTCTTTTAATGACTTCAAATTAGTAGTGTTGTGCAGAAAACTGGCACACAGCAAAGAAATGAGGGTAGGGATATTTTAGCCTGGTATAGTAGGCTTTTCCTAAAACAATCAAAAGATCTTCAATCTCTCAGAGGTTTTTTTTAAGAGTTCAACTGAACTTTCCCCCAAACACCCAGTGATCTGTCTGGAATTCAGCTACACAAGCTAAAAGGCAGAGTAAACTTTTCTAGGATTCAAACCTATAGTACTAGTCAGTCAAGAAATGTCACATTTTCATCTCCAAGTTAAGTGGCTTGATAGAACTAGTTCAAACCAGTGTAAACCTGTTAAATATCAGAGTTTAAAGTGCAGCACATCTGCTCTTTCCAAGGTTAATTTGCTAAACAGATATTTAAGAGGTTTGAACTTAATACACAGCAATAATAAAAAAAGGCACACAGCCAATATGTTCATTTCATTGATGTAGTGCTTAGCTTATCTGTTTATCATATTTTTATGGGTGGTAAAGCTATAGCACCCACATAGTACATAGAATCATAGAACAGTAGAACTGGAAGGGACCTTGAGAGGTCATCGAGGTCAATCCCCCGCCCTCACAGCAGGACCAAGCACCATCTAGACCATCCCTGATAGATGTCTATCTAACCTGCTCTTAAATATCTCCAGAGATGGAGATTCCGCAACCCCCTCTCCCCCCCCAGGCAATTTATTCCGTGTTTAACCACTCATACAGGAAGTTTTTCCTAATGTCCAACCTAAACCTCCCTTGCCGGAGTTTAAGACCATTGCTTCTTGTCCTATCATCAGAGACCAAGGAGAAAAATTTTTCTCCTTCCTTGTGACACCCTTTTAAACACTTGAAATCTGCTGTCATGCTATCAGTTTTCTCCTTTCCAAACTAAACAAGCCCAGTTCTTTCAGTCTTCCCTCACAACTCATGTTCTCTAGATATTTAATCATTCTTATTGCTCTTCTCTGGACCCTCTCCAATTTCTTCACATCTTTCTTGAAATGTGGTACCCAGAACTGGACATGATACTCCAACTGAGGCCTAATCAGCATGGGGTAGAGCGGAAGAATGACGTCTCTTGTCTTGCTCACAAAACTCCTGTAAGCGCATCCCAGAATCTTTTTTTTTCTTTGCAACAGTGCCATACTGTTGACTCATATTTAGCTTGTGGTCCACTACATCCCCTAGGTCTCTTTCTGTAGTACTCCTTCCTAGATAGTTACTTCCCATTCTGTATGTACGAGACTGATTTTTCCTTCCTAAGTGGAGTACTTTGCATTTGTCCTTATTAAACTTCATCCTATTTACCTCAGACCATTTCTCTAGTTTGTTCAGATCATTTTGAATTATGACCCCATCCTCCAAAGTGGTTGCAACAGCCTCCCAGCTTGGTATCATCTGAAAACTTAATAATTGTACTTTCTATGCCAATATCTAAATCATTGATGAAGATATTGAACAGAACCCGTCCCAAAACAGACTCCTGTGGAATCCACTTGTTATGCCCTTCCAGCATGATTGTGAACCATTATTAACTACTCTCTGAGAATGGTTATCCAGCCAGTTATGCACCCACCTTATAGTAGCTCCATCTAGGTTGTATTTGCCTCGTTTATTGATAAGAAGATCATGGAAGAGTGTAATGAATGCCTTACTAAAGTCTAGGTATACCATGCCCACTGCTTCTCCCTTATCCACAAGGCTCATTATCCTATCAAAGAAAGCTATCAGATTGGTTTGACTTGATTTGTTCTTTACAAATCCATGCTGGCTGTTACCTATCACCTTATTTTCTTTCAGATGTTTGCAGATGAATTCCTTAATTACTTGCTCCATTATCTTCCCTGGCACACAAGTTAAACTGACTGGTCTGTAGTTTCCTGGATTGTTCTTATTTCCCTTTTTATAGAAGGGCACTATATTTGCTCCTTTCCAGCCTTCTGGAATCTCTCCTGTCTTCCATGATTTTTTAAAGATGATGGCTAAAGGTTCAGATGCCTTGATTATTCTAGGATGCATTTCATCAGGTCTTGGTGACTTGCAGTCATCTAACTTTTCTAAGTAATTTTTAACTTGTTCTTTTTTAAGTTTATCTTCTAAACCTACCCCATTTCCCCTAGCATTCACTAGGTTATGCATTCCTTCATCATCAGACTTCTTGGTGAAGACCACAACAAAGAAGTCATTCAACACCTCTGCCATTCCCAAATTTCCTGTTATTGTTTCTCCCTCTTCACTGAGCAGTGGGTCTACCCTGTCCTTGGTCTTCCTCTTGCTTCTAATATATTTATAGAATGTCTTCTTGTTTCCCTTTATGCCTGTAACTAGTTTGAGCTCATTTTGTGACTTTTCCTCTCTAATCTTGGTCTCTGAATCTTTGCTTAAATTCATCCTTTGTAATTTGTCCTAGTTTCCACTTTTTATGACTCCTTTTTGATTTTTAGATCATGCAAGATCTCCTGGTTAAGGTGGTCTTTTGCCATACTTTCTATCTTTCCTATGCAGCGGAATAGTTTGCTTTTGACCCTTTAATAATGTCCCTTTGAAAAACTGCCAACTCTCTTCAGTTGTTTTTCCTCTTAGTCTTGCTTCCCATGGGACCTTACCTACCAGCTCTCTGAATTTACTAAAATCTGCCTTTCTGAAATCCATTGTCTCTATCTTGCTATTTCATCCTTAGAATGATGAACGCTATGATTTCATGATCACTTTCACCCAAGCTGCTTTCTACTTTCAAATTCTCAACCAGTTCCTCCCTCTTTGTTAAAATCAAATCTAGAACAGCATAAACAATACACACACGACACATTAGACATGCATGAGCTGGTGAAGTAACAGAAACATCATTCTCTAAAGCTATAGCTATTGAATGAAAAAGACTATATCAAAGTACAGAAAAACCCTAAAAAGGCAAGTGATGTTTCTTACACCTACACTAATTTATGTAGTAGAAATGGCTGTTGTCTGCTATTATGAAGAGCTATTAAGGACATTTTAAAAGAGGGTTAAAATAATGTCATGGGCTCTATTTTGCCAACTCTAAAGCCAAGAGCCTCACCTCATAGAGCTCAAAGGGTACCATGAAGCCTCTAAAATTACCACAAATAATTGTTCTACAAATGTAAATTTCACAGGTTTGAAGTTCAATGTCTGAAAACCTTCCACACCTAAAAGTACGTGACTTGGAATCTCTTTAATAGTATAAAACTATTATTTCTAACCCTGAATGGCATGATGAGATATTAGAACTATAATCTGTCACTCATCTTAAACTAATTATTTCTCCATATTAGACCAATGTAATAATAGGGCGAATATACAGATATGATATAAAGGAGGAAGGTTCTCTCAGGAAGATCAGAATCAATCTTTCTTCTTCTTGAAAGGAAATTTAAGTAGGCTACTTACAAGATGATATTAATCTCATGTATTATTTAAGAGGAAAACTGAACTCAAATACAATTGTAAGGGATTTTCAAAGGTTGGCATTTTCTGAGACTCCAGCTCTTTTAAGATGTCTCAGGTTGGGAACTGACAAATGGATCTATTCAAAAGTCATTGAGCATTTCAAAAATTCTTGGTCAAAAGTTCTTAAGGGCATGTTTCCATTCAGTACACAACACTGTGTTACCAAGCTATCTAAGAGGTACAGCTAACTGCATAATAAATTGTTGGATTCACTTCTTCACTGGAGCACAGGAATACAGAAGTCTAAACAAGGTGTACTGCTTTGAAGAGAAAGTACTCTCTAGTGAAAATTGTTTTTTTATCACTAACATCCCTGAGTGAAGTATGTAATGAAATTCTGCTGACTTGTGGATGTTACCAGATGTATTGGGATGGGGATAGGTTTGGAAGTTAGAGTTATATATGGGAAATCTGCACTCAACTGTTTCTTTAGTTTCAGCCTTTGAGGTGTGAAGGGAAGTAACTGGGTCACTGACCTTGTTGCTACCTGTGATTTCTTGCTTCACTAATGTTCCAGTTTACAATTGTCTATATTACTGTAATCTGCTTCTGATCCATTGAGGAATGCCTGTTTAGAAGTGTCATTCTGCATCTGGGGCAAGGAATACTACTCCTCTTAGGCCAACAGACAAGAGGGTAGATAAGAGAAAAATTCTTTGTCCAGCTTTCTTCTCTCCTCATCTACTTCTTCTTTCCTTCCCTTCAAACCATCCCCTGACTTTCCTGGCATTACGGGGTTGCTGAACATTAGCAAAGGCATGTGGTTACTATCACTGGCTTAACTAGCTACTGACAATGAAATTGAGGCTGGGTCAATAAAGAAAGTGATTTGATTATGTGATGCCTATTCCCTGTTGTAGGCCTGGCATTCTTTCCTGTCAGAAGCCGAGAACTATAATTTCTCATGAAATTAAAATATTTTCCAATGCAATCAACAAGAGCAGAAAATAACCTTAAATTGAAGTGAAAGTACTGTTAAAAAAAACCCCTATGTTAACAAATCCAACCTGAAATGGTGGTTTGCTTTCAGTCCTGTTGAACATAGCGTTTGGTTTTACTCTCAGCGTTCAAAATTCCTGGTACTGGTTACCTACAGTCAGTGCTTAATTTGTAATGAGAGAGGTGCTGGGTCTCAAGCAATTCGGTGCAAGGGCTCAAGCAGGTTGTTTTTGTTGCTGTTTTACATTCATTTAGCGAAACCAGAGGTGCCAGGGCTATGAACAGCCAAGCCTAGAGATGCTGAAGCTCAGCCCTGGTATAAATTAAGCACTGCCTGCAGTGGTGTGGTAGAACACCCTGTCAGTCATTGGCATAGACTGGTGAATGGGACACATGAGTCCTTCATTGCAGTAGGCTGCACAATTGTTGTAACCAAGATGTACTGAAAGTGGAGCAGCATCAGCAAGGTCAGAATAGCATTTAGCCCAGCACTTAGGCCATTCACTTGAGAGGTAAGAGATGAAGGTTTAAATCCCTTGAAAGCAAGCATAAAGGGGATTTGAACCTTAGGCTAACACATACCACAACCACTAGGCTCCATGAAGCTGCATTGTTAGCCTTGTGACCCCCATGAACATGGAACGAAAGTGGAACAACTGCAGCAGAACAGGATGATGCAGCAAATGCAGAGTCCCACTCTAGCAAAACCACCTCTTAGTCCAGTGGCTGGGCATTCACTTCAGAGACAAATGCTCAAGTCCCTTCTCAGGAAGCTGGGTAAGCACCAAGACTACAGGATAACACAACTAGACCTTGCCTGATTGCTACTTCATAACAATGACACAGCCTCAAGGCACAACCCACCTTAGCCTAGCCCTGATATCCCTGACTGGAGCGCACGTGTGAGAGAATGCAGAGCCATGTTCAAATCTCTTCTCCTCAGGCAGGGAGAAGGAAACTGAATCAGCCTCTACCCCTCTCAGGTACCTTGCAATTTCTGGCCAGGAACCACCTTGGTGCCAAAATCATCTCTTGTGAGGTACCTTTGAATGCCCCACCAAACACCGGAGGCAAGAGGGGGAAGGAGGCAGAGGCCTCATGTAACCTTGAGCCTAGTGGCTAGGGGCCTCACCTGTGACTGCCGGGAAGGGTAGGGCCTGGCTCCCAATTCAGCATGGGAAACCCATTACAAAGGTGGGATATGCTAGAGCTCTATGAACTTTGTGGAGATGCGAATAAGAATGTGCTATTCTCCGCTTCACATAACAAAAAAGTCAGGGTAACCCAAGAAACTGAATAAGCAGCATGTTCAAACCAGACCAAACGTGATACATCTTCCTGCAAGGTACAGTCAGCGTGTGGCTCTCCTTGCTAGTTGACATCATGAAGGCCAATCTATAAGAGGATTCCATTAAAAAAGTGAGCAACTGCATGGAGAATGGCTCCACCAAGGGCTATTAGCCAAGATGGTCAGGGACACAGTCCCATGCTCCAGGCATCCCTAAACCTCAAACTGCCAGCTGCTGGGAGTGACCGATTAAGGATGGATCACTTAATAATTGCCCTCTTCTGTC